>NW_026652287.1:19437665-20004007 GCF_009828535.3 Hylobates moloch | reverse complement strand
CTTTACAGCCCTAGACCCTAAAAGGTCAAAAGGCCATCTTATTCTCAATATACATTTTATTACCCAATCTGCTCCCAGCATTAAATAAAACTCCAAAAATTAGAATCTGGCCCTCAAACCCCACAACAGGACTTAATTAACCTCACCTTCAAGGTGTACAATAATAGAAAAAAGTTGCAATTCCTTGCCTCCACTGTGAGACAAACCCCAGCCACATCTCCAGCACACAAGAACTTCCAAATGCCTGAACCACAGCAGCCAAGCGTTCCTCCAGAACCTCCTCCCCCAGGAGCTTGCTACACATGCCAGAAATCTGGCCACTGGGCCAAGGAATGCCCGCAGCCCGGGATTCCTCCTAAGCCGTGTCCCATCTGTGCGAGACCCCACTGGAAATCGGACTGTTCAACTCACCTGGCAGCCACTCCCAGATCCCCTGGGACTCTGGCCCAAGGCTCTGTGACTGACTCCTTCCCACATCTTCTCGGCTTAGCAGCTGAAGACTGACACTGCCCGATTGCCTCAGAAGCCCCCTAAACCATCACGGACGCCGAGCTTCAGGTGACTCTCACAGTGGAAGGTAAGCCCGTCCCCTTTCTTAATCAATATGGAGGCTACCCACCCCACATTACCTTCTTTTCAAGGGCCTGTTTCCCTTGCCTCCGTAACTGTTGTGGGTATTGATGGCCAGGCTTCTTAACCTCTTAAAACTCCCCAACTGTGGTGCCAACTTAGACAATACTCTTTTAAGCACTCCTTTTTAGTTATCCCCACCTGCCCAGTTCCCTTATTAGGCTGAGACACTTTAACTAAATTATCTGCTTCCCTGACTATTCCTGGACTACAGCCACATCTCATTGCCACCCTTCTCCCCAACCCAAAGCCTCCTTCGCATCTTCCTCTCATATCCCCCCACCTTAACCCACAAGTATGGGACATCTCTACTCCTTCCCTGGCAACTGATCACATGCCCATTACCATCCCTTTAAAACCTAATCACCCTTACCCCGCTCAACGCCAATATCCCATCCCACAGCACGCTTTAAAAGGATTAAAGCCTGTTATCACTCACCTGCTACAGCATGGGCTTCTAAACCTATAAACTCTCCTTACAATTCCCCCATTTTACCTGTCCAAAAACCAGACAAAGCTTACAAGTTAGTTCAGAATCTGCACCTTATTGACCAAATTGTTTTGCCTACCCACCCCATGGTGCCAAACCCATATACTCTCCTATCCTCAATACCTCCCTCTACTACCCATTATTCTGTTCTGGATCTCAAACATGCTTTTTTTTTTTACTATTCCTTTGCACCCTTCATCCCAGCCTCTCTTTGCTTTCACTTAGACTGACCCTGACACCCACTAGGCTCAGCAATTATCTGGGCTGTACTGCCACAAGGCTTCACAGACAACCCCCATTATTTCAGCCAAGCTCTTTCTCATGATTTACTTTCTTTCCACCCCTCTGCTTCTCACTTTATTCAATATATTGATGACCTTCTTCTTTGTAGACTCTCCTTTGAATCTTCTCAACAAGACACACTTCTGCTCCTTCAGCATTTATTCTCCAAAGGATATCGGGTATCCCCCTCCAAAGCTCAAATTTCTTCCCCATCTATTACCTACCTTGGCATAATTCTTCATAAAAACACATATGTTCTCCCTGCTGATCGTGTCCAATTAATCTCCCAAACCTCAGTCCCTTACAAAACAACAACTCCTTTCCTTCCTAGGCATGGTTAGTGCAGTCAGAATTCTTACACAAGAGCCAGGACTGCACCCTGTAGGCTTTCTGTCCAAACAACTTGACCTTACTGTTTTAGCCTAACTGTCATGTCTGTGTGCAGTGGCTGCCACTGCTTTAATACTTTTAGAGGCCCCAAAAATCACAAACTATGCTCAACTCACTCTCTACATTTCTCATAACTTCCAAAATCTATTTTCTTTTTCTTTTTTTTTTTTTTTTTTGAGATGGTGTCTCGCTCTGTCACCCAGGCTGGAGTGCAGTGGTGCAATCTCGGCTCACTGCAAGCTTCGCCTCCCGGGTTCACGCCATTCTCCTGCCTCAGCCTCTCCGAGTAGCTGGGACTATAGGCACCCGCCACCACACCCAGCTAATTTTTTGTATTTTTAGTAGAGATGGGGTTTCACCGTGGTCTCGATCTCCTGACCTCGTGATCTGCCTGCCTCGGCCTCCCAAAGTGCTGGGATTACAAGCGTGAGCCACCGCGCCCGGCCCCAAAATCTATTTTCTTCCTCATACCTGACGCATATACTTTCTGCTCCCTGGCTCCTTCAGCTGTACTCACTCTTTGTTAAGTCCCACAATTACCATTGTTCCTGCCCCAGACTTCAATCCGGCCTCCCACATTATTCCTGATACCACACCTGACCCTGATGACTGCATCTCTCTGAGCCAGCTGACATTCACTCCATTTCTCCATATTTCCTTCTTTCCTGTTCCTCACCCTGATCATGCTTGATTTATTGATGGCAGTTCCACCAGGCATAATCGCCACACACCAGCAAAGGCAGGCTATGCTGTAGTACAAGCCACTAGCCCGCCTCTTAGAACTTCTCATTTCCTTTCCATAGTGGAAATTGATCCTCAAGGAAATAACTTCTCAGTGTTCCATCTGCTATTCTACTACTCCTCAGCGGTTATTCAGGCCCCCTCCCTTCCCTACACATCAAGCTCGAGGATTTGCCCCCACCTAGGACTGGCAAATTAGCTTTACTCAACATGCCCTGAGTCAGATAACTAAAATACGTCTTAGTCTAAGAAGACACTTTCTCTAGATAAGTAGAGGCCTTTCCTACAGGGTCTGAGAAGGCCACCGCAGTCATTTCTTCCCTTCTGTCAGACATAATTCCTCAGTTTAGCCTTCCCACCTCTATACAGTTTGATAACAGACCAGCCTTTATTAGTCAAATCAGCCAAGCAGTTTTTCAGGCTCTTAGTATTCAGTGAAACCTTTAAGTCCCTTACAGTCCTCCGTCTTCAGGAAAAGTAGAACGGACTAAAGGTCTTTTAAAAACACACCTCACCAAGCTCAGCCACCAACTTAAAAAGACTGGACAATACTTTTACCACTTTCGCTTCTCAGAATTCAGGCCTGTCCTCGGAATGCTACAAGGTACAGCCCACTTGAGCTCCTTTTTATTAGGCTCCAGTCTCATTCCAGACACCAGACCAACTTAGACTGTGCCCCCCTCCCCCAAAAAACTTGTCATCCCTACTATCTTCTGTCTAGTCATACTCCTATTCACCGTTCTTAACTACTCATACATGCCCTGCTCTTGTTTACACTGTTTCTCCAAGCCATCACAGCTGATATCTCCCAGTGCTATCCCCAAACTGCCACTCTAAATTCTTGAAGTAAATAAATAATCTTTGCTGGCAGGACTATGCTGAATCTCCTTAGGCACTCTCTAATTAGATGTCCTAGGTCCTCTCAATTCTTAGACCTTTATACCTGTTTTTCTCCTTCTCTTATTCCATTTAGTTTTTCAATTCATACAAAACCGTATCCAGGCCATCACCAATAATTCTACATGACAAATGTTTCTTCTAACATCCCCACAATATCACCCCTTACCACAAAATCTTCCTCCAGCTTAATCTCTCCCACTCTAGGTTCCCATGCCACCCCTAATCCCACTTGAAGCAGCCCTGAGAAACATCACCCATTCTCTCTCCATATCACACCCCAAAAATTTTCGCTGCCCCAACACTTCAACACTATTTTGTTTTATTTTTCTTATTAATATAAGAAGGCAGGAATGTCAGGCCTCTGAGCCCAAGCCAAGCCATTGCATCCCCTGTGACTTGCACATATATACACCCAGATGGCCTGAAGTAACTGAAGATCCACAAAAGAAGTAAAAATAGCCTTAACTGATGACATTCCACCACTGTGATTTGTTCCTGCTCCACCCTAACTGATCAATGTGCTTTGTAATTTCCCCACCCTTGAGAATGTACTTTGTGAGATCCACCCCTGCCCACAAAACATTGCTCTTAACTTCACTGCCTATCCCAAAACCTATAAGAACTAATGATGCCGGGTGCGGTGGCTCACGCTTGTAATCCCAGCACTTTGGGAGGCCGAGGCGGGCGGATCACGAGGTCAGGAGATCGAGACCACGGTGAAACCCCGTCTCTACTAAAAAAATACAAAAAATTAGCCGGGCGCGGTGGCGGGCGCCTGTAGTCCCAGCTCTTCGGAGGCTGAGGCAGGAGAATGGCGTGAACCCGGGAGGCGGAGCTTGCAGTGAGCCGAGATTGCGCCACTGCACTCCAGCCTGGGCGACAGAGCGAGACTCTGTCTCAAAAAAAAAAAAAAAAAGAACTAATGATAATCCACCACCCTTTGCTGACTCTCTTTTCGGACTCAGTCCGCCTGCACCCAGGTGAAATAAACAGCCATGTTGCTCACACAAGCCTGTTTGGTGGTCTCTTCACACGGACACCCATGAAAGTGAGTATTGCAAAGACAGCACCCCACCCCCATGGTGACATTTAGTCTCAGGCCAAAGTCAACACCTTACACAGTAGGAGTGGAGAGTGTCAATTCATGAATAATCTGGTTAAGAGGTTAAGGGGTTGTAAGAAAGATAGTTGGCATTTACAAAATATTTCATCCAACAAAAACAGGAAACACATTCTTCTCAAACTCACACAGAACATTCACCAAGACATATCATGCTCTGGGTTAGAAAGCACACTTTAACACATTTCAATAGAGATATGTCATACAAAGCATGCTCTTTATTATGATGGAATTAAAAAAGAAACCCATGAAAGAAAGATAGCTGGAAAATTCCAAAATATATGGAGATTAAAGAACACACCTCTAAATAACACATGGGGCAAGGAAAAATTCTCAAGAGAAATTTTAAAATATTTTGGGCCAGACTCAGTGACTTATGCCTATAATCCTAGCACTTTGGAAGGCTGAAGCAGACAGATCGCTTGAGCCCAGGAGTTCAAGACCAGATTGGGCCACATGCTGAAACCCCATCTCTACAAAAAATACAAAAATTAGCCAGGCATGGTGGCATGTACCTATAGTCCCAGCTACTTGGGAGGCTGAGGTGGGAGGATCACCTGAGCCCGGGAGGTCAAGGCTGCAGTGAGCTAAGATTGTGCCACTGCACCCCAGCCTGGGCAACAGAGTGAGACCCTGTCTCAACAAAATAAATAAATATATTTTGAATTAAATTAAAATGAAAAAACAGCCTATCAAAAAGTGTGGGTTGTAGTGAGAGTAGTGTTTAGAGGGAAAGTTATAGCGTTGAATGCATATATTAAGAGAAGAAAGATCTAACTCAGGGATGAACAGGTGAGGCACAGGGGGTTTTAAGGTAGTGAAACTGTTGCAGGGCAGGGGAGCCCCAAAATTGGGACACCATCTGGGAAGGTTCTTGGCTTTGTCCAGGAAGGATTGCAAGGGTGAGCTAGAGGAGGAAGAAAAAGGTTTACTGAGGCAGCAGGGTTACAGCTCTGTGACTGTCCCTGCAGAGCAGGGCCACCCCATAGGCAGTGCATGGAGAGCAGCAGCTTGGGGCAGTTCTACAGCCACATTCATACCCACTTTTAAATACCTGCAAATTAAGGGCAGGTTATTCAGAAATTTCTAGAAGAAGGGTGGTAACTTCTGGGTCATTGCCAGGGAATGAGTAAACTGTTCATGCTGCTGGTGCTCATGCCAGCCAGTCTTCAATCTGGCCCCGAGTCAAGCCCCACCTCTGAAGTTGAGTCTCACCTCCTATCTCAAAACTATCCTGCATGGTGCTGTAATGGTGGATACATGACATGTTATGTTTGGCAAAATCCATAGAACTGTAGGACACAAGAGTGAACCTTAATGTAAACCGTAATGTAAATGGACTTCTGTTAATTATGATGTATTAATATCAATTCACCAATTGTAACAAATGTATCACAGTACTGTTAATAATAGAGGAACTTACTGGCAGAAGGAGAGAGAGCTTACAGAACTCTCTGCACATTCAGCTCAGTTTTTCTGTAAGCCTGAAACTGCTGTGAGAAATAAAATCCAACCTGGGCAACATAGCAAGACCTTGTCTCTACAAAAAATAAAAAATGACCTGGGTGCAGTAACGCACGCCTGTAGTCCCAGGTATTCAGGAGGCTGAGGCAGGAGGATCGCTTGAACCCAGGAAGTTGAGGTTGCAGTGAGTCATGATCATGCCCCTGCACTCCAGCCTGGGTAACAAAGCAAGATCCTGTCTCCAAAAAATAATAAAATAAAATAAAAATCTACCAATTGAAAGGGTAAAAAGCATAGTATAATACCATTCTTAAGAAAAAGAAAAGAGACCTGTTTTTGTGTGTGTTAACATTTGAAAAAAATCTGGAAAGCTCTGTATCAAAATGTTTATAGAGGCAATTTTGTAGTGTTAGAATCATAGATGATCTTTCCACTTCCTGGTTTTTCTGACTTTTTTATTTTTGCAGTGGGCATGTATTGCTGGAAAATACCACAGACAGCTGTGAAATGATTTCACCACCAACAAAAAAAAAGATAAAGAAGGAAACACAAAATCTGTTAAATAAGATTTATGTTGGCTGGGGGTTAAAATGCATTTCCAGAGCAGAGTTCAGAGAAAGGCTGGGCTGCTAGTTGCTGGTTAAAAGACAAAGGGTAAGTTTCAGGAAGCAGAAGAGTGACCAGATGAAATTCAGCACTGGTATCGGGGAAGTGTGGGATTTGAAAAGGAAAATGCAAAGACGGCTCCTCCCTTCCAAGGAAACGAAACCAAAAGCAGCCCAGGCTTAGTCAGCAGATGAGATAAAAGCGAACAGGTCTGGGAGGCAGTTCTGTTGCCACTCTCTCTCCTGGAAATGATGGATCTCAGAAATACCCCAGCCAAATCTCTGGACAAGTTCATCGAAGAGTATCTCTTGCCAGACACGCATTTCCGCATGCAAATCAACCATGCCATTGACATCATCTGTGGGTTCCTGAAGGAAAGGTGCTTCCGAGGTAGCTCCTACCCTGTGCGTGTTTCCAAGGTGGTAAAGGTGAGTCCAGGCCTGCCTGGCCAGGGGAGGGGTGGCTGAATGTGCAAGAGTTGAGATTGAGAATGAGAGAGAGAGACAGAGAGAGAGAAGCAAAAACCTAGAACCCAGGTGCAAATATGAGTACAGAGAGCTGAGATCTTCTGGGCTGGTGGTTTCTTATTTATCCACACAGCATGTTAAACTAGATTCTGGGGTGAAATCCTACATCCCTATTATTAACAAGTGACCCTCTCCCCTACTTCCCACTGAAGTTTATGAACCACTGTCCTAGGCCATGCCCATTTCAGAAGTAGGGAAACTGAAGCCCAGCTCCGGTAAAAAGTTTGCTAATTAGTAGCCAGGCTAGGGGCTCACCATTTCTGCAGCGAAGAATCATGTTTTGAAAGCAAATAGCACCTGCTGGCTGCGAGACCTTGAGCAAGTCACTTAACTACTCTGTGTCCCAATTTCCTCAGCCATAATCCCCAATACTGTTGCAGTCTTGCCAATGCACCTTAATGTAGCAGCTTCTCACTGTCTGAATTAGTACCCAAGGTTCTTTGTCCTGCATCCAAGAAAATTAAGGAACATGGACACAAACGTGAGCTTGGAGTAAAAGTTCAGTAAGCAAAAGAAGAAAGCTCTCTCCACTGTGGAGAGGGAAGTCTGAGTAGATTGCCAGATTGCAGCTGAATGCAAAAAACTTATAAGAAACCACTCTCCCCCCGTAACTGTTTGAGAAATTTTTACCAGTAAAGCTGTGCAACTTCCCTTACCTTATGCAGCTGTGGGTATATCTCTAGGCAAGCACAAAGTGCTGCTTCTCTTGTATGTATAACTGTGGATTTGTTTTAGGTAAGCCCCACTCCCTGCGCCAGTTTTAGGCAGGCCGCTCCTCCAGGGCCCAGCCTTGACCATTTACCTAACTGATTTTTCCTCTACTTCCCCTCAATACCTCATAGGGCTGTGCCGATTAAGTAAAATAGTAAGTGTGAACCACTCAGCATAAGCTAGTCCTGGGCATCGTAAAGGGCAATGGGAAAAGAACACAGATCCTGGAAGAAGGCCCCCAGGTTTGAATTGTATCTGCCACCTACTAGCTGGGTGATGGGGCTGATATATTATCTCACTGAGCATCCATTTACCCATCTGTAAAATGGGAACTAATGATAATGGCACCCAAATCATAGCATCATTGCGAGCATTACAGGAGTTTAAGACAGGCAAAGCCTTCAGAACAGTGGGTAGTGCTCCATAATGTTAGTGATTGCTCATGTCATTTTATTTAGGGAGGTTTGCCTCACTAAGCATCAATTATTATTCTTGTCGTCTCTTTCAGGGTGGCTCCTCAGGCAAGGGCACCGCCCTCAGAGGCCGATCTGACGCTGACCTGGTTGTCTTCCTCAGTCCTCTCACCACTTTTCAGGATCAGTTACATCGCCGGGGAGAGTTCATCCAGGAAATTAGGAGACAGCTGGAAGCCTGTCAAAGAGAGAGAGCATTTTCTGTGAAGTTCGAGGTCCAGGCTCCACGCTGGGACAACCCCCGTGCGCTCAGCTTCGTACTGAGTTCGCTCCAGCTCGGGGAGGGGGTGGAGTTCGATGTGCTGCCTGCCTTTGATGCCCTGGGTGAGAGCTCCCAGCTTCTTTTTCTCCCTCTTCCCATTTCTGAGCAGAAATCTCCCACAGCTTGAGAGCTTTTTGCCCCAACAGGTCATCCCTCTAAAGCAAGGTGGGAGGAGATCTTAGGATCTCTCCCTGGGCAAGAATGAATATGGTCATGATCTATCACAGGAGAGACACTAAACAGCAAATTGGCATAATGTGGGGACGAAGACATTTCTTACAGAACATCTGCAAGGCTCACTAGTTCTGTTTATGGCAAAATGTGTGAATTTTATCTTTCTAAAATCAGGCAGCAAAGATGTGGCTTAAAGTTCATGTTACTCTCATCTTTGTCCCAACATGAGATCTCATCAAATGTATGCAGCACGTTGAGAGATAGATATTTATAATCTTCAGAAACATTTGGACAGGAATTGTAGCCTCTCAGAGGCTCCCTCACCACATCAGGAGAATTGGTAAAACCACACTACCTGTATCATATCATTATTTTAAGTGATAAATGATCATCTACATTCAGCTCTGATGAGTAACAGGTGTTCAAACATTGGAACTTCCAGCCAAGTGTGGTGGCTCATGCTTGTAATTCCAACACTTTGGGAGGCTGAGATGGGAGGGTTGCTTGAGCCCAGGAGTTCAAGACCAGCCTGGGCAACAAAGTGAAACCTCATCTGTACTAAACATTTTAAAACATTAGCCAAGTGTGGTGGTACATGCCTGTGGTCGCAGCTATTCAGGATGCTGAGACTGAATGATCACATGAGGCCAGCCAAGGATTCGAGGTGTCAGTGAGCCACGAATGTGACACTGCACTCCATCCTAGGCACAGAGCAAGAGCAAGACCCTGTCTCAATCAGTCAGTCGATCAGTCAAAACTATGAATTTCCCAGCTATATATGAAGGCACCTCAGAACACCACCGTGAACTCACAGAGGGACACGGAATAGTTTAAATTTTAATTTTTTGAGGAAAATGCAATGACATCTGTCACATGCCACACAAACAGCTACTATTAAACTGAACTTCCTGATTAGTGGCTACTAATTAATAGTTGGTCATTAAGCAGCAATTAGTGATTAATTATCAAGTAATTAGCACTTACTTAAAGGAACTGTCACGGTTCCTTTAGTCCTAGGGCAGCCATGAAAAAAAAAATGCTGACTCTCCAAAGACACCAGGGTATGAGAAAGTTCTGGATTCTCTCCTTTGTGCCATCTCCTGTGTTGGGGGCTGGAGTACAATGGTTGTAAAAGACAAGAGGGAGAAGGCTGGTCACAGTGGCTCACGCCTGTAATCTCAGCACTTTGGGAGGCCAAAGTGGGGGGATCACTTGAGATCAGGAGTTCAAGACCAGCCTGGCCAACATGGTGAAATCTCATATCTACTAAAAATACAAAAATTAGCTGGGTGTGGTGGTGCATGCCTGTAATCATAGTTGCTCGGCAAGCTGAAGCAGGAGAATTGCTTGAACCCAGTAGATGGAGGTTGCAATGAGCCAAGATCATGCCATTGCACTCCAGCCTGGGCAACAGAGCGAGACTCCATCTCAAAAAAAAGAAAAAAGAAAAGATATAAGGAGTGATTAAAAAAAAAAAGAAAAAAAACTAAGTAGGGTGAAACAATAGATAGCCATGGGGGTTAGGGAGCTTTTTTAGACAGGGTCGTGAGGGAGGGTCCCTGAGCCTGAGTGATGAGAAGGAGTGAGCCTTGGGAAGATCTGGAGGTTCTGGGAAGAGGAATGGCAAGTGCAGAGGCCCTGAAGCAGCAATGACCGTGGCACATTTGAGGAAGAGAGAAAAAGTCAGAGAAGTAGAAAGTGGGCAAAGGAAGCAAGACAGGAGGTGAGGTGGGAGAGGTTCCAGAGACCAGATCACACCAGACATCGTTGGCCACCATAAGGACTTCAGGTTTTAAAATTCCAGATGTTGTGGGATGCAGGAAGCAGCATGATCAGCAGCATTCTCTAGGTGCCAGGTTGAGAACAGGCTGTGGGGGAACCTGTAAAGAGGTTGCTGCCATAGTTCTGGCGAGTGACTGTGGTGGCTTGGATGGGGTGATGGCAGTGGAGAGGGCAGGAGGGAGGATCCAGAATGGACCTCAAGGCTTCCCAGCCCTGGGTCTGCTGCACTTTTCAATCAAACCCCATGGCCAGGGAGATTGTCCCCTCAGGGTGACTGAAGGAAATTCAGAGAAGGGCTGACACCTAAGTTGTAGATTTTGCCCAAACAGGTCAGTTGACTGGCGGCTATAAACCTAACCCCCAAATCTATGTCAAGCTCATCGAGGAGTGCACCTACCTGCAGAAAGAGGGCGAGTTCTCCACCTGCTTCACAGAACTACAGAGAAACTTCCTGAAGCAGCGCCCCACCAAGCTCAAGAGCCTCATCCGCCTAGTCAAGCACTGGTACCAAAATGTATGGCCCTCCCACCAGGCCTGGTGGGTTCTGTCTCGACCGGGAGCAGAGGAGGGGTGGGGGGAGCAGAGAAAGAAGGGAGTGAAGGAAAGAGGAGGGGGAGTGGTGGAGGGAAATAGAGGGATAGAAAAAGGAGAGAAAGGAAAAAGAGGTGGAGAGGGTGGAGGGAGGAGGCTGCAACAGAAGGAAGAATGAAAGGGAAGGAAGAGAGGAAGGAAGGGATTTTGGTGTTCTGTTCACTGCTGTATCCCCAGAACTTAAAACAGAGCCTGGTGCATAATAGGTGTAAATAACTGTTGAATAAATGAATCAATGCTACACACACACAGAGAGAGAGAGAGAGAGAGTCAACCACACTCTTCAGAATGTAGATAAATTAAAACAAGAGTTTCAAACAAATATATGTTCAGATGCCCTTTCCTCCCACTTACTGGCTGGCTGGCCTTAAGTAAGCAACTTAACCTTTCTGTTCTTTCTGCTTTCTTATCTGCAATGAGTAGCATGCCACAGCTACAGTAACATGGCACATAGTTGGTCCTGATAAGTGTAGCATATTTTAGCCACCATAGGAGTACACATAATAAAAGCTAACATGTATTATGTGCTTAGCTTATCTATGTTTTGCGGATGTGATATGATTTTCTGTTCACTTTTAAATGCCCTGCATCTTAGTCAATTTTAGCAGTGATTCTGTAAGTTAGATAAGGTTAGGCATTATTATTAAACCCATTTTACACCAAGAGAAACTTGGGTCAAAAAGAGAAACTCTTGGGTTGCATGGCTCATTCGGCCAATAAGTAGCAGAAGTAAAATTTGAATTTGACTGGGCACGGTAGCTCACACCGGTAATCCCAGCACTTTGGGAAGCCAAGACAGGTGGATTGCTTGAGCCCAGGAGCTCAAGACTAGCCTGAGCAACATGGCAAAACCTCGTCTCTACAAAATAAACTAAAAATTTAGCCAGGTGTGATGGTGAGCACCTGTAGCCCCAGCTACTGGGTAGGCTGAGGTGGGAGGATCACTTGAGCCTGGGAGGAGGAGGTTGCAGTAAGTCAAGATTGCACTACTGCACTCCAGCCTGTGTGACAGAGCAAGATCTTGTCTCAAACAAACAAAAACTCGAATTTGGGTCTACTGACTTAAGAGTTTGCCTGATACTAATAGGCATTCAATATATATTTCTTGAATGAATGAATGAATGAATGAATGAATGAATGAAAATAATCAGGAATAAACTTTCCAATTTAAAGGTAACACCTCTAGATAAAAAAAGACAATCATTTAGTTGCCAGACTTCTAAGTGTTTGCTGTTCCATGAATTGTAATCATGGAGCCTGAGCATTGTAGAATTTACAAAAGCAGCACTGCCCCCAGGGACATATTGAAAACTAATGAGGGTGTTTTTGGTAACCATGGTGATGGGAGGACATGGGTGCTACTTATATTTAGTGGAAAGAAGACAAGAATGCTAGTTGTTGTACAATGATCAAGAGAGTCCTGCACAGCCAAGAATTGTCTTTTTCTTTCTTTCTTGATGCTGTTCTCCTTTAAAACAAGACAAGATTAACAATAATTTAACTCCACTAACCACCTTCATCACCACCTCCAACTTATATACTACATTTCTTGTATATTTCAAGTCTGTTTATATTTTCAAGTGCCTCGAAGTGTTATTATTGTTTTATAGCCAAATGTTTAGTTAATCTGCTCACAGATTTACCACTTTCTTCACTATTCATTCTTTCTT
This sequence comes from Hylobates moloch, assembly GCF_009828535.3. Taxonomy (NCBI): domain Eukaryota; kingdom Metazoa; phylum Chordata; class Mammalia; order Primates; family Hylobatidae; genus Hylobates; species Hylobates moloch. Next base: position 19,991,194 of record NW_026652287.1, on the reverse strand, counting down.
ACACCTCTAACATTCCATCTGGGGTAATTTTCCTAAATGACCATACATCCTTTGGGATTTCTTTTGATGACGGTCTATTGGTAGTAAACTCTTTCAGTTTTTGTTTGTCTGAAAATGTCATGCTTTTGCCTTCATTGTTGAAGGGTGCTTTTGCTGGGTGGTCATTTCAGTATATTGAATGTATCATTCCATCTTCCAGTGTCATCATTAAAAAGTCAGTTGCCAGTCTAACTGCAGCTCTTTTATAAGTAACCTATCTTATTCTTCTGGCTGCATGTAAAAGTTTTCTCTTTGTCTTTGATTTTGTTTAGTTCCAATCTGCTGTGTCTTAATGATGGGTTCCTATTATTTGTCCTGATTGGGATTCCGTTAAGATTCCTGAATCTGCAGGTAGATATCTTTAATTAGTTTTGAAACTTCTCAGCCATTCTTCTAAAATATTGATTCTCCCTCATTCTCTCCTCACCTTCTGGAATTCCAATTAAATGTATGTTAGACCCTACTCTATCTTTCATATCTCTATACTCTCTTCTGTGTTTTTCATCCTTTTGTCTATCTTTCCATGCTTTATTCTGAATAGTTCCTTCTAATCTACCTTCCAATTAACTAATTTTCTCTTTAGCTATACTAATTTGCTGTAATTAATTACAGTTGCCATTTTTATCCTAAAATTTCTATTTCATATTTTTGTATCTGCCATGATACTTCTTATGGCTTTTAATTCCCTGCTAACTATTTAAAGTTCTTATTTTATCTTGTGAATACGATATTCCTAGTTATTTTATTTTTAATTTTTATTATTTGTTAATCTTATGTTTTATTTACACTTCTTTTCTGTGACATGAGCACACACAGATTCATGTGTATACATATATGGCTCTGATACCTCTCCTTTCCTGTCCTCATTCAAACCACTGATCACAGAGAAAGGATTTTTTTTTATTTTTAATTTTTCTATTTCAATAGGTTTTTGGGGGAACAGGTGGTGTTTGGTTACCTGAATAAGTTCTTTAGTGGTGATTTCTGAGATTTTGGTGCACCCATCACCCAAACAGTGTACATTGTACCCAATGTGTAATCTTTTAACCCTTGCCACACCCCACCCTTTCCCCCCAGTCCCCAAAGTCCCATGTATCATTCTTATGCCTTTGCTTCCTCATAGCTTAGCTCCCACATATGAGTGAGAACATACAATGTTTGGTTTTCCATTCCCGAGTTATTTAATTAAAATAGTAGTATCCAATTCCATCCAGGTTGCTGTGAATGCCATTATTTTGTTCCTTTTTATGGTTGAGTAGTATTCCATGGTGTGTTTGTGTGTGTATAACGTTTTCTTTATCCACTCATTGATTGATGGGCATTTGGGCTGGTTCCATATTTTTGCAATTGCAAATTGTGCTGTTATAAACATGTGTGTGCAAGTATCTTTTTTGTATAATGACTTCTTTTCCTCTGGGTAGATACCTAGTAGTGGGATTGCTGGATCAAATGGTAGATCTACTTTTAGTTCTATGAGGAATCTCCACACTGTTTTCCATAGTGGTTGTATGAGTTTACATTCCCACCAATGGTGTAAAAGTGTTCCCTTTTCACCACATCCACACCAACATCTATTATTCTTTGATTTTTTATTATGACCATTCTTGCAGGAGTGAGGTGGTATCACATTGTGGTTTTGATTTGCATTTCCCTGATAATTAGGGATGTTGAGCATTTTTCCATATGCTTGTTGGTATTGGTGTATCTTCGTTTGAGAATTCTCTGTTCATGTCCTTAGACCACTTTTTGATGGGATTGTTTTTTTCTTGCTGATTCGTTTGAGTTCTTTGTAGATTCTGGATATTAGTTGGATGTATAGATTGTGAAGATTTTCTCCCATTCTGTGGGTTGTCTGTTAACTCTGCTAATTATTTCTTTTGCTTTGCAGAAGCTTTTTAGTTTAATTAAGTCCCATCTATTTATCTTTGTTTTTGTTGCATTTGCTTTTGGGTTCTTGGTCATGAAGTCTTTGCCTAAGCCAATGTGTAGGAGGGTTTTTCTGATGTTATCTTCTAGAATCTTTATGGTTTCAGGTCTTAGATTTAAGTATTTGATCCATTTGGAGTTGATTTTTGTATAAGAGAGAAAGATTCAGTTTCATTCTTCGACATGCAACTTGCCAATTATCCTAGGACCATTTGTTGAATAGGGTGTCCTTTCCCCATTTTATGTTTTTGTCTGGTTTGTCGAAGATCAGTTGGCTGTAAGTGTTTGGCTTTATTTCTGGGTTATCTATTCTGTTCCATTTGTCTATGTGACTATTTTTATACCAGTACCATGTTGTTTTGGTGACTATGGCCTTACAATATAGTCTGAAGTCTGGTAATGTAATGCCTCCAGATTTGTTCTTTTTACTTAGTCTTGCTTTGGCTATGTGAGCTCTTTTTTGGTGCCATATGAATTTTAGGATTGTTTTTTCTAGTTCTGTGAAGAATGATGGTGGTATTTTGATGGGAATGGCATTGAATTTGTAGATTGTTTTTGGCAGTATGGTCATTTTCACAATATTGATTCTACCCATTCATGAGCGTGGGATGTGTTTCCATTTGTCTGTGTTATCTATGAATTCTTTCAGCAAAGTTTTGTAGTTTTCCTTGTAGAGTTTCTAGTTATTTTAAAGTCTGTGTTCAGTCTTTCAGCATTTAAAGTTTGTAGGTTTATTACTATTTCTCTTTTTCCTGTTGGTAATAATTCTTAGTGTTTTGTTTCTTTGTGTGCCTGGTTACATATGTGCTGGTTAATGTATTTGAAAATTATGTGTGAAATAATTTGAGGTTTTGGATTATGTATATTCCTCCAGAAAGAATTTCATTTGCTTCTGTGCATTTCTTAGGAATATTACAAGTCCTTCTTCTCAGTTAATTTTCATAGTATCTTTATAAGATAGGTGCTATTACAATCACTCACTTAGCAGATGAAAATAATGAGGCTCTGAGAGTCTAAATCATCTACTTAGAATTGGACAATGGTGAAGCCAGGATTCAAACCCACATCAATTAGAATCCAGTGCTCTTAACAAGGGGCCAGTACACTTTTTTAAAAAATAAAAGGCTAGATAGTAACTATTTTAGACTTCGTGGACTGCACAGCCTCTGTTGCGACTACTCAACCCTGCCTTTGTAGCATGAATGCAGTCATAAACTATACATAAATGAATGAGCCTGGATTTGTTCCAAGGAAACTTTATAAAAACAGGTGGCAGGATGGATTTGGCCCATGAGAAATGTAGCTTACACAAAAGTTGAGCAAACCAATTTTTTTCTGATTGTTTTTCCGCTTCTCAGTGTAAGAAGAAGCTTGGGAAGCTGCCACCTCAGTATGCCCTGGAGCTCCTGACGGTCTATGCTTGGGAGCAAGGGAGCATGGAAACACATTTCAACACAGCCCGGGGATTTCGGACGGTCTTGGAATTAGTCATAAACTACCAGCAACTCTGCATCTACTGGACAAAGTATTATGACTTTAAAAACCCCATTATTGAAAAGTACCTGAGCGGGCAGCTCAGGAAACCCAGGTATGCTATCCCCACATGGCTTAGCTGCCCTATGTAAATGAACACCTGGATACAGGTACAGTGCCTTGGAGATGGAGGAGGTGGGAGGGCTCCCCACTTAGTGAGAATCTCCTGTTGCCCATCATTGTACTGGGCATTTTACTACTGCCATCTGATTTAAACACCTACCTCCAACCCTGTGAAGCAGGCACTATGCTAATCATTTTACAGGTGAGTAAACTGAGGTTCTGAGAGGTAAGGAGCTTGTCCAACCCTTAACAGAAAATGAGTAAAATAGCTGGAATTTGAACTGAAATAAGAACAGCAGCAACAACAATGATAGTAATTGCTCCCAGGTATTGAAAGCTTGCTGTAAGACTAACACATGCTAATATAATAGTAAAAATTATTATCAAGATTACTGATATGTATGTTATGTTCTAGTCACTGTGCTGAGCATTTCACATAACTGGGCTTTTTCTATCCTCACAGCATAGCCTTTGAGATAGGTATGTGGAACTATCCCCATTTTACAGATAAGAATCCTGAGGCTTAGAGAGTTCAAGTGACCTACCCAAGGGCACATCACTGATAAAGGGCAGAGGTGGGATTCAAACCCACATCTGTCAGGTGCAAGTGCAAGGCTCCTTCTCCTCATGCTCACTGCCTGCTGGGGAATAGGGCACTGGGGACATACCCCAGGGAGGCCTTCCTCATGTTCTGAGTCCCAGTCCATCCCATGCTGCTATTTTGCTCTCCCAGGAGCATCTGGACTCCCTGGACAGAGTTCTCACCTGTCCCTCTCTAAATGCTGCTCTGCAGGCCTGTGATTCTGGACCCGGCGGACCCTACAGGAAACTTGGGTGGTGGAGACCCAAAGGGCTGGAGGCAGCTGGCACAAGAGGCTGAGGCCTGGCTGAATTACCCATGCTTTAAGAATTGGGACGGGTCCCCAGTGAGCTCCTGGATTCTGCAGGTGAGACCTCCTGCTTCCTCCCTGCCATTCATCCCTGCCCCTCTCCACGAAGCTTGAGACATATAGCTGGAGACCATTCTTTCCAAAGAACTTACCTCTTGCCAAAGGCCATTTATATTCATATAGTTACAGGCTGTGCTCCATATTTTACAGTCATTTTGGTCACAATCGAGGGTTTCTGGAATTTTCACATCCCTTGTCCAGAATTCATTCCCCTAAGAGAAATAATAAATAATCTCTAACACCATTTATTGACTATCTGCTTCAGGCTCAGGTTCTGTCCTAAGCCCTTTAATATGCACTATCTCATTGAATATTCACAACAATCCCATGAGGCATTTTTAAAAAAATTTTATTATTTTAGATTCAGAGGGTACATGTGCCATTTGTTACACAGCTATATTGTGTAATGGTGGGGTTTGGGCCTCTATTGATCCTGTCACCCAAATAGGTGAACAGAGTACCCAAAAGGAATTTTTTCAACCGTTGCCCTTTTCCCTTCCTCCTCCCTTTTGGAGTCCCTAGTGTCTATTGTTCCCATCTTTAGCAGATGTTAAGTATTTGATTTTCTGTTTCTGGGTTAATTCATTTCAGATAATGGCCTCCATTATCTGCATCCATGATTTCATTCTTTCTTATGGCTGCATAATACTCCATGGTGTAGATATACCACACTTTCTTTATCCAGTTCACACTGATGGGCACTTTGCTATTGTGAATAGTACTGTGATATGCATAGGAGTGCAGGTGTCTTTTGATAGAATGATTTCTTTTCCTTTGGGTAGATACCCAGTAGTGGGATCACTGGGTTGAATGGACATTCTATTTTTAGTTATTTGAAAAGTCCCATGAGGCATGTTGTCTATTATTCCCATCTTACAGATGAGACAAAGGCTCAGAGAGGTGAGGTCACTTGCTCAAGGACATCAGCTAACAAGTGGTGGAAATGGAATTCAGATTCAGTGGACTCTAAAGCCAGTGCTCATGTCACTGTGCTAAACAGCCTGCCTTGTCTCATCCCCACCTCTCATCTGACCAATGGGAGATGATGCAGCTGAGTGACTTGGGTTGTCACACAGCTAAGCAGGGGCAAAGGACCCAGTCTTGGATCTTTCCACCCCCAAGCAGGAATCTGTCTGATTCCAGGGGATTGATGATGTTGCAGATGGCTAGGAAGCCGACTCCAGGATGGAATTTAGTATGCAGGATGTTCTGGGGGAGAGCCACTGGGACCAGCACTCAGGGAAAGGGGGGAAGAAAGGATAGGAAGGAAGCATGAAAGAGAATAGGGAGAAGTGAACAGGGATGCAGAGCAAATGCCAACTTCAGCCAACTCCAAGGACAGTCCTGGAGCTGGAATGGCCTTTAGAGCTGCCCCATGGCGACAGAGGTGGCCAGGCCTCTATACCCCTACATGGATCACTCACTGTGCTTGGGCACCTTGGGAAAGGGCATGGTCTTGAGCAAAAGGCTCTCTGCAGCTGAGGCAACCCCTAAAAGGGCTGACGGCTGAAGTCTGTCTGCTGACCACCGTCCCAGCAGCTGGGGTTTGTTAGTCCTTCCTCAAAGGGGGATCCAGATGGCATGTCACAGCGTCCACCATAAATGCTCACTGAATCCAGCTGCATGGTAGGAAGACTCCCTGATGTGATCATGTGTCTCACCCTTTCAGGCTGAAAGCGACAGTGAAGATGATGACACCTACGATCCCAGGATGTATCAGAAATATGGTTACATTGGAACACAGGACTATTCTCATTTCTCTCATAGTCCCAGCACACTCCAGGCAGCATCCACCCCACAGGCAGAAGAGAACTGGACGTGCACCATCCTCTGAATGCCAGTGCATCTTGGGGGAAAGGGCTCCAGTGTTATCTGGACCAGCTCCTTCATTTTCAGGTGGGACTCTTGATCCAGAGAGGACAAAGGTCCTCAGTGAGCTGGTATATAATCCAGGACAGAACCCAGGTCTCCTGACTCCTGGCCTTCTATGCCCTCTATCCTATCATAGATAACATTCCCCACTGCCTCACCTCACTCCACCTATTCTCTGAAAATATTCCCTGAGAGAGAACAGAGAGATTTAGATAAAAGAATGAAATTCCAGCCTTGACTTCCTTCTATGCACCTGATGGGAGGGTTATGTCTAGTGTATTATCAATAACAATAAAAACGAAGCAAATACCATTTATTGGGTGTTTATTAACTTCAAGGCACAGAGCCAAGAAGTACAGATGCATATCTAGGGGTGTTGTGTGTGTATATACATTGATTCAATAAGAAATATTTATTGAGCACTTACTATGTGCCAAGCATAGCTCTGGGCACTGGAAACATAGCAATGCACAAAAGCAGACAGAAATCCCTGTCCTCATGACCCTGCAGAGCCAAGACTTACAGAATTTTTTAAATAAAAAAATCCCTGTCCTCATGGAGTTGACATTTGTGCAAAACATCTTAATATCACATAGTTTTCCTATTACTAATAATTCTGAAATAAGCATCCTTGATTTATCCTTTCTCCATATCTCTGAGAAAAATTATAGAACCTCCGTGTGTGACACAGCAGCCACTAACCACATGTATCAAATGCTTAAAATGTAGCTAGTCTAAATCTACATGTGCTGTGAGTGCAAGACATATACTTGGTTTCAAAGACTTAGTACAAATGAAAAGAATACCAGGTTCTTGCCAACTGATAATTTTTTTTAATTGTGTGCTGAAATGACAATTTTTAAATATATTTGAGTTAAATCAAATGAATTTCATCTCTTTCTTTTCCCTTTTTAATTGTAGCTACTAGAAAATGTGAAATCACACATGTGGCTTGCATTATATTATGTATTTCTATTGGGCAGCTCTGCCCTCCAAGGTAAATCACTGGATTAAAGATTCGACTATACTGACCTACATTGCCACATTGTCACACTGTCCTTGGGACCAAGAATCAGCATATCATTCATAAGACTCTAAAATATAAAACTCTCAGAAATACTCACAAAAGAACCTAGCATGCTCTGATCACCTGAGTTGCTGGTCACTTGGGTGGCTGGTAAGCAGTCTTTGGTCTGTCCAGATTATATTCTCCCATTTAGTCCTCCCGCATCCCTGTGAGATGGGTTTTGTTGTTATTCTCATAATAATAAGTGGAATAACTTGAGGTTCTAAGAGGTTACAGTGCTTGCCCAGGGTCACCCAGCTGGTCTGGTCAGGGGCAGAGTGTGAACTTGAACCCTAATCCTTCTCTCTCTAAAGCTCACGTTCTTAATCACTGCAGTATGGTCTTAATGTGTTCTCATTCAATGAAAGCTTGTTTTCCTACTCTGGAGCCATGAGAACCAGAAGCACTGATGTCCAAGGGCAGGGAAAGATGAATGTCTCATCTCAACCTGAGCACAGATTCACCCTTCCTCGGTCTTTTTGTCCTATTTGTAGACTGGATTAGATGATGCCAGTCTACTGATTCAAATGTGAATCTCTTTCAGAAACACCCTCACAAATACACCTAGAAATTATGTTTCACCAGCTATCTGGGCACCCTTAGCCCAGTCAACTTGTCACATAAAATCAATCATCACACACTCCATGCTGATAGGCAAGTGTGGACATCCCAATGTAATGGCTTCATTGTATTTTCCCGTATGGAAAATGCACTTGTGTTGCCTTTTGAGAGTGTTTCATTTTATAGCAATGCCACAACAAAAAGTAGATTAATGGAATCAGTAATTAGTTGCTTGATCAAAAAGCCACATGGCCACATGATCAGCCTTCCATCTACAACAGGACCCAGGAGTGCACCAGGATTGTTTTTCAAAGGGCATAGACATTTTTGCTGCAAACGACATGGGCTTACTCCAGAGTCCTGGAGGGGTCTGTGTTATAATTCTCTAAGGAGATATTGCCATAATCTCTGAATGACATCTTTTCCCAGGACTAACACTTTGAACACCATGGGGTCTGCTAGGCTGGTGTGGGCCAAGTCGAGGGGCGACTTGCACCACAGCCTATACCAGCTGCAGAGCCCTTTAGGACTTAATAAAAGGGTACTAATTTCTGTACTTCCCTGGCTCTGAGATGTAATAGTGGTTTTGATTTACTATCCTGGCCAGGGAGGTGGCAGTTTCAAAGGCATCCTCATGACCTTCCTCTCTGTGATAGCCCTCACTTAACCCTCAGGCCAATGTGGGGTAGTGTCTTTTACCAAGCATGTCCTTTTTGAATATACATTCAGGAGACAGGGAAATGATCACCAAGTTGGTCCATAGACACAGTGGGCAAATTACAAGCCTGACTTGGCCAGGGCTCCATTTTTCACTCTTGGCTCGTATATGCCCCTACTCTGATGGGGACAGAATGTGATGACGCTTTGGGTTTTCATGCATCGTTATCAATGTTGATCCTCTGCCCAACAGTCTTAGAAATGTTGAGTGATTCCCCTTTTCCAGTGTATCATCCTCTGAATAAATGGCCATAGGTCCTTTGGGGGAAACCATTACTATATATGCTATGGTGTCACAGCGTCCTTTCCCAAGGGGACTCTGCCTCCTCTTTATTAATGGGGTCTAGTCTGAAAACTGGGTCGGTCAGGTCCAAAAATCAGGAAGGGATGATTACTTTTTATTGGAATGGCTGCCCTTAACCCCCTGGTCATCCAGCCTTGATTTCTTCTAATGGTATAAATTGAGTAGTGCCCTTTCAAGATACCCATCCACTAAGTCACTAAGAGGCCACATTGTGTTAACCAGGTCCCTAACTCTGTATCAGTCACAACCCCTGGCAGCCCCTCCAACCTCACCATTCATTATAGTCATTGCACCCACCTGGCTTCTATTGCTCTGGGAGTCCTGCCTGCCCTATTGCCCTTTATCAATCCAAGCTCTGTAACAGCCCCTCTTCCCAGGAGGCCACCACCAGAACACCCCATGATGCAGGTGTCCCTCTCTCCAGCACATTCCTTATGGCCTTGGGGAATGTTTTGTACCCTGGGACTCTATTTCCAGACTCAAATGGTAAACATATCCACTCCTCTTCAGTGTGCCCACTTCCGTTGGCCTTTTAACACCTTCTTCCACCAGCTCCACAGCAATTCTGGAATTTCACACTTTTCTGCATTTCTAGGAGCCATCCTAGGAGTCAGGGAAAACCTCGGCTTCACAAGTAAATGGGACTTCAGTTGTGTGCCAACTTGCCTGGCTAATTTTTAATTTTTTTTTTTTGTAGAGATGGGGTCTTGCTGTGTTGTCCAGGCTGGTCTTGAACTCCTGGCCTCAAACAATCTTTCCTCCTTGGCCACTCAAAATGCTGGGATCATAGCTGCCATGCCCACACAAATTTTCTTATTTTTAAAGGCTGTATGTGCACTGTATACATTAATTGTGTGCACTGTATACATTAATTTTCTTTAACGAATTTATCCATTTATAGTTGCTTTGGTTGTTTCCACTTGATTATTGTGAGTAGTGCTGCAGTAAACATGGGAATGCAGTTATCTCTTCGATATCCTGATTTCAATTCTTTTGGATACTCAGAAGTGGGATTGCTGGAACATATCGTAGTTCCATTTTTAATTTTTTGAGGAACCTCCATACTGTTTTTCACAGTGGCTCACGAGCAGTGTGCAAGAGTTCCCATCTCTCTACATCCTCACACTTGGTATCTTTTGTTCATTTTTTAAAAAATGATAGCCATCCTACCAGGAGTAAGGTGATATTGCATCGTGATTTTGATTTGCACTTCTCTGATAATTAGTGATATTGAGTATCTTTTCATACACCTGTTATCCATTTGTATGTCTTCTTTGGAGAAAGACCTATTCCTATCTTTAGCCCATTTTTAAATCAAGTTATTAATTTTTTTGCTAGTGAGTGGTAGGAGTTCCTTACATATTGTGGAGATTAACCCTTATTAGATGTATGGTTTGTAAATATTTTCTTCATTCCATAGATTGTCTTTTCAGCCCATTGATTGTTTTCTTTGCTATGCAGAAGCTTTTTAGTCTGATGTAGTCCCAGTTGCCTATTTTTGCTTTTGTTCCTGTGCTTTGCATACATGGCCACCTGATCTTTGACAAGATTGCCAAGAATACACAATGGGGAAAGGACAATGTCTTCAACAAATGGTGTTTGGAAAGCTGAATGTCCACATGCAAAAGAATAAAATTGGACCCTTACCTTACAGCATACACAAAATCAACTCAAAATGGATTAAAGACTTAAACATAAGACCTGAAACTGAAACTACTAGAAGAAAGCAGAGGGGAAAACTTCATGACATTGGTCTTTCCAGTGATTTCAGAGGTGTGACACCAAAAGCACAGACAACAAAAGGCATTTATTTTTATATGGCATGTGAGGAAGGGGTTCAGTTCCAGTTCTTCCAATGTGGATGCTCAATTATCCTAGCAGCATTTATTGAAGGGATCATGCTCTCTCCACTTCTTTGCAAAGCCACCTCTTAAATATTCCCAGAGCCCATCTATGTGGGAGTCTGTTTCTGGACTCTGCTCTTTTCCATTGGTCTATTTTTTGTGTCCTTAAGTTAATACAACCTTGTCTTACTTACTATAGCCTTATAATTCTTAGTATCTTTGGGAGAACTCTGTTCTCTTTTTAATCAAGTCATTGGTTCCTCTTGGCCCTTTTTATTTCTACATTAAATTTTTTTTTTTTTTTTTTTTTGAGACAGAGTCTCGCTCTGTCGCCCAGGCTGGAGTGCAGTGGCGCAATCTCGGCTCACTGCAAGCTCCGCCTCCCGGGTTCACGCCATTCTCCTGCCTCAGCCTCCGAGTAGCTGGGACTACAGGCGCCCGCCACCGCGCCCGGCTAATTTTTTTGTATTTTTTTAGTAGAGACGGGGTTTCACCGTGGTCTCGATCTCCTGACCTCGTGATCCGCCCGCCTCGGCCTCCCAAAGTGCTGGGATTACAAGCGTGAGCCACCGCGCCCGGCCTCTACATTAATTTTATACTCAATTTGTGAAGCTCCTCCCAAAATATGGGGAGGCATTTGATTAGAATTACACAGATTAGCTTGGGAAGAATAATATCTATATTTTATATATATATCCATATAGAATTTGATGATTCTGATCCATGAACTTGGAGTCTCTTTTCATTAATTTTTGTCCTCTTTAGTGACAGTGACAATGTTTTCTCATTTTCCCTGCAGAAGTCTTTCATGGTTTTTGTCATATGTATTCCCAAGTATTTGTTTCAATACTATCGTACTTGGTATGCTTTCTTTAATTTCATTTTGCAATGGTTGGTTCATGGGAGACTTAAACATTTTCAGTGGTGATATTTGGCTATAGCATTATAGGTGATCTTTATACTTTTCTAAATTTTCTGTGGCCATGGGAAATAATAAAGACACTTTTCTCGCAAAAAAAAAAAAAACAAAAAATAAAAAAGCTTTTGAGAGGTATTTCTCACAGCTAAGATCTGATAGTTTACGCAAAGTTGGCAGGCACAGGCTACAGAAAGCTCTAGGGTGATGTTGTTTGGAGCTGCTGGTTCAAGGACAAATTAACAAGATTTGGAAACAGAGGAGCAAATGTGTAAGGACAAGGGAAACTATGGTATCAAATTGAAGCACCTGACCTGGAAATTTCTGAGCCCCCAGAGATAAATTTCCTCAGCTCCTCCCTGCCGAAAAAACAAAACTAAGAAGAGTTAATGTTTAGCCAACAGAAATGAGAGTGAAGTTCACGGAAGAAATTAGGACACAGCTGGAAGTGTTCAAAATGAGGAAACGTTCAATGTCAAGTTTGAGGTCCAGGGTTGATGGGTGAACTCTGCACGCTCAGCTTCATGTTAGGTCTCCCAGCTCAAGGAGGGGGTGAATTTTGATGTACTGCTGTCTTTGAGGCCCTGCGTGAACTCTCCCAGACCCTCCTCCTTTTCCTCACACAAATCCCCTCCTTGCACACCCCTCACGCCTGTCTGTGAGGTGCCAGGGCCCCTCTTCCAGCCAACCACAGGCCACTATTGCCCCTCCCCAGACTTCCCTTCAGGCAGATCAAACCCAGGGCTCTGGAGTCAGACTGCCTGGGTGCAAATCCTGCTTCTGAATCTTATGAGCTGTCAAGTCACTTACCTAACTCCTTGATGAAACAGGCTCTCCTCTGTCAAATAGGTGTGCATGCTTGGGAGGCCAAAGCAGGAGGATTGCTTGAGTCCAGGAGTTCAAGACCAGCCTGGGTAACATAGTGAGACCCTGTCTGTATAAAATAAAAAAATTAGCCAGGTGTGGTGGCTCATGCCTATAGTCCTAGCTACTCAGGAGGCTGAGGAGGAAGAATTCCTTGAGCCCACGAGGTCAAGGCTGCAGTGAGCCATGATCAAGCCACTGCACTCCAGCCTGGGCAACAGAATGCGACCCTGTCTCAGAAATAAGTAAATAAATAAATACACAAATAAATTTGGGTGCAATTGTGGCTCTTAGTGTTATAGAGAGGACTGAAGGAGCTAATGGATGATGGATTTATGCCAGTACCTCACATATAGCTTATCCTAAAGGAAGTTAGAGCTTGTTATGATGATTATTCAAAGATATTTATCAAAGGTCTGCCCTGGGCCATGTTCTGAGCTCAGTGCTGGGGATGCAAAGATGAGCAAGAGACTCCTCAGGGACAATTGTCCGATGAGGTAACAGGCACTATTTATGAGAGGTCTAATCCATAGAGTTCTATTTATCTTATAATTATCTAATAAATGATCTAATAATTTATTAGAGGGCTAATAAACCTGATGGCAGGAGCCTGTGGGGGTAATGGCCAGGTCTCACTATGGTGCCCAGGCTGGTCTTGACCTCCTGTCCTCAAGCATTCCTTCTGCCTCCACCTCCCAGCATGCTGCAATTACAGAGGCATGAGCAACTGCACCTGGCCTAAAATTTTATGTTAATAAAAAAAATGCATGTGTTTGAGGAGTACGACATGATGCTTGAATATCATACTGTATTGGGGGAAACCAGCCCCCAATATTTCAACATAGGTTCTTTTCTATTTTCCCTAAGGTCAGCTGGTCTGAGAAATAAAGGGAAAGAGCACAAAAGAGAGAAATTTTAAAGCTGGGTGTCCAGGGAAGACATTACATGTCAGCAGGTTCCGTGATGCCCCCTGAGCCGTAAAACCAGTAAGTTTTTATTAGCAATCTTCAAAGGGGAGGGAGTATACGAATAGGGTGTGGGTCACAGAGATCACGTGCTTCAAGGCCGACAAAAGGTCACAAGGCAGAAGGTCAGGGTGAGATCACAAGGTCAGGGCGAAACTAGAATTACTAAAGAAGTTTCATGTCCTGCTGTGCATGCATTGTCATTGATAAACATCTTAACAGGGTTCAAGAGCAGAGAATGGGTCTGACTAGAATTCGCCAGGCTGGAATTTCCTAATCCTAGCAAGCCTAGGGGTGCTGCAGGAGACCAGGGCATGTTTCATCCCTTATCTGCAACTGCATAAGGCAGACACCCACAGAGTGGCCATTTTAGAGGCCCCCCTGGGAATGCATTCTTTTCCCAGGGCTGTTAATTATTAATATTCCTTACTGGGGAAAGAATTCAGGGATCTTTCTCGTACCTGTTTTCGGTAACAAGAGAAATATGGCTCTGTCTTGCCTGGCTCCCAGGCAGTCAGACCTAATGGTTATCTCCCTTGTTCCCTGAACATCGCTGTTATCCTGTTCTTTTTTCAAGGTGCCCAGATTTCATATTGTTCAAACACACATGCTTTACAAACAATTTGTGCAGTTAACGCAATCATCACAGGGTCCTGAGGCAACATACATCCTCAGCTTACGAAGATGACAGGATTAAGAGATTGAAGTAAAGACAGGCATAGGAAATTATGAGTATTGATTGAGGAAGTGATAAATGTCCATGAAATCTTCACAATTTATATTCTTCTGTCATGGCTTCAGCAGGTCCCTCTGTTCAGGGTCCCTGACTTCCCGCAACATCACTGTATACCTGAAATTAGCATTGATTCTAATTCTCTCATCACACCTCATTCAGAGCATAAGATCTTTGGTGGATTTAAGAAGTGCCTCCCTCCCTATTCTCAGCCATGTGACTCCCAGAATCCTATGAAATTAAAGATCTTGTGTTTGCCATAGGAGACTTCTATTCACCATCTTTGTTCTCTCCCACAAATGGCGAGGCCTCCACAGTCTCCCACATGACAGCTTTGTACTAAAATCAACCTTAATCTATAGAACACGCATGATTATGGCAGGACTACTGTGATCTTGGTTTGATGTATTAGTTAGGATAACCCAAGCTGCAGCATGGCTCAGATGCAATGTAAGTGTCTTCTTTTTCACTTGTATCAAGCAAGAATTATCAGATTTTCTGATTTTTTTTCTGCTGTGCTAATGTAGGGAGAAGTTGTTGGAGGTCACGTCACAGTTCACAGCAACCATCTATGTTTGGGAGCAAGGATGCTGGAAACAGAATCCAGCATACTTGTAGCTTGTCCAAAATTACAGACACCTTTGCATTTACTGAACTGAATCCTATGACTTGAAGACCAAAGACTGTAGCATGCCTGAAGGGACAGCCTCAGAACTGTGGATGCCTGTCCCTCCCCTGGTTTGGGTTTGTGCTGGCCATAGGCAAACCCACTGAACTCAGGATCACTGTATAAAGTGACGTATTGAGCCTAGTGCCAGGATCTTTAGCTTTTGTGGGAAGGTCTCATGATTTTTCTGCTAACTCAGCTAATAGGTAGCCCTCTGTCCCTTCAAGTTACAAACACATCCTTCATTCAGGAATTTGAATGTTCAGTCCTTGATATTTTATCAACCCTTCATTCCGTGGTCAGAGGGCAGACTTCTCTCCCAGTTAAGACTGGAAGTTAGCAGCCTGCCTTCAGGGATGGGGTTGTGGTTGCCTTCTGCTCTCTCTATTCCTCTGGGAAGCTGCAGAATCATTCCATGCGAGGACTAGAGCAGTCCTTTCTTGAGAGAAGAGATTTACTTCTTCCAAGTGTATTGGTTAGTGATTGCTACATAATAAACTACCCCAAAACACAGTAGCTTAAAACAACTGTGAAGTGATTGATGCTCATGTGAGCATGGGTTGGTTGATCCAGGCTGGGCTCAGCTGGGTGCCTCTGTACATGTTGTGGGTTCTCCTGAGCTCGACTCCTTCCTGCCAGTTGCATTTAAGGCTGTTCTGTGCGTGTCTTCTGGAGCCCAGGCTGAATGGGCTTTGGAGACGGCAGAAGCACAAGCGAGTAAACAGAGACACATGAAGCCATTTAAGGCCTCAGCCCAGCACTGACGTGCCGTCACTTCTCACATTCCACTGGCCATGCAAGTCACATGGCTGAGCAAACTCAAGGACCCGGGAAGTAAGCATCATCTTTAGTGGGAGGAACTACAACATCCCATGGCAAAGCATGGATCCAAAAAGAAGTGAAATGGGGGCCAGTGACTCAGTTTACCACACTGAGGTCTGGCAGATGGCTAGAAGTGGCGCTTCCTCTTGAGGATTGGGGGAGAGGATATGTTTATGGATTCTACAGCGATCCCAGGCCTGGGAACCTCTGTAAGTCCCTTTCCTAGGGCCTCTACATCTCTCCTCTACATGGTCCCTTCTAACTCCTGCCTCATCTAGATTTCTGTACCACACCCAGCTTCTTGTGAGCATTTCTTTGCTGCCAGAGAGCGCTGTGAGACAAGCCCCCACGATGACCCCATGCCAGAATTGTTACCCATGTGATTCACATCTGGACCAGAGGAAACGCCTCCCAAATGAAGCCCATCCTGCCCCCATCAGGCAACTACAGGCCACTTCAGCTTTCCTGGGTGTGAGGCAGACCTCAGAATCTCTGTGTCTCCCAGCTAGATGGAAAGCTTTCCAAGGGGTCCTTGGGAAGCCAGCTGGATTGAGGCAAGGAACATCACACCCCCATCCATCTCCCAAAGGGAAGCAACACATCACCTGACAACAGTTCTCTCCAGGGCAATCTCTTTGCCAAACATTGCTCCTCTCCACACTCCAACCCCTTTATGTATTCTTAACATGACTGAGGAGCCCCTTTATAAATTCTGCATTTGGGAGTTTGTTGCATATTCTGTTTGGTTCCTGGAGTTACCTATATATGAGCCTCAGGCAATGGGATTTTATTTATCAAACCATTACCAGATGTCAGGTGCTGTTCCAAACACTTTGTAAATGTTAACCCATTTAATCCTCATATAAATCCTATGAGGTAGGTGCTATTAACATCTTTATTTTAGAGATAGGGAAGCTGAGGCACAGAGAGGTTAAGTAATTAGCCCAAAGTCACACAGAAGGCAACTGTCTTCTCACCCAGGCAAAAAGAGTCCTTTTTTATGATAATAAGGTGGAAGAAGGCAAGGGAGAGATGAGCAAGAAGATGATAATAATGATGATGGCCTTCCCTGAGTTACTGTGCTTAGCACTTAGTGTGTGTGGCCTTGCCTTGACTGTCCTTTGAGACAGGTATGTCAGACTCTCCCCATTTCGCAGAAGAATAAATTGAGGCTGATATAGTCTGAATGTATGTCTCCACCCAAATCTCATGTTGAAATGTAATCCCCAGTGTTGCAGGTGGGGCCTGTTGGGAGGTGATTGGATCATGGGGGTGGATTTCTCATGGGTAGTTTAACACCATCGCCTTGGTGCTATCCTTGTGATCGTGAGTACGTTCTTATGAGACCTGGTTGTTTAAAACTGGGTGGCACCTCCTCCCCACTTTCTCTCACTCCTGCTTTCGCCACATGATATGCCTGCTCCCCCTTTGCCTTCTGCTATGATTGTAAGCCTCCTGAGGCCTCCCCAAAAGCTGAGCAGACGTCAGTACCATGCTTCCTGTAAAGGCTGCAGAACCGTGAGCCAATTAAACCTCTTTTTCTTTATAAATTACCCAGTCTCGGGTATCCCTTAATAGCAATGCAAGAATGGCCTGATACAGAGGCTTTGAGAGGTCAAGTGTGACCTGCCCAAGGGCACACCACTGATAAAAGACAGAGGTGGGATTTGAACCCACCTCTGTTAGGCCCAAGTGCAAGGCCCCTTCTCCTCATGCTCACTGCCCACTGTGGAGTTGGCACTTGGGACACACCCCAGGGAGCTGTGCCCTGATGGGGCCCTCCTCATGCCCCGAGTTCCTGCCTGCCCAAGGCCAGTGCTCTGAGTCTCCTACAGTCCCCTCCTCAGCCTCACTGACCTCAGTCACCTTGGTTCAGGGAAGGACTAAGGTCCCTTTTGGTTCCTGCCAATCTGCACCCCACCTCAGTGTGACCCTCAAGAGCCTGGCTCTGGCCTTTTACAGAACAAATCTGAACAAAATCAGCATTCATTTAAATAGCAACAGGCTGCTGATGCAGACTTTATCAACTCCATCAAACTGTGTTCCTTCAAATGTTATGCTCCCCTGGGGGTGTCCCACACCCTGACGTCACACATTCACTCAGTGAAGCCCACATTCATTCGGGGAGCTCTTTCTTTCTCTCTTCTCTAACACACACTCTCCTTGGTTAGCTGGCTGCTGATCGACATTTCTGGATATACTGGTTTTCAGGAAAATATGATGGTTGGCTTCCAATCCCAGATTTTTCACTGATGGGTTCCATATTTACACCATCTTGGCCACAGTCTCTGGATCACCATTTCCACACATACCCACACACCATAAAGAGATACTTTCTCTGAGTCTTCTGTTCATGCAGTCTGGAATTGTATTTGCTTTTGTTTTGGGGCATGCCGGGCAGCTCATTCCACTAATAGGCATAACCATAACCATTGCAGTCTCTGCTTATTGACATTTACAACTTTCCAGGAACATGCTAGGGACCTTACATTCATTATTTCATTTTATTCTCACATCACAACCTTGTGAGGTGGAGGAGCATGATGGAAGGAGGAAGGAGCTAAAAGCAAAGAATCCGGAGTCCGACTGCCTGGGTTCATATCCTGGCTCTACCAATTACCAGCTCTGTAACATCGAGCTAATTTCCTAACCTCTCTATGCCATTTCCCTATCTCTAAAAGGAAGCTGACAATAGCATCTATCTCATAGGATTTGTGTGAAGATTAAATGAGTTAATATTTATAAAGTGTTTGGAATGATACCTGACATCTGGTAATGGTTTGATAAATAAAATCCATTTTAATGATGAGGAAACAGGCTCAGAAGAGGGCATTCATTTGCTCATGTGGTACAGATAGGTTCCAGACTCAAACTCAAGACCATCTGACTCTAAAACATCTAAAACTGTTGCCCTGCATTCTCTTCATTTGACAGATAATAAAACTGAGGCTCAGAGAAGCTAAGTGACTCACCTGGTACTGCACAGCAAAACAAGACAAATAAGACCTAGGGTCTCCTGACTGCCAGAGTGGAGATGCTTCTATAGGCTTTTCTCACTGATGCTCTCTGGGAAGACAGGCTCCTTCATATGAGAGTGAGAACACACTCCTTTTTTTCATTTTCAGGTAAACCTGACACTGGTTGGCAGAAGGCACTATACCAATAATTAGCGAACATGCAGTGAATTTGCAACAGACAAGAGGATCCTCATTATCCTATAGTTTCCAGGTTGCTTAGGGAGGCAGAAATCACAGCAAGGAAAATCTTCAATAATAAACACGTCTCATAAAATTAATTGCAACCCAACCTCTCTCTCTACTTAAAATTACATCTATTTCCAGCTCTGCTTGCAATGCCCCCATATGAATACCTGTGAACTCCCTCCCTCTCTTCCTCCCTCTCTCCTTCTCTCTCTCTCTCCCTCATTAAAAAATAAAATTTAAGAAAAAAAATACAAGGTAGATTTATACAAATAGTGGGATCTCAGTCTTGAGTTAGCTGTGTATAACTGAAAAGGATGCTGTGGTTAATAATCATCATAAAAACAATGACATGGCCGGGCACAGTGGCTCACGCCTGTAATCCCAGCACTTTGGGAGGCGGAGGCGGGCAGATCACTTGAGGTCAGGAGTTCGAGACCAGCCTGGCCAACATGGTGAAACTGCATCTCTACTAAAAATACAAAAATTAGCCGGGCGTCCTGGCCAGCCCCTGTAATCCCAGCTAAACAGGAGGCTGAGGCAGGAGAATCGCTTGAACCTGCCGGCTGGTGGTTGCAGTGAGCCGAGCTCACACCACTGCACTCCAGCCTAGGCGACAGAGCGAGACTACATCTCAAAAAACAAACAAAACAAAACAAAAAAACCACAATAACATAAAAGTAATAAAAACAAAACTACTGCTATTTACTCAGTGCTTATCTGATGCCAGCCACTTTGCTAAGCCTATGAGTGCATTATTTCCCCATTGCTACAGATGAGAGAATTGAGGTTCAGACAGGTTGAAATCATTGCGCCCAAAGTCACACAACTGGTGAGTGGCAGAGCTGGGATGCAAACCCTAAACTGCCAGCCTTCAAAGCCTGTGCTCTTAATCTCTACCCTGCTGTCTTAGTGCTTCCTTGTCCATTTAATTAAGCTCCGTAGGCACACATTCCATGCCCTCCTTTGCTGTACAATCCCAGGCAAGTCACTCAGCTTCTCTGAGCCTCAGTTTCATAATCTGTCAAATGGAGGTAACACAAATAATTCCCAGCTGTGATGAAGAATCATCATAGAAATCTGCTTTGATGCTTATAGCTTACAGTCTGCTTAGCTTTGTGCCAGTTCCAAGACGATTTCCCTATTGTAGCTTTACAATGTTTTAATATGTAGTATTGTTGTGCAAGGTACCATCCTAAACTGACTGACTTTCCTTCCTCCTTCTCCTCCAAAATAATTTTTAATTCCTGCAGACAGACTTTAGATCGTGTGTTTGAAGTTTTTAAAAATGGAATTTTTATTGGAACTGCATTACACATATAAATTATTTAGGAAGATTTGGCTTCTGAAGAGGGCAGCTCTGTGGGCTTGGGCTGGGTTTGAATCCAGCCAGACAACTTTCCAGCTGTGTTACCTTGGTCAGTTACCTAGTTCCTCTGTACCTTGACTTCCTCATCTGTCAAATGGGTGATGATAACAGCACCCACACCATGGTCGTTGGGAGGAGTCAGTGAGAGTCTCCAAGTGCGCTATTATTATCATTGGTGGTGGTAGTGGTGTTTAGGACGCATCCCTCAGTCAGACAGTGAGATAGGACTTCTCCGTTTATTAAATCCTGACCTTTTTTTTTTCCATGTAAAACCTGCATATTTCTGAAATGCTCAGAGTACGTTACTCAGTATGTACCCGTACGTTCTGTGGGTATACTTTGTTAGGTTGTGATTAGTTCGTTGGAGCTGGTGGTTGCAGGGACGGCTGGAAGCAAGGAGATAAAGGAGAGGAAGTCGTAGCTGGGAAGGGGACCAGGAAGTGGGTGTCAGTTTCAAGAGCTGCTAGCAAGAAACGAAACTGAAAGCAGGGAATTTCGCAAGTTTGGGGAGGAGGAGAGAAACCTGGGGAAGACAGGAACTGCAGCGCCCGTCCCCGTTTCACGCCACGCGCGGGGGACCGAGGACCTATGACCTGGCGAGCTGGGCGTGGTGCAGAGAGCCGGGCGGGGAAACGAAACCAGAAATCCGAAGGCCGCGCCAGAGCCCTGCTTCCCCTCGCACCTGCGCCGGGCGGCCATGGACTTGTACAGCACCCCGGCCGCCGCGCTGGACAGGTTCGTGGCCACAAGGCTGCAGCCGCGGAAGGAGTTCGTAGAGAAGGCGCGGCGCGCCCTGGGCGCCCTGGCCGCTGCCCTGAGGGAGCGCGGGGGCCGCCCCGGCGCTGCTGCCCCGCGGGTGCTGAAAACCGTCAAGGTGAGGTCCCACCTCGGGGTCTTTATGTGTCCAAAGGGGAGTCCTGGGAGGACGCTTAAGCCTCACATAGCCTTACGGTGGGGGTGGCTTTATCCGCTTGTGCACCTCATTGATTTCTTTAACAAATACTTCCAATGTGCCAGCCCCATGCTAACTCCCCCGAACATACCAGCCAGGTAGGTACTCTTAAGCCCGCTTGACAGATGGAGAAAATGAGGCACAGAGAGGCACAGTGACGTGTCCAATCCTGTAAGAGGCCCAGCCAGGATTCAAATCCAAGTAGCCTGATTCCTGCATCTCCGCTCTCAGAGGCTGCTTCTCATCCATTCATTCACTCACTCACTCACTCACTCACTCACTCACTCACTCTTCACCCAGTCATTCAAACAGACTGTGAGCCTCACACTATGCCAGACCCTAAGGATACAGAAGTAATAATACTCCGTAACAGCCACAGTAGCCCAATTTATTGAGACATTATCAAATAACAATAAAAATTATCCCACTAAATGAGTATTACCTCATTTCATCCTCACACTCAGTGAGGTAGGTATTACTGTACCCATTTTATGAATAGGCAAACTGAGGCTAGACGCTAAATTACTGCTCTGAGTCACTTTTTTTTTTTTTTTTTGAGACAGGGTCTCTCTCTGTCACCCAGGCTGGAGTGCAGTAGTGCGATCTTGGCTCACTGCAACCTCCGCCTCCTGGGCTCAAGTTATTCTCACACCACAGCCTCCCAAGTAGCTGGCACTACAGGCGCACACCACCACACCTGGCTAATTATTTGCATTTTTTGTAGAGATCGTTTTGCTGTGTTGCCCAGGCTGGTCTGGAACTCTTGGGCTCAAGTGATCCACTTGCCTCAGCCTCTCAAAGTGCTGGGATTACAGGTGTGAGCCACCATGCCCAGGTAATGTTTGCATTTTTTGTAGAGATGGGATTTCACCATATTGCCCAGGCTCTGGGTCACTTTTTGTCACTTAAATAACAGCCACACTGCCACTGTGATCCCAGGACACTCGCAGATTCAGGGAGGAGACAATCATGAGCTACCTTATCCTCAGGGTAAATTTGGGGGTGCCAGGAGTGGATTGATGGAGGGAACCTGGGTGTGCTAGAGCAGATTTGGAGGTTGTCAGGAGAGGGAGTGAAAACGCAGAGTAGAAATGGCCTCAGAGCACCTAGTGGTTCCTGGGGCTGACTCTCAGCTTAGGAGGTGGGGAAGGAGGACAGACTTGTCGCCGAGAAGGTGTGAAGTCCCGTTTCTACCTCGGAGATGGACAGGAGGGATTTCTGTGCAGCAAGGGAAAGCCCTGGCATCCTTCGCTTCCCTGGAAAGGGGTGGGGAGGGGGGTCTGGAGCACAATCTCCCTGTGCTTTCATTTTCTCCTTTGTAAAGCGAGCACCGTGCAATCTCCCTCTGCTTTCGTTTCCTCTTTTGTAAAGTGGTACCTTCCTTCTGCGGCTGTGAGGAAGGTTCAATGAGATGAAAGTGTGTAAAACGTGCAGGAAGTGCCCAGCCTGTAATATTCCCTGTTCCCACTTTGTCAGCAGCCCCCAGATTGTGGGAGCTGGAGGTAAAAGGACTGGCATAATCATCGGGATAAGTAGGGGGTCCCAGTTTGGGGCAAGACTTGCTCCTGGAGGGCTCCATCCTGGTTCTTGCTGTTTACTGGCTGTGTAACTCATTTCACCGTCTGAGCCTCACTCCCCATATCTGCAACCACATGTAACTACATCACAGTTGTTTTGTGTTGGAAGTGAGTTTAGAGACGTCAGATCCCAGACACAGAACAGTGGCTCTGACAATGTTTAGGAGTTTCTTTTCCAAATCCTCAGGTTGGAAGCTTTGCCAAAAGAAACACTAATCACACAGGTCTTAGAAATTGAGTCATACCACAGTTCTGTACCCATTCTGAGCAAAAATTGTGAACGTGTGTTCTGCGAAGCAGAATTTGTTTTACCTGCAGTCTTGAGTTTTTAAAAAGTTAGTTGCTAACATTTAAAAATCATGGATATAGGCCTGGCACGGTGGTTCATGCCTGTAATCCCAGCACTTTGGGAGGCCAAGGAGGGCAGATCACTTGAGGTCAGGAATTCGAGACCAGTCTGGCCAACATGGTGAAACCTCATCTCTACTAAAAATACAAAAATTAGCCAGGCATGGTGGCGCACGCCTATAGTCCCAGCTACTCGGGAGGCTGAGGTGGGAAAATGGCTTGAACTCGTGAGATGGAGGTTGCAGTGAGCTGAGATGGTGCCACTGCACTCCAGCCTAGGCAACAGAGTAAGTCTCCGTCGCAAAACTAAAAATAAAAATTAAATTAAAAGTATGGATTTAGCCCAGCACGGTGGTGCATGCCTGTAGTCTCAGACACTTGGGAGGCTGAGGCAAGAAGATCACTCGAGCCCAAGAGTTCCAGGCTGCAGTGAGCTACAATCGTGTCTGTGAATAGCCACTGCACTCTAGCCTGGGAAACATAGCAAGACCCCATCTCTTTAAAAAAATGTAAAAACTAGCCAGGCATGGTAGCGTGTGCCTGTAGTCTCAACTACTTGAGAGGCTGAGGCAGGGGGATCACTCGAGCCCAGGAGTTCAAGGCCGCAGGGAGCTATGATTATGTCACTGCGTTCCAGCCTGGGTGACAGAACAAGACCCTGTTTCTATGGAAAAAAAAATCATGGGTTTACATGTTAAAATTGCTTCTCTTGAAATCTCAAGCCTGGCTACCCTGGGCCCACATTCCCGCGTGGCTTCAATGCCTAGAGCCATGTGGCCACAGTCTCTCGCCAGCACACTCGCCTCACTCGAGTTGCCTGCCAGGTTGCAAGGCCACTAGAATTGGACAGTATGAAATTCTGAGTTATTTTTCTTTGCCCAGGGAGGCTCCTCTGGCCGGGGCACAGCTCTCAAGGGTGGCTGTGATTCTGAACTTGTCATCTTCCTCGACTGCTTCAAGAGCTATGTGGACCAGAGGGCCCGCCGTGCAGAGATCCTCAGTGAGATGCGGGTGTTGCTGGAATTCTGGTGGCAGAACCCGGTCCCTGGTCTGATCCTCAAGTTTCCTGAGCAGAGCGTGCCTGGGGCCCTGCAGTTCCGCCTGACATCCGTAGATCTTGAGGACTGGATGGATGTTAGCCTGGTGCCTGCCTTCGATGTCCTGGGTGAGGGCTTCCTAGACCATTCCAGGGTTGGGGGCAAGATGATTGGGAACAACACAGGACTTCCAATTCTAGCCCAGCCAGCGACTTGCTGTGTGACCTGGGTCAGCCTCTACCCCTCTCTCAGCCTCAGTCTGGGGACTAAACATATTGGACTTGTGCCAGACGAAGGCAGATGAACCCCAGTTCCTCCTGGGTCTGTGGTCCTGCTGTCAAGATGCTTGGCCCTCCCACAGGCATCTGGGAGTTTCCCTCAGCCACTGCCTGGAGCGGTTACTGCTCAGCCCTTCCACAAATACTCCCAAAAGCTAAGCCAGGTGGACATGTGGCTAGCAGTAGGGGCCTGGGGACAAAACCATAATTCTGCAAAATCTTGTATTTTATGTTGAAAACATTAATGTGATTTTTCGTTCTCCTTCGTAATACACCTATGCTTGAGTTAAGATAAAAATAGGCCTCTGTGTCCTCATCTGTAAAATGAGGATAATACCAATGGGGATAATAGTAATCTTATAGAGTTGTCAGAAGAATTAAATGCACTAATATGAGTAATCAAACTTGGAAGTGTGTCTAGTGGGCCAGACGCAGTGGCTCGTGCCTGTAATCCCAGCTTTGGGAGGCCAAGGTAGAGATTGCTTGAGCCCAGGGGTTCAAGATTAGCCTTGGCAAAATAGCAAGATCTAGTCTCTACGAATAATAATAATGTAAAAAGTAGCCAGGTGTAGTAGTACAGGCCTCCCTGTGGTCCCAGCTACTGGAGAGGCTGAGGTGGGAGGATTGTTTGAGCCCAGGCAGTGGAGGCTGCAGTGAGTTGTGATTTTGCCACTACAATCTGAGTAAGACTCTTCTTAAAAAAAAAGAAAAAAGAATGTCTAGCATGTGATAAGGGTTGTAAGATGTTTGCTATTATTATTTCTATTATCGTTGTTGTTTCTATTATTATTGTTATTATTATTATTATTATTTACCTCGAAGATCTGGGGGATAGCTTTATCCTTTGGGCAGATAGCCACATCCCCTATGCCTGGTACCCTATGCCTAGTGTATCCACATACTGGGTACACACACATACACACACACACACACACACACACGCACACACATTTTTAAGACAGGGTCTCACTCTGTCACCCAGGTTGGAGTGTAGTGGCATGGTCACTGCAACCTCTATCCTGGGTTCATGCAATCCTCCCACCTCAGCCTCCCAAGTAGCTGGGACTACAGGCATGCACCACCATGCCTGGCTAATTTTTGTATTTGTATTTCACCATGATGTCTAGGCTGGTCTTGAACTTCTGGGATCAAATGATCCACCTGCCTCAGCCTCCCAAAGTGCTAGGATTACAGGCATGAGCCACCACACCCAGCCTGGGTACACATATATTAGTCATAATAGTTACTACTTATTAAATGCTTAACTATTCCAAGAACTTCACGTGTTTTATCTCATCAATTCTTCACAACAAACTTATGAGGTCTGTACTATTTCAGCTTCAATTTCACCATTGGGGAAACTGAGGCTCAGAGACATACAGTGACCCACCCAAAGCCACACAGCAGGCAAGTGGTAGCAGCAACCTCAGGGAATTACGGAAAGTGTTTACTTCTCCCAAGCCATGCCCATGGGAGTGGTGGAGGAAAAGGCGCACCCTGTAAAGTCCGCTGGCTCTGAGCTCAAATCCTGCCTCCATCGCATGCTGGCTGTATAACCTTGGGCAAAGCATGGAATTGCTCTGTGCCTCAGCTTCCTCAGCTATCAAATGGGATGAAGAACTGTACTTGCCTCATAGGGTTGTGGTGGGGATACATGTAAAGACCTTCTGTCCAGTGTCCAGTATGCAGTAAAAAAATATTTTTTTTCTAAGACAGTGTCTCGCTCTGTCCCCCAGGCTGGAGTGCAGTGGTATGATCTCAGCTCACTGCAACCTCCGCCTCCTGAGTTCAAGCGATTCTCGTGCTTCAGCCTCTGGAGTAGCTGGGATTACAGGCGAGTGCCACCATGACTGGCTAATTTTTGTATATTTTTAGTAGAGATAGAGTTTCACGATGTTGGCCAGGCTGGTCTCGAACTCCTGACCTCAGGTGAACCTTCCACCTTGGCCTCCCAAAGTGCTGGGATTACAGGTATGAGCCACAGTGCCAGGCCTGTAGTAAAAAATATCAACAACCACTGCTAAAGGATCAGGGCTTTTTGCCTTTTATTTCTTGGGCATCATTTTCCTCTCCGTGACACCTCTTAATTAAGGATATGTAGAGTGGTGTTTTGAGGAAGGCTCAGGGAGAAGAGTTGCCAGGCTGCAGGTACTGCTGACTCAGCTGCAAGCATCTTTCCTGTTTAACTATCTTGGAATGCAGCTGCTCCTCTTTGAGCTGTTGCTCTAGGGACTGCCTGGCCATTTGGGATGGAGTGCCGCTCTTCTTCCCTGCCTCCTGAAAAGCTCCGAGCTCTCTTCCCAGTCCCCCGACTCCCATGTTGCCAGATTTCTTCCCCTCCAAATTCTTCCCATTCTCTCTCAGCGTCCCAGGCTGAGCTCGGCACCAACACCGCCCTCCATCCTGTGTCCTAAGTGCCCTTCCTAACTCACAGCGCTTCACACCAACAGGTCAGGCCGGCTCCGGCATCAAACCCAAGCCACAAGTCTACTCTACCCTCCTCAACACTGGCTGCCAAGGAGGCGAGCATGCGGCCTGCTTCACAGAGCTGCGGAGGAACTTTGTGAACATTCGCCCAGCCAAGTTGAAGAACCTAATCTTGCTGGTGAAGCACTGGTACCACCAGGTGAAGCCACTTGGAAGGGTTTCTCCAGACATGTGACTATTTGCTTTGTGCTTTCATAGTCGTGAAACTGTTGTCTTACATTTAGTGGCCATTCATGTTCTCTTTCTGCGAATTGTCTGTTTATGTCCCTTGTGTATTATTTTCTCTTGGGTTAGCTGTCTTGTTATTGATTTGTTGAAGCTCTTTATATATTGTGGATACTGATCCTTATTTAGTTAATATAATGCATTCTTCCAATATTCTTCCAGTCTGTGTCTTGGGCTTTTGCTTTGTTTAAAGGTTATTTGTAGGACAAAATATCTAGTTTAATGTACTCAGATATATCCTTTGAAAAATGAGTTATTCTTTGTGTGTCTTAAGAAGTCTTTCCCTGTCCTGCCAGGTGCAGTGGCTCATGGCTGGAATCCCAGCACTTCGAGTGGCTGAGGCAGGTGGATCACTTGAGGTCAGGAGTTCAAGACCAGCCTGGCCAACATGGTGAAACCCTGTCTCTTCTAAAAATACAAAATGTAGCCGGGCGTGGTGGTACACACCTGTAATTCCAGTTAGTCGGGAGGCTGAGGCAGGAGAATTGCTTGAACCTAGGAGGCAGAGGTTGCAGTAAGCCAAGATTGCACCACTGTACTCCAGCCTGGGTGACAGAGCCAGACTCCATCTCAAGAAAAAAAAAAAAAAGAGGTCTTTCCCTATCCTGACTTTGTAAAATGACTCTTTCATATTTCCTGCCATCATAGTGTTTCCCATTGTATTTCTGTTCATATTCAGGGCTTTGGCCTGTCTGGTATGGTATGAGGTAATGCGGAGTTGGTACACCTCCCTCCTCAGCCTCAGGGATGCTCCCTTGCTCTGTTCATGTTTGTTGCCAGACTCTTATGCACTGGGGAAAGTGTGCCCAGCCTATGCCTGGAGATGGGGGAACAGGCTTCCCCAAAATCTTGCAGCACACGGACCAGTTATCATAAGCAGGTCTATCTAGGAAGAGATTCTGGATTCCAGTTCTGGCTTAGCCATCTTCTTGCTGTGTGACCCTGGACAAGTTCCTAGCCTTCTCTGGGCCTCTGTTTCCTCCACTTGCACATAAAGAAATATATGTGTCGGCAAATCTTACTCAGGTTCTTTCCACATAAGATTATCCAGGGGCAGAAAATGCTAATAGCCTGGTACTTCTTCAAAGGGCAAACTGCTGGGTATGGTGGCTCACGCCTGTGGTCCTCTCTACGCAGGAGGCTGAGGCGGGAAGATCACTTGAGCCCAGGAGTTCAAGGCTGCAGTGACCTATGATTGAGCCACTGCACTTCAGCCTGGGCAACAGAGCAAGACTCTGTCTATAAATTAATTAATTAATTAATTAATTAATACAACTATGGAGCCAGCCTGGTTGGGTGTTAGATATTCTATCTTGATCTAGGTGGTGGGTACACGTGTGCACCCAGGCATGTTTGTCACCCCAAAGAGAGGGGGTAAGTGGAGGGAGTGTGGAGATGCTGGGTGCTTCTAGCCAGGGGGGTCACCTTCTGGCAAGCTGAAGCATCCCCTCTGGAGTTACCCAGAGGCCTGGGATTCTTGCCTTGGCATGGAGTAATCCCTCCCTGGTACATGGAGATCCCAAGTACATGGTGCACAAATAGAAATCATGCATTTTGGGATGGGGGATAGATGGCTGGAGTGAGAAGGGAAGGACAGAGTTCTGGCCTGCTGCCCCACCCCACTCCAGGGGTGAAAGGGCGACAACTTGGTGTCCTTCTCCAATCAGCCACGCAACTGGGACCCCAGATCTGCTTCACCTTTATTTGAGGATAGGTAGCAATTTCAGACTACCCTTGGCTTCTCTCTGACTGCTCCCTGCCTCCTTGGGACTTGAAACTTACACCCCTCCCTCCCACCACTCCCCCATCATGTGAGCCAACCACTTGGCTGAAGCTACCAGTGAGGGCTGGTGAGAAATGCCACTTGTTCTTGGAACGGAACAGGCTTGGAACACAGCATCTTGCCTCAGGCTCAGCCTGGAAGGCCCCCAGTCTGGTTATGCAGAGAGCTGGCTCTCTTTCCTCCCCTTCTTCCTTCTGAGTCCCCTGCAATGCCCTCTCACAGGTGTGCCTACAGAGGTTGTGGAAGGAGACACTGCCCCCGGTCTATGCCCTGGAATTGCTGACCATCTTCGCCTGGGAGCAGGGCTGTAAGAAGGATGCTTTCAGCCTAGCCGAAGGCCTCCGGACTGTCCTGGGCCTGATCCAACAGCATCAGCACCTGTGTGTTTTCTGGACTGTCAACTATGGCTTCGAGGACCCTGCAGTTGGGCAGTTCTTGCAGCGGCAGCTTAAGAGACCCAGGTACGTCCTAATAGCCCACCATCTGCTCTCCTGTCCCGGGGCCAGGGGGAGATAATTAACAAGGACAAAACCAGTTACATCTACTGAGTGCTTGGGTGTAGAGGCCAAAGCAAAATGCTCCATGTACATGTTTTAATTTGCTGGACTCAGCCCAGATGCACATTAGAACTACCTGGGGGAGTTTTAAAAAATATACCAGTGCCTGACCCCACATGTTTTATGTGCGACTGTTTTGCTGATGTATAGCAGAAAGTGCATGTTCTGACGACTGTGTGAAGACTGCATACTTTGAAACCACCACCCAGATCATGGTAGAATATTTCCAGCACCCCACTGGTCTCCTGTCAGTCAGTTACCTTCCAAAATAACCCCACTTACACTGTTATAATTACAATTGTGCCTTTTCTTAAATCTTATTTAAATGGAATCATGCCACATGTACTTTTGTGTCTGGCTTTTCGTTCTGTTCTCAAGATTAAGTCTTTGAGATTTAGCTATGTAGTTGTGGATCATTCTTTTTTGTTGCTGTATAGTATTCCATTGTGCGAATTTATCAAAATATGTTGTCTATTCTACTGATGATGGACATTTGAGTTCTTTCAACTTGGAACTATTACAAATAGGGCCATTATAAACATTCTTGGACATGTTTTTTTGGTGCATATGCATGTCTGTTGGAAATATACCTAGGAATGAAATTGCTGAATTGTAGGGTGTAACTCAAGAGCCCTTGAGAGTGGATCCTGGTATCTCGTGATTCCAACGTGCAGCCAGGGTTGACAATGATAAGCAGGTGATGTTATTTTCCTCATTTTGCTGATGAGGAAATCGAGGCTCAGAGAAGGTAAATCATTTGCCCCAGGTCACACAGCTGGAAAGTAGCAGAGATGCGATTGGAACCAGGTCCGTTTCACTCCAGAGCCTTCTTGCTAACCAGAACCTTCTTGTCTTTCTGAAATTGCAGGCCTGTGATCCTGGACCCAGCTGACCCCACATGGGACCTGGGGAATGGGGCAGCCTGGCACTGGGATTTGCTAGCCCGGGAGGCAGCATCCTGCTATGACCACCCATGCTTTCTGAAGGGGATGGGGGACCTGGTGCAGTCTTGGAAGGGGCCGGTAAGTGAGGGGGCCCCAGGACCCTTGGGTTTTGCACTTATGTTTATGTGTCCAGTGTTTCCTGAGCATCTACTACGTGCCATATGGTGTGGAACAGGCTATAAAAAGCAGGGGTGGCCGGGCGTGGTGGCTCATGCCTGTAATCTCAACACATTGGGAGGCCGAGGTGGGCAGATTGCCTGAGGTCAGGAGTTCGAGACCAGCCTGGACAATATGGTGAAACCTCGTCTCTACTAAAAATACGAAAATTAGCCAGGCGTGGTGGTGGGTGCGTGTAATCCCAGCTACTCGAGAGACTGAGGCAGGATAATTGCTTGAACCAGGGAGGCGGAGGTTGCAATGAGCTGAGATCACTCCATTGCACTCTAGTCTGGTCCACAGACTAGAGCGCCACCGCAAAAAAAAAAAAAAAAAAAAAAACATGCACAGGGCATCAGGCATGTAAAACAGTCTTATCACCAAGCTCAAGCTGAAACTGTCCAGGGGAAGGAGTCCTTTGTTTTTCTGCAGCTATGGTCTGCTTACCAGACCTTTCTGCCCATCACAAGGGCACCCATTTTGCAGTTTATCCCTTCAGAAAGGTACCTTTTTCAACTCTGCCCAAAGATGCCATATGGGTTAGCCGTGGCCCTCCCACTTCCCCTCTCTGAGCCTCAGCCACCCTGACTGTACAAGGGGCAGGAGCTGGGGAGAGAAGGCATTGGGTTGATGCAGAAACCTCTGCACCTGGCTGAGGCAGCTCCTTCAATGACCTTCCAGGGCCTTCCACATGCTGGATGCTCAGGTTTGGGCCACCCCATCCAGCTAGACCCTAACCAGAAGACCCCTGAAAACAGCAAGAGCCTCAGTGCTGTGTACCCAAGAGCAGGGAGCAAACTTCCCTCATGCCCAGCTCCTGGTCTCACTGGGGCAGCCAGCATCGTCCCCTCTGTGCCGGGAATGGCCTTGGACCTGTCTCAGATCCCCACCAAGGAGCTGGACCGCTTCATCCAGGACCACCTGAAGCCGAGCCCCCAGTTCCAGGAGCAGGTGAAAAAGGCCATTGACATCATCTTGCGCTGCCTCCGTGAGAACTGTGTTCACAAGGCCTCAAGAGTCAGTAAAGTGAGTTGGGCCAGTGGAGACACAGGGGGGACCCTATCGAGGGATCAGCGTGGGGAAGGGAAGGGGTTACAGCAATGGAGCTGAGGTTGGGCTGGGGAACTGGACGGCCCAGGAAGGATAATTTGCTGGCTTAAATAAAATACATTTAAGTGCCAGCTTAGATTTTCTTTTTTTAATGATACAGTTTTTAAAACACTATTACAAGAATCAGATCACTTCCCTCCTCAGCTCAAAATTCTCCATGGTTTCACAGGGTGCAGAGGCCTCAAGTCCTATAGGATGGGCCCTGGTCTCCCTCTGGCCTTGACTTACTCCACACTGGCCTCCTGGCTGCTCTGAGCTTACCAGGTCCACAGGACAATTCAAGGCCTCTGTAGTGGCTGTTTTCTCTTCCTAGAAGAAAATGAGAATTCTCTTCCCCAACCATTTGGCTCTCTCTCGCTCTCTCTCGCTCTCTCTGTCTCTCCTCTTCAAGGTTCTTGATCTGATGTCCTCTTCCACTGAGGCCTGACCACGCAATTTAAAATTGCAGTCTCTCCCGGGCACGTGGCTCACGCCTGTAATCCTAGCACTTTGGGAGGCCAAGGTGGGCAGATCACCTGAGGTCAGGAGTTCGAGACCACCCTGGCCAACATGGTGAAACCCTGTCTCTACTGAAAATACAAAAATTAGCTGGGCATGGTGACGGGCCCCTGTAATCCCAGCTACTCAGGAGGCTGAGGCAGGAAAATCGCTTGAACCCAGGAGGCAGAGGTTGCAGTGAGCTGAGACTGTGCCACTGCACTCCAGCCTGGGCGAGAAGAGTGAAACTCCGTCTCAAAAATAAAAATAAATAAATAAAAATGAAATTGTAGTCTTGCACTACCAGCCCCCTTTCTGCTCTGCAAAGCACTTAGCATTTTCTCAGAACCTGTTGTTTACTGATGGTCCCTTCCTTCCCTCCCCCAGCCAGCATATAAGTTCCAGAAGAACAGAAATTGTGTATCCTCTCTTCTTCTTTCTTTCCTGCAACAAACACTTAGTGAGCACTTACATGTACCGGGATATGTGTGATATCCTGTGTGAGGGAGGGAGGGAGGGAGGGAATTGATGGAAACAGGGCAACAGAGCACAATTGCAGGCTCTATTTGGCCTTGGGACCTCGATTTGCATCTACTGACTGGCCCAGATGTGCAGTCAGTAGATGCTGCAGATAGTAAGCTAAAATGTTTGGTCGCTGCCCCTAGTCAATCCCACCTCCGTTATCTGTTGCTGCAGGTTGGTCTGACTTAGCTCAGGCTTCATGGATCAGAGGGCAGATGCAGGCAGATACAACTTGACTCTCTGTCACAATTCTAAGAGGTCACAGGACCCATGCAGTCGGCCTCTGTCATAGTGCCCAGACCTGACATCAGCGAGAGGGCAGGTTCCAGGCTGTAGATGGGGCGCAGGTGATGGGATCATAGTCCAACTCCCAGGCTCCTAGAGGGTCCCTGGTCTGAGCTGTTCTTCCCTCCACAGGGGGGCTCATTTGGCCGGGGCACAGACCTAAGGGATGGCTGTGATGTTGAACTCATCATCTTCCTCAACTGCTTCACGGACTACAAGGACCAGGGGCCCCGCCGCGCAGAGATCCTTGATGAGATGCGAGTGCAGCTAGAATCCTGGTGGCAGGACCAGGTCCCCGGCCTGAGTCTTCAGTTTCCTGAGCAGAATGTGCCTGAGGCTCTGCAGTTCCAGCTGGTGTCCACGGCTCTGAAGAGCTGGATGGATGTTAGCCTGCTGCCTGCCTTTGATGCTGTGGGTGAGGGCGCCCAGCCTGTCCCTTGGAGAGTGATAGGGACCTCAGGTGCCCACCTAACAGGGGTGCCTGCCATCCTCTTTGTGATCCTAATTCTCCTACTTGACCAAGCATTGAAAACTACTTTGAGATACTGAAAGTAATCATCACCATCAAATCTTACAACTCTTTAGTGCTTTAACTTTACAAAGATTTTAATTATGAAATGTTTCAAGCATACAGAAAACTACAGACATCACACACCCATGTACTCCAATTCAGATTTAACAAATGTTAACAGTAGACATATCTGCTTGGTATTTTTTTAAAGAAATTTCTCATATTATAATTTTCTTCCTTATTTTAAAGGGTTTACTTTATGGTTCATTTTTTTTTTAACTTTTGGAAGTGAATCTTAGCTTACTAATTGTCAGTTTTAGTCAATGCAATTAAAGCTACCCATTTCCCTTTCAGTATCACATTAGCTACAGTGCAAATCTTTTGTTTGACATGTATAATTTTTATTATCATTCTGGTCTAAATATTTTGTACTTTTAATTATGACATTATTGTTTGTTCTTTCATCCATGAATATTTGGAAGTAGCTTTCCAAATGAGTGTTTTAGAGATTTGTTTGCTTTCGGCATTTACCTATTATCTTTTTTAAAACTGTAGTCAGAAAACATACTTCATGTGATATCAATTTTTTGGAATTTGTTGGCATTTCTTAGGTTGCCTATGGTTGAAAAGAATGCATGCTTATCCTAGCACTTTGGGAGGCCAAGGCTGGTGGGTCACTTGAGGTCAGGAGTTCAAGACCAGCCTGGCCATAGTGAAACCCCATCTCCACTAAAAATACAAAAAAAAAAAAAAAAATAGCCTGGCGTGGTGGCACGCACCTGTAATTACAGCTACTCGGGAGACTGAGGCAGGAAAATCACTTGAACCTGGGAGGCGGAGGTTGCAGTGAGCCAAGATTGCACCACTGCACTCCAGCCTGGGAGACAGAGTGAAACTCCATCTCATGCTTTCCATTGCTGAATGCGGACTTCTATACAGGTCCTTTAGATCTAGCTTATGACTTTTTGCTCAGATAATTTTTTGTTTGGTCTCTCAATTTCTGAGTAAGATATCTTAAAATCTCCTGCTCTGAATGGATATTTATCCATTGTTCCTTGCAATTCTGTAAAGTTTTGTTTTTAATATCTTGAGGCTCTGTTATTGAGAACATATAAGTGCATAATTATTATATTTTATTGGATTGTTCTTTTATTAAGTAATAATCTTCATTATTTCTGAAAGTTATCTTTGTCTTAAAGCCTTTTGTCTGATATTAATAGAGCTGCAGTCCTCCTTTGTCAGCATTTTCCTGATGTACCCTCTCTACTCTTTATTTTCTAGCATGTGTTATTAAATTGTACCCGTTACAGGCAGCACAAAGCTAAAAGACAAAAATGAAACAAGCAACAATGATATAATGATTTTCAAGGGCTTAATAATATCTTGGAACTAAACTACCAGACACTAATAATAGGGGAGATTATTTCTTTTATTTTTGTTTTTACAGTCTATGCAAATTAAAACCTATTAATATAATTAACAAATTTTTTCACCATTGCTACTTGATTTTCTGTTCTTCCTTCTGGATTCATTTTCCTTCTTACAGAAATACATCTTTTAGTACTTTTTCAGAAAGGGTTTATGAGTGACAAATTTTTCTCAGACTTTGTCTAAAACCATTTCTGTTTCACCTCCATGCTTGAATGGGATGCTTGACACTTGTTTACCTTAGTTCTGCCGTCTTCTTACCTGTTGTTGCTGATGAGAAGTCTCTGTCAGTTATTGATTTTTTGTTGTTAATTATCTGTTTTTTGTTTGCATGCATGAATTTTGTTTGTTCATTTTCTTTTGATTTCCCTTTTGGTGGCTTTTAAGACTTTCTCTTGGTTCATAGTATTCTTCAGTTTCTCTTTGATGTATCTGTGTATAGATTTCTTTTTTTTCTATGATTTTTTTTTATTATACTTTAAGTTCTAGGGTACATGTGTACAACGTGCAGGTTTGTTACATATGTATACATGTGCCATGTTGGTGTGCTGCACCCATTAACTCGTCATTTACATTAGGTATATCTCCTAATGCTATCCCTCCCCACTCCCCCAACCCCACGACAGGCCCTGGTGTGTGATGTTCCCCACCCTGTGTCCAAGTGTTCTCATTGTTCAATTCCCACCTATGAGTGAGAACATGTGGTATTTGGTTTTCTGCTCCTGTGTTAGTTTGCTCAGAATGATGGTTTCCAACTTCATCCATGTCCCTACAAAGGACATGAACTCATCATTTTTTATGGCTGCATAGTATTCCATGGTGTATATGTGCCACATTTTCTTAATCCAGTCTGTCATTGATAGACATTTGGGTTGGTTCCAAGTCTTTGCTATTGTGAATAGTGCCACAATAAACATATGTGTGCATGTGTCTTTCTAGCAGCATGATTTATAGTCCTTTGGGTATATACCCGGTAATGGGATGGCTGGATCAAATGGTATTTCTAGTTCTAGATCCTTGAGGAATCACCACACTGTCTTCCACAATGGTTGAACTAGTTTACAGTCCCACCAACAGTGTAAAAGTGTTCCTATTTCTCCACATCCTCTCCAGCATCTGTTGTTTCCTGACTTTTTGATGATCGCCATTCTAACTGGTGTGAGATGGTATCTCATTGTAGTTTTGATTTGCATTTCTCTGATAGCCAGTGATGATGAGCATTTTTTCATGTGTCTGTTGGCTGCATAAATATCTTCTTTTGAGAAGTGCCTGTTCATATCCTTTACCCACTTTTTGATGGGGTTTGATTTTTTTCTTCTAAATTTGTTTAAGTTCTTTGTAGATTCTGGATATTAGCCCTTTGTCAGATGAGTAGATTGTAAAAATTTTCTCCCATTCTGTAGGTTGCTTGTTCACTCTGATGACAGTTTCTTTTGCTGTGCAGAAGCTCTTTAGTTTAATTAGATCCCATTTGTCAATTTTGGCTTCTGTTGCCATTGCTTTTGGTGTTTTAGTCATGAAGTCCTTGCCCATGCCTATGTCCTGAATGGTATTGCCTAGGTTTTCTTCTGGGTTTTTATGGTTTTATGTCTAACATGTAAGTCTTTAATCCATCTTTAATTAATTTTGTATAAGGTGTAAGGAAATGATCCAGTTTCAGCTTTCTAGATATGGCTAGCCAATTTTCCCCGCACCATTTATTAAACAGGGAGTCCTTTCCCCATTTCTTGTTTGTTTGTTTGTTTGTTTGTTTGAGACGGAGTCTCGCTCTGTTGCCTAGGCTGGAGCGCAGTGGCATGATCTCGGCTTACTGCAAGCTCTGCCTCCCGGGTTCACATCATTCTCCTGCCTCAGCCTCCCGAGTAGCTGGGACTACAGGTGCCCGCCACCACACCTGGCTAATTTTTTGTATTTTTTAGTAGAGACAGAGTTTCACCATGTTAGCCAGGCTGGTCTTGATCGCCCGACCTTGTGATCTACCCCGCTTGGCCTCCCAAAGTGCTGGGATTACAGGTGTGAGCCACTGCACCCAGCCCCCATTTCTTGTTTTTGTCAGGTTTGTCAAAGATCAGATGGTTGTAGATGTGTGGCATTATTTGTGAGGGCTCTGTTCTGTTCCATTGGTCTATATCTCTGTTTTGGTACCAGTACCATGCTGTTTTGGTTACTGTAGCCTTGTAATACAGTTCGAAGTCAGGTAGTGTGATGCCTCCAGCTTTGTTCTTTTGGCTTAGGATTGTCTTGGCAATGCAGGCTCTTTTTTGGTTCCATATGAACTTTAAAGTAGTTTTTTCCAATTCTGTGAAGAAAGTCATTGGTAGCTTGATGGGGATGGCATTGAATCTATAAATTAATAAATTACCTTGGGCAGTATGGCCATTTTCACAATATTGATTCTTCCCATCCATGAGCATGGATTCCATTTGTTTGTGTCCTCTTTTATTTCACTGAGCAGTGGTTTGTAGTTCTCCTTGAAGAAGTCCTTCACATCCCTTGTAAGTTGGATTCCTGGGTATTTTATTCTCTTTGAAGCAATTGTGAATGGGAGTTAACTCATGATTTGGCTCTCTGTTTGTCTGTTATTGGTGTATAGGAATGCTTGTGATTTTTGCACAGTGATTTTGTATCTGAGACTTTGCTGAAGTTGCTTATCAGCTTAAGGAGATTTTGGGCTGAGATGATGGGGTTTTCTAAGTATACAATCATGTCATCTGCAAACAGGGACAACTGGACTTCCTCTTTTCCTAATTGAATACCCTTTATTTCTTTCTCCTGCCTGATTGCCCCGGCCAGAACTTCCAACACTATGTTGAATAGGAGTGGTGAGAGAGGGCATCCCTGTCTTGTGCCAGTTTTCAAAGGGAATGCTTCCAGTTTTTGCCCATTGAGTACGATATTGG
The DNA here is from genome assembly GCF_009828535.3 of Hylobates moloch. Taxonomy (NCBI): domain Eukaryota; kingdom Metazoa; phylum Chordata; class Mammalia; order Primates; family Hylobatidae; genus Hylobates; species Hylobates moloch. The sequence continues at coordinate 19,953,206 of NW_026652287.1, read as the reverse complement.
CTGTAGGTTTGTCATAAATAACTCATTATTTTGAGATGCGTCACATCAATACCTAGTTTATTGAGAGTTTTTAGCATGAAGGGCTGTTGAATTTTCTCGAAGGCCTTTTCGGCATCTATTGAAATAATCATGTGGTTTTTGTCTTTGGTTCTGTTTATATGATGGATTACGTTTATTGATTTGTGTATGTTGAACCAGCCTTGCATCCCAAGGATGAAGCCAACTTGATCAGGGTGGATAAGCTTTTTGATGTGCTGCTGGATTCGGTTTGCCAGTATTTTATTGAGGATTTTCGCATAGATGTTCATCAGGGATATTGGTCTTTTTTTGTTGTGTCTCTGCCAGGCTTTGGTATCAGGATGATGCTGGCCTCATAAAATGAGTTATGGAGGATTCCCTCTTTTTCTATTGATTGAAATAGTTTCAGAAGGAATGGTATCAGCTCATCTTTGTACCTCTGGTAGAATTCGGCTGTGAATCCATCTGGTCCTGGACTTTTTTTGGTTGGTAAGCTATTAATTATTGCCTCAATTTCAGAGCCTGTTATCCGTCTATTCAGAGATTCAACTTCTTCCTGGTTTAGTCTTGGAAGGGTGTATGTGTCCAAGAATTTATTCATTTCTTCTAGATTTTCTAGTTTATTTGTGTGGAGGTGTTTATAGTATTCTCTGATGGTAGTTTGTATTTCTGTGTAATCGGTGGTGATATCCCCTTTATCATTTTTTATTGCGTCTATTCGATCCTTCTCTCTTTTCTTCTTTACTAGTCTTGTTAGCAGTCTATCAATTTTGTTCATCTTTTCAAAAAACCAGCTCCTAGATTCATTGATTTTTTGAAGGGTTTTTTGTGTCTCTGTCTCCTTCAGTTCTACTCTGATCTTAGTTATTTCTTGCCTTCTGCTAGCTTTTGAATGTGTTTGCTCTTGCTTCTCTAGTTCTTTTCATTGTGATGTTAGGGTGTCAATTTTAGATCTTTCTTGCCTTCTCTTGTGGACATTTACTGCTATAAATTTCCCTCTACACACTGCTTTAAATGTGTCCCAGAGATTCTGGTATGATGTGTCTTTGTTCTCATTGGTTTCAAAGAACATCTTTATTTCTGCCTTCATTTCGTTATGTACCAAGTCGTCATTCAGGAGCAGGTTGTTCAGTTTCCATGTAGTTGAGCGGTTTTGAGTGAGTTTCTTAATCCTGAGTTGTAGTTTGATTGTACTGTGGTCTGAGAGACAGCTTGTTATAATTTCTGTTCTTTTACATTTGCTGAGGAGTGCTTTTCTTCCAACTATGTGTCAATTTTTGAATAAGTGTAATGTGGTGCTGAGAAGAATGTATATTCTGTTGATTTGGGGTGGAGAGTTCTGTAGATGTCTATTAGGTCCACTTGGTGCAGAGCTGAGTTCAATTCTTGGATATCCTTGTTAACTTTCTGTCTCATTGATCTGTCTAATGTTGACGGTGGGGTGTTAAAGTCTCCCATTATTATTGTGTGGGAGTCTAAGTCTCTTTGTAGGTCTCTAAAGACTTGCTTTATGAATCTGGTGCTCTGTATTGGGTGCATATATATTTAGAACAGTTAGCTCTTCTTGCTGAATTGATCCGTTTACCATTATGTAATGGCCTTCTTTGTCTCTTTTGATCTTTGTTGGTTTAAATTCCGTTTTATCAGAGACTAGGATTGCAAACCTTGCTTTTTTTTGTTTTCCATTTGCTTGGTAGATCTTCCTCCATCTCTTTATTTTGAGCCTATGTGTGTCTCTGCATGTGAGATGGGTCTCCTGAATACAGCACACTGATGGGTCTTGACTCTATCCAATTTGCCAGTCTGTGTCTTTTAATTGGAGCATTTAGTCCATTTACATTTAAGATTAATATTGTTATGCATGAATTTGATCCTGTCATTATTATGTTGGCTGGTTATTTTGCTCATTAGTTGATGCAGTTTCTTCCTAGCATTGATGGTCTTTACAATTAGGCATGTTTTTGCAGTGGCTGGTACTGGTTGTTCCTTTCCATGTTTAGTGCTTCCTTCAGGAGCTCTTGTAAGGCAGGCCTGGTGGTGACAAAATCTCTCAGCATTTGCTTGTCTATAAAGGATTTTATTTCTCCTTCACTTATGAAGCTTAGTTTGGCTGGATATGAAATTCTGAGTTGAAAATTCTTTTCTTTAAGAACGTTGAATATTGGCCCCCACTCTCTTCTGGCTTGTAGAGTTTCTGCAGGGAGATTCGCTGTTAGTCTGATGGACTTCCCTTTGTGGGTAACCCGACCTTTCTCTCTGGCTGCCGTTAACATTTTTTCCTTCATTTCAACTTTGGTGAATCTGACAATTATGTGTCTTGGAGTTGGTCTTCTCGAGGAGTATCTTTGTGGTGTTCTCTGTATTTCAATGTTGGCCTGCCTTGCTAGGTTGAGGAAGTTCTCCTGGATAATATCCTGCAGAGTGTTTTCCAACTTGGTTCCATTCTCCCCGTCACTTTCAGGTACACCAATCAGACGCAGATTTGGTCTTTTCACATAGTCCCATCTTTCTTGGAGGCTTTGTTCATTTCTTTTTACTCTTTTTTTCTCTAAACTTCTCTTCTCATTTCATTTCATTCATTTGATCTTCAATCACTGATATCCTTTCTTCCACTTGATAGAATCAGCTGCTGAAGCTTGTGCATGCATCACATAGTTCTTGTGCCATGGTTTTCAGCTCCATCAGGTAATTTAAGGTCTTCTCTATGCTGTTTATTCTAGTTAGCCATTCGTCTAATCTTTTCTCAAGGTTTTTAGCTTCTTTGCGATAGGTTCGAACATCCTCCTTTAGCTCGGGGGAAGTTTGTTATTACCAATTGTCTGAAGCCTTCTTCTCTCAACTCGTCAAAGTCATTCTCCGTCCAGCTTTGTTCCATTGCTGGCGAGGAGCTGCATTCCTTTGGAGGAGAAGAGGCGCTCTGATATTTAGAATTTTCAGCTTTTCTGCTCTGGTTTCTCCCCATCTTTGTGGTTTTATCTACCTTTGGTCTTCGATGATGGTGACGTACAGATGGGGTTTTGGTGTGGATGTCCTTTCTGTTTGTTAATTTTCCTTCTAACAGTCAGGACCCTCAGCTGCAGTTCTGTTGGAGTTTGCTGGAGGTCCACTCCAGACCCTTTTGCCTGGATATCACCAGTGGAGGCTGGAGAACAGCAAATATTGCAGAACTGCAAATGTTGCTGCCTGATCCTTCCTTTGGAAGCTTTGTCTCAGAGGGGCACCTAGCCATATGAGGTGTCAGTTGGCCCCTACCCGGAAGTGCCTCCCAGTTAGGCTGCTCAGGGGTCACGGACCCACTTGAGGAGGCAGTCTGTCCGTTCTCAGATCTCAAACTCCATGCTGGAAGAACCACTGCTCTCTTCAAAGCTATCAGACAGGGACGTTTAAGTCTGCAGAAGTTTCTGCTGCCTTTTGTTCAGCTATGCCCTGCCCCCAGAGGTGGAGTCTACAGAGGCAGGCAGGCCTCCTTGAGCTGCGGTGGGCTCCACCCAGTTCAAGCTTCCCAGCCACTTTGTTTACCTACTCAAGCCTCAGCAATGGCAGATGCCCCTCCCCTAGCCTCGCTGCCGCCTTGCAGTTTGACCTCAGACTGCTGTGCTAACAGTGAGCGAGGCTCCGTGGGCATGGGACCCTCCATGCCAGGCGCAGGATATAATCTCCTGGTGTGCCATTTGCTAAGACCATTGGAAAAGCACAGTATTAGGTTGGGAGTGTCTGGATTTTCCAGGTACCATCTGTCATGGCTTCCCTTGGCTAGGAAAGGGAATTCCCCGACCCCTTCTGCTTCCCGGGTGAGGCGACGCCCTGCCCTGCTTTGGCTCATGGTCCATGGGCTGTACCCACTGTCTAACAAGCCCCAGTGAGAGGAACCCAGTACCTCAGTTGGAAATGCAGAAATCACCCATCTTCTGCATTGCTCACGCTGGGTGCTGTAGACTGGAGCTGTTCCTATTTGGCCATCTTGGAACCTCCTCTCTGGATTTCTTTTTAATGTGTCCTCTTTGAAATGTGCTGTCCCTCCTGAATCTGAGAGCTCATTTCTTCCTTCCTTGAAGCTCGTCTCTGCCAGTGGATAGCCTTTTGCAGTCACTTTTCATGAAGAAGGCATTTATTTTAGAGGGCAGCCTTATGAAAGTGAAGGACGAGACTCAATTGTAGCTTCCTCTCTGTTTCTTGTTTTTTTTTTTTTTTTCTCAGAAAATAGTTTATTGGCTCACTTAAAAAAAACTTTAAAAATAAACCTCATATTTTATCGATTTAGATTTACATGAAAATTGCAGAAACAGTACAGGTAGTTCCTATATACTCTACTTCCAGTTTCTCCTATTAACATCTTATAGTATGGTACATTTGTCACTATTAATGAACCAATGTTAATACAAATTGATTAATATTGTGTCTTGTTTTTCTTCTTCTGGAAGATAACGTTAATAATAGCAATAATTACTACTTATTGAGCACATGACATATTCTACATACTGTTCTAAGCACTTCACATGTAGATTTCAACCGATTCTTACAATAGCCTTAGAAGGATAGATAGGTGCTATTTATGATCCCCCTTTTACAGGTGAGGAAACTAGACCCGAAGACATAAAAATCACACAGCTTGGATCTGAACCCAGGCTTATCTGTCTCCAAAGCTCACTCCTTTAACCACTATGTGACACAGCTTTTCTGGCTCAAGATTATCCATCTTTCAGGTTTCAGGGAAAATTTTAAAAACAAAAAATAAATAGAAGATTATCCACAATGCAGTTACTGGATGGATTAGCAAAAAATATTGAAAAGCATCCAGTACAGAATTGATACTGAAAAAATGATAGCTCTGATTGTTATTCAATGTTATAGTGTATTATTGATTGCAATGTTAGGTGATTAATGTTAGAATATTCATAAAGGCTGGTGAATGGAGGGTTGGTAAATGCTGCTGTCTTCAATTGGAGTTGCACACTCAGGGTGTTTCAAACTTCTACAGGGCAGCTCGGTTCTGGCACCAAACCAAATCCCCAGGTCTACTCGAGGCTCCTCACCAGTGGCTGCCAGGAGGGCGAGCATAAGGCCTGCTTCTCAGAGCTGCGGAGGAACTTCGTGAACATTCGCCCTGTCAAGCTGAAGAACCTGATTCTGCTGGTGAAGCACTGGTACCGCCAGGTGAGTTGCCCCGGCCCCTCCCAGGAAGCCGCCACTGTCATGGCAACCGCCCCAGCCAATCAGCTTCTCCCCTACACCCACATTTCCCCTCCTTTACTTCTTATTGGTCATCCAAAGCAGAAGGACTGGCCTCCTCCATCCTCCATTTCCTGCCCAGATCTGGAAGCCACTGTGAGGAAAAAGTCTTTTCTCCATCAAGTCTAAAGTCCTCATTTCTTGTACTTGGGGTTCACTGTCCCTCTTTAGCCCATCCACTTCTCTCTTTTGACACTGCAAATGTTTTCTCTGTTTTTCCCTCACCTCCAAGCCTTTGCTTATGATATTACCCCCACCACATCTCTATTTTTAGAAAAGAAAACTCCCCTTTCTGGAAGCCTGGAGCTGGCAATGATCACCATATGGTAAGGGCCTGTGTAAGACAGAAAAACCAGAGCACTTGAACAGAAAAGATCTGAACAGAAAAGCTGATGACTCTTATGGGCTCCTGGATCAAGCTGTGCCTTGAAGGAGATCTACTCCAAGGCTTTTGGGTTACATCAGCCAATACATTCTTTCATAGGCTTTTTTTTTTTTTTTTTGAGAAAGGGTCTCACTTTGTCACCCAGGCTGGAGTGCAGTGGCACAATTACAGCTCATTGCAGCCTCGACCTTCTGGGCTCAAGCAATCCTCCTGCCTCAGCCCCCCCCCAGTAGCTAAGACTACAGGCACGCACTACTACACCTGGCTGATTTTTGTACTTTTTGTAGAGACAGGAGTCTCACCATGTTGCCCAGGTTAGTCTAGAACTTCTGAGCTCAAGTAATCCACGCACCTTGCCTCCCAAAATGCTAGAATTACAGGCGTGAGCCACCACGCCCCAGCCTTTTTGCCTCTTTTGAGTTGCACTAAATTCTGAGCATCCTTCAGAACTCCCTTACTAAATACTTCTCTGAATTCTGATTTGCATTCATGCATCCCTATGTTCAACAAACATCTATCGAGCACCCGCTATTTCTAACTCTTGTGATGGACACTGGGATACCAAGATGGATATATTGCAGCCCCTATTCCTGTACAACCACCCCATGTTATGTGATTAATGTTAAAATATTCCTAAAGGCTGGTGATGGATGGATTCGTCAACGCTTCCGTCTTCAATTAGAGTTATACACTCAAGATGCTGCAAATTTCCAGATTCCTTGAGGGGAGACACTAGGCAAAAGCCAGGTCTGAGCTCTCAGTCTCACTGTGTGACCTTAGACAAGTCACTACCCTCCTCTGAACCTCAGTTTACCCACCTGTAAAATGAGAAGCATCAGCAAGTTTCTATTCTTTCTGCGCTTCTGTTTTCTATATTCCCTTCCTGCCCCGAGTGCTTATGGCCACACTCAGCTCACATCCACTAATCACTCATCTTTGGTTGGCCTTGTGTGACACAGGTTGCGGCTCAGAACAAAGGAAAACGACCAGCCTCTGCCTCTCTGCCCCCAGCCTACGCCCTGGAGCTCCTCACCATCTTTGCCTGGGAGCAGGGCTGCAGGCAGGACTGTTTCGACATGGCCCAAGGCTTCCGGACGGTGCTGGGGCTCGTGCAGCAGCATCAGCAGCTCTGTGTCTATTGGACGGTCAACTATAGCACTGAGGACCCAGCCATGAGAATGCACCTTCTTGGCCAGCTTCGAAAACCAAGGTGAAGACCCGCTTCCCTTTGCCTGGCTTCATTATCTTCCTCCTCCCCACTGTCACCCTGGAGTCAGTCATCCAGGAGGAGTCCAAGGTAGGGTTTGGGGTGGCAATTCCGCTCCTCACTCTGCTTCCCTCTGGACTCTTTGCTGAGGAAGTGTGGACATAAGGAGTCCCAAAAGAAACCAGGGCCAGTTTTATTAGCATGATAAAATAGTACTTCTCAGTTGAAGGGGCCAACCAAGGTAGCCAATTGAGACTGCTTCTGCACTTGGGCAAGACTGAGCCAACCCTGAGGTCCTGACACTCTTTCCAGCCCTCACGCCCCTTTTCAGCCCTCCCACCCACCTCCTCTTTCACTGACTCCCACCTTCCCCACCCACCTTCCTGTTGTGCCCCCAGACCCCTGGTCCTGGACCCCGCTGATCCCACCTGGAATGTGGGCCAGGGTAGCTGGGAGCTGTTGGCCCAGGAAGCAGCAGCGCTGGGGATGCAGGCCTGCTTTCTGAGTAGAGACGGGACATCTGTGCAGCCCTGGGATGTGATGGTAAGATGGAGGGTCCTGAGGGGCAGGGGGCCCTGCCCCCTGCCTTCTAGTCAGGTTCCCTTAACCTGCCGGTGCACCCATCCCCAGCTGCTAGGAGTGTTGGTTGCTGACAACTCATAGCCACCGCTTCTCTGGAGACTTGCCTTCCATGAAATGCACAGATTGCTACGTCCCAGCCAGTGCCTGAGTGACACAGGGTTACAAAAGGCCCAACTTTGTCTCCAGGTGGAACCGATTCTGTGATGCAATTCACGTTCCAGCGCTCCCTGTGGAATCAGGCAAACACTTGTCTCCAGCTGAGCACCCAGCTTTGCTGAGCCTCTTCTCTGCCCTCTGCTGCTGTCCTTGTTCCACTTCTCCTCCAAGCACTGCCCCAATTAATCATATGCACAAGAATTCCCACCATGGGCCCTGCTTCTAGGAAAACTGAGACATAAGCCACTTGCAGCTCCCAAAAGGATATGATTTTATCACATTTACTATTTTGCAGCAGGGTCTCATAACCAGCGTTTAATACTCAAGACAATCCATTGAGACCCGGGCTTCATTATTGCACTCATTTAAACATGGGGAAACTGAGGCTGTGTATTGATGCTGGAACCAAAATTCAATCTCAGGTCCTTCTGATGCTACCTCAGAACCTACCCACCAGCTGAGAAGGAAAGAGGGACATGGGAGACAGTGGGAGTCTTGTCCTCGGAGGACATCAAGGGGCAGGGCTTGGGTGAGCACTGGGAGTCCCGTCTCAAGCTGACCCCACCTGGATTCTCTCTGCAGCCAGCCCTCCTTTACCAAACCCCAGCTGCGGACCTTGACAAGTTCATCAGTGAATTTCTCCAGCCCAACCGCCAGTTCCTGGCCCAGGTGAACAAGGCCGTTGATACCATCTGTTCATTTTTGAAGGAAAACTGCTTCCAGAATTCTCCCATCAAAGTGATCAAGGTGGTCAAGGTGAGTCCTCAGAGAGCTGTAGGCAAGCAATGTCCTGCAAGCTGGTGATCTCTCCCAGCCCAGGGCCAGGCTTAACCCATTTCCGCCCTTGTAGCAACCAGCAAAAAGCCAGGCATAGAGAAAGAGCCGGAAAGTGGTCATGGGAGGATGGCAGAGGGCCCAGATATGTCCAACAAGTCTCTTTTGGTTGCTAGTGACACTCAACTCAAGAGGCAACAAAGGAATGTATTGACTGATGTAACTGGAAAGTCCTGGGGTAGGGCTGCTTACAGGCATAGCTAGATCCAGGAGCCCAGGCAGCATCATCAGGACTCAGTTTTTCTCTCCAGTTCTTGGTTCTGCTTTTTAATGTCTTGGATAGGCCCTTAACATATGGTGGTCTTTGGCAGCTCTAAGCTTCCAGAAAGGGGAACTTGTTTTTTCTTAAAATTCAAATAAAAGTCTTGGAATTGAGTCTCATTGGCCTGGCTTGGGTAACCTACCAACCCCCAAACTAGTTACTGGGGCTAGGGAGACATTATGCTCTGGATGGCCAAGACTGGGTCACATGGTGAAGTGGCCCCCGCCTAGTCCTCATGGGCTGAGTGTGGGGTAGGGGTGGTCCCTCCAAAGAACACCAGGATGCTGATCCCAGGTGGAAAGGACGCTGGGGGTGTACAAAAGGTCACACTGTCCACGGCAGTGGATACAGCCTCAGTCCACAGTTGGAGAGACAAGTGAGACCCAGCAGCTCACAAAGAGTGTCAGCATAAAGCCAGCCAGTGAACAGTGCCAGGGATGCTGGTTTGCTGTGTGACCATAGGCATGTACCTTCCCCTCTCTGATCCTCACCTTCCTGATTTCTAACACTTGAGGAGAGTGGCTTGGCTCACTGGCTCTCAACCCTGGCTCCCCTGGCTTGACCTTGGAATCACAGTTTTTAAAAAATATGCTGATGCCCAAGCCCCAACCCAGGAAAACTTAAATCACAGTCTTGTGGGCTGGGAGCCAACCATTGGTCATTTGTAAAAGCCTTCCAGGTGCAGACAGGCTTGGGAGCTGCAGGCCCAAAAAACCAACCAACAAACAAACCACTTCTCAGATCCTCTCCAGTCACAAAACATGATGGAATGAGAAATTTTCCATTTGTTGAAGGGTTTAAACTTACTTCTTGCACGCTTCTTTTTCTTAACAATCTTAAATACAATCTTTCTTACCATATTAAAGATCTAACACAGAGAGGTTAGATGATTTGTCCAAGGTCACACAGTAGGTTTTCTAACTCATAGTCCAGAACCCACAGGCAAAAGGATGCCAAGCCGTGTTTCAAGGGTTGAGCCACCTGCCGTGTCCTCTCTAGGGTGGCTCTTCAGCCAAAGGCACAGCTCTGCGAGGCCGCTCAGACGCCGACCTCGTGGTGTTCCTCAGCTGCTTCAGCCAGTTCACTGAGCAGGGGAACAAGCGGGCCGAGATCATCTCCGAGATCCGAGCCCAGTTGGAGGCATGTCAACAGGAGCGGCAGTTCGAGGTCAAGTTTGAAGTCTCCAAATGGGAGAATCCCCGCGTGCTGAGCTTCTCACTGACATCCCAGACGATGCTGGACCAGAGTGTGGACTTTGATGTGCTGCCAGCCTTTGACGCCCTAGGTGAGGTGCCCTGGCGTAGACCTGAGAGGGGGACATACAGAGGCAGGGCCGCCATGGGCAGTTGTAGAGGTTGCACGGGACACAAACAGGCCACATCTGTTCGCATCATTGCAGGCATTGTCGTTGTGTACGTTCATCACAACTTTCCTGCAAAGTATCTAAAGAAGAGGGCGCCTTTTGCTAATGTGCACAGGCACCCTGTGGGCTAACAGTGGCCTCAAGCTGGGTTCTAGTCCCAGCAATTCCACCAACATGCTGGATGACCTTGAACAAGGGACTTCCCCATCCTGAGCCCCAGTGGCTTTATCTCACATCTGACAGTAAGGACACTGATGTTTCTTGCACATTCCCAGCTTTGAGTGGTTTGTGTGCCACCCACCTCCCCACCTGCTGCAGATCCATTCATTCAGTTCTTTCAATACATGTGTCTACTCTGTGCCCAGTGCTCTTCCAGGCACCAAAAATGAAGCCTTGAACAAAATAGACACAACTCTCTCCATATCTCTTCAATTCTCAGTTTGATTAGCAATTTTCAGAGTGAGAAAATCCCTTGTATCTGAATTTATTTGGTTTCTGAGTTTGAGGGAGCAGGTGGCCAAGGTAGGGATTCATGCAGAATTTTTTTTTAAGAGACAGGGTCTTACCTTATCACCCAGACTGGAGCGCAGTGGCATGATCATGACTCAATGCAGCCTCGAACTCCTAGGCTCAAGTGATCCTCCTGCCCCAGCGTCCTGAGAAACTGGGACTACAGGTGCACACCACCACACCTGGCTAATTTATAGAATTTTTTGTAGAGATGGGGATCTCACTATGTTGCCCAGGCTGATCTGAAACTCCTGGCCTCATATGATCCTCCTGCAGTGGCCTTCCAGAATGCTGGGATTACAGACGTAAGCCACTGCACCTGGCCCAGAAATTTATCTGAATCTATTCAGTTCTTCAGTTCAGAGAGCAAGAATTTGGATATTAAGGAATTCCTTTAATTGGATATTAAGGAATGCCTATAAGTGCAATGTAACCAGAATGGTGATGTCAACTCCATACACAGCTCTGTTACCTGCAGGAGGTTATAAGACTGAGCCTGCCCTCCCTCGGTTAGAGAGAAAGATAAGCAAGTATTAGAGAGGTGTTAAGGACAGGCTAGCTCCCAGCTGAGACTTTGTCCAAGGTAGGTAAGCAGATGGTTTGAAAGGGAGCAGAAAAGGGAGTATGACTGTCACCAGGGATTTCATGTGGGTCATGCCATATCTGTGTTCCACCTAAAAACACCCTGTGGCCTCCCAGTGGATCCCAGACCACCCTTAGGAAAGCACCCAAGAGGTAGCAGATCTCAGAAGTCCTTTCTAAGTTGGCCCCACCGGGACACCGTGGGAGCCGGAGTGATGGTACCCATCTCCCCATCTCCAGGCCAGCTGGTCTCTGGCTCCAGGCCCAGCTCTCAAGTCTACGTCGACCTCATCCACAGCTACAGCAATGCGGGCGAGTACTCCACCTGCTTCACAGAGCTACAACGGGACTTCATCATCTCTCGCCCTACCAAGCTGAAGAGCCTGATCCGGCTGGTGAAGCACTGGTACCGGCAGGTTCGGCACATGGATAGGCCACCTTCCCCATTTGCCCTGGGCTCTGCCTCTGGAGCACTTTCCTGGGAGGAAGCAGGGCCCAGCCCTGGCCAAGATTCTGGGTTGATAGAGCAGAGAAGAAAGAGTGCTATGTCTCAGCTGTGGGACCTTAGTTTTCTTATCTGTAAGATGGGGGTGATAAAACTGTGTCACAAGATGTGATGGGATAATGCATGGCAAGGCATCTGGCACATGTAGGTGCTCAATAAAAGTTTTGGGGTTGCTTTGCCAAGTCCAGAATAATCCCTTCTGTACCTCATCAGTGCCAGTATGAACCAACATATCTTTCTCCTCGTTCTCCAGTGTAACAAGATCTCCAAGGGGAGAGGCTCCCTACCCCCACAGCACGGGCTGGAACTCCTGACTGTGTACGCCTGGGAGCAGGGCGGGAAGGACCCCCAGTTCAACATGGCTGAGGGCTTCCGCACAGTCCTGGAGCTGGTCACCCAGTACCGCCAGCTCTGTATCTACTGGACCATCAACTACAACACCAAGGACAAGACTGTTGGAGACTTCCTGAAACAGCAGCTTCAGAAGCCCAGGTTCAGGTCTACCCACAATATTCCAGAATTTCAGACCTGGGATCACTCACTCTCCGCACTTTCTAGATTGCAGAGCAGAGATGGGAAAACACTCTTCCTAGAACTGATTCCTTCCTAGAAGTTATATTCTTAGCACCTGAGGAACAAACAGTCAATTTTCTGGTCACCCAGGAATAGGGTTGCCAGATAAAATGCAAGACCCCAAGTTAAATCTGAGTTTCAGATAAACAATGAATAACTTCTTAGTATAAGTATGCCTGATGCCATATTTGAGACATAATTATGCTTAAAAATTTATTCACTGTTTATCTGAAAGTCAAATTTAACTGGGCATTCTGGTTTTTTGTTATTGTTGTTGTTTGTTTGTTTTTGTCGCCCAGGCTGGAGTGCAATGGCGCGATCTTGGCTCACTGCAACCCTCCGCCTCCCGGGTTTAAGCAATTCTTCTGCCTCAGCCTCCTGGGTAGTTGGGACCACAGGCGCACGCCACTATGTCCAGATAGTTTTTGTATTTTTAGTAGAGACAGGGGTTTCACCGTGTTGGCGAGGCTGGTCTCGAACTCCTGGCCTCAAGTGATCTGCCCGCCTAGGCCTCCCAAAGTGCCGGGATTACAGGCATGAACCACTGTGCCCCGCCTTGTATTTGTATTTGTTAAATCTGACCACCCTACCTGTGAACCCACCCAGGTGCCATAAGCATGTTTCATTCTTTGGGATTTTGCCTACCTCTGAAATGGGTACAGAGATAACAGAGATGCTTTTGCAACCTCAGGATGCATCTCCAGTCAGTGGGGAGTGGCTACTTAGAATGATGTATTGAAAAAGCTTCTGAGGTTGTGATTTGACTCAGCTGGAAAGAGTAGGCTAACCAGCTAGTGGTGTCCAAAGGTTGTGCATCCCAAATGCAAAAATTCAAAATCTGAAAATGGCCCAGAATTTGAAGTTTTTGACCACCAAAAAAAAATGCTCAAGGAAAATGCTCATTGCAGCATTTGGATTTTCAAATTAGGGATTCTTAACTGGTAAGTAGGTAGAGTCCAAAATCTGAAAAAATTTGAAATCCAAAACACTTCTGGTCCCAAGCATTTTAGATAAGAAATACTCAACCTGTATCATGGATGCAGGAAGGGAGAGTAGTGGAACCAGTGCTGTGGTTGATTAACAATGCCTCCCCTGAATAAGGAAGGGGTAAGCGGTAGCACTGTGGTTGATTAGTAATGTTTGCCTGAATGCAGAATGGCAAAGTGGCCATGTGTGTCTTATTTTCTATACCTGCCCTGTAGTGTGTGCCTGGAGCACTGAGGAATCTCTGAGCTCTGGCCCTAGCCCCTGCAAAGTGTTAGATGAAAAGGGAAAATAGTCCAACCAGTGCCACAGGTGGACACCTAGATGTTGCCAGGAATAAGACTGACCCTGGGTGGGAATTACAGGCCTATCATCCTGGATCCGGCTGACCCGACAGGCAACCTGGGCCACAATGCCCGCTGGGACCTGCTGGCCAAGGAAGCTGCAGCCTGCACATCTGCCCTGTGCTGCATGGGACGGAATGGCATCCCCATCCAGCCATGGCCAGTGAAGGTGAGAGATCTGTGGTGCCAAAGGAAATACCCTTTAGGGGTAAGGGGGGAGCATGGTCAGGGGAGGGACATGACTCCTCCTAAAGGGGCAGGGCCCAGTGATGGCCCCAGGTCTGCCCCTGTGCTTCCATTTTACCATCCGGCTGTGTGGTCTCAGCTTCTGCAGAAAGGATGGGGTTACCAACATCTCCTATAATACTTCCCCAGGCTGCTGTGTGAAGTCGAGACAATCAGCGGTCCTACAGGATGAAAAGAAGATGGACACCAGCCCTCAGCATGAGGAAATGCAGGGTCCCCTACCAGATCAGAGAGACTGTGTGTGTGTGTGTGTGTGTGTATACACGTGTGCACGTGTGTGTTTTAGTGACTCTGCTCTCCCAGCTCACACACTCCCCTGCCTCCCATGGCTTACACACTAGGATCCAGACTCCATGGTTTGACACCAGCCTGCATTTGCAGCTTCTCTATCACTGCCATGACTCTATCCTCGTACCACCACTGCTGCTTCCCACCCAGCTGAGAATGCCCCCTCCTCCCTGACTCCTCTCTGCCCATGCAAATTAGCTCACATCCTTCCTCCTGCTGCAATCCATCCCGTCCTCCCATTGGCCTCTCCTTGCCGAATCTAAATACTTTATATAGGGATGGCAGAGAGTTTCCATCTCATCTGTCAGCCACAGTCATTTGGTACTGGCTACCTGGAGCCTTATCTTCTGAAGGGTTTTAAAGAAGGGCCAATTAGCTGAGAAGAATTATCTACTCAATTAGTGATGTCTGCCATGGATGCAGTAGAGGAAAGTGGTGGTACAAGTGCCATGATTGATCAGCAATGTCTGCACTGGATGCAGAAAAAAGAAGGTGTTCGCAGGTTTACAGTGTATGGGTGGACTATTGAAGAGCCCTCTGAGCTCGGTTGCTAGCAGGAGAGCATGCCCATATTGGCTTACTTTGTCTGCCACAGACACAGACAGAGGGAGTTGGGACATGCATGCTATGGGGACCCTCTTGTTGGACACCTAATTGGATTGCCTCTTCATGGGAGGCCTCCTTTTCTTCACTTCTATGCTGCACTCCTCCCCTAGTTTACACATCTTGATGCTGTGGCTCAGTTTGCCCTCCTGAATTTTTATTGGGTCCCTATTTTCTCTCCTAACATGCTGAGATTCTGCATCCCCACAGCCTAAACCTGAGCCAGTGGCCAAACAACCCTGCTCAGCCTGTTTCTCTCTGCCCTCCAGAGCAAGGCTCACCAGGTCCATCCAGGAGGCTCTCCTGACCTCAAGTCCAACAACAGTGTCCACACTAGTCAAGGTTCAGCCAAGAAAACAGAAAGCACTCTAGGAATCTTAGGCAGAAAGGGATTTTACCTAAATCACTGGAAAGGCTGGAGGAGCAGAAGGCAGAGGCCACCACTGGACTACTGGTTTCAAGATTAGACCACTGTAGCCGAATCAGAGGTCAGAGAGCCGCCACTGCTACTGCTAATGCCACCACTACCCCTGCCATCGCTGCCTCACATGCACAAAACTGGAGTCGAGACCTAGGTTAGATTCCTGCAACCACAAACATCCATCAGGGATGGCCAGCTGCCAGAGCTGCAGGAAGACAGATCCCACCTCCCTTTCTTAGCAAAATCTAAATTACAGCCAGAACTCTGGCTGTAGAGGAGTCTGAGACATGTATGACTGAATGGGTGCCAAGTGCCAAGGGACGGAGTCCCCAACAGATGCATCCTGGCCATCTGTTGGGTGGATGAGGAAGTGGGTCTATCTCAGAGGAAGGAACAGGAAACAAAGAAAGGAAGCCACTGAACATCCTTTCTCTGCCCCACAGGAGTGTCTTAGACAGCCTGACTCTCCACGAACCACTGTTAAAACTTACCTGCAAGGAATGCCAGATTGAATGGGATGGGAAAAGCCTTTCCTCATTATTGTCATGCTTGGAGAGAGGTTAGCGACCAAGGGCAGCTCCTCTGATTCACCTAGAGCCTGTTCTCTGCCCTCTTTGGCTCAGCCTACAGAGACTAGAGTAGGTGAAGGGACAGAGGACAGGGCTTCTAATACCTGTGCCATATTGACAGCCTCCATCCCTGTCCCCCATCTTGGTGCTGAACCAATGCTAAGGGCACCTTCTTAGACTCACCTCATCGATACTGCTTGGTAATCCAAAGCTAGAACTCTCAGGACCCCAAACTCCGACTCTTGAATTGGCCCTGGCTGCTGCCACACACATATCCAAGAGCTCAGGGCCAGTTCTGGTGGGCAGCAGAGACCTGCTCTGCCAAGCTGTCCAGCAGCAGAGTGGCCCTGGCCTGGGCATCACAAGCCAGTGATGCTCCTGGGAAGACCAGGTGGTGGGTTGCAGTTGGGTACCTTCCATTCCCACCACACAGACTCTGGGCCTCCCCGCAATATGGCTCCAGAATTAGGGTAATTATGAGATGGTGGGAACCAGGGCAGCTCAGGTGCGTGATGCAAGGAGTGGTTGTCATCTGGGTAGGGCAGAGAGGAGGGCTTGCTCATCTGAACAGGGGTGTATTTCATTCCAGGCCCTCAGTCTTTGGCAATGGCCACCCTGGTGTTGGCATATTGGCCCCACTGTAACTTTTGGGGGCTTCCCGGTCTAGCCACACCCTTGGATAGAAAGACTTGACTGCATAAAGATGTCAGTTCTCCCTCAGTTGGTTGATAGACTTAATGGTCACCCTAAAAACACCCACATATGCTTTTCTATGGAACCAGATAAGTTGACACTAAAGTTCTTATGGAAAAATACACACACAATAGCTAGGAAAACACAGGGAAAGAAGAGTTCTGAGCAGGGCCTAGTCTTAGCCAATATTAAAACATACTATGAAGCCTCTGATATTTAAACAGCATGGCGCTGGTATGTAAATAGACCAATGCAGTTAGGTGGCTCTTTCCAAGACTCTGGGGAAAAAAGTAATAAAAAGCTAAATGCAGTCAATCAGCAACTGAAAGCTAAGTGAGAGAGCCAGAGGGCCTCCTTGGTGGTAAAAGAGGGTTGCATTTCTTGCAGCCAGAAGGCAGAGAAAGTGAAGACCAAGTCCAGAACTGAATCCTAAGAAATGCAGGACTCCAAAGAAATTGGTGTGTGTGTGTGTGCGTAATTTTTAAAAAGTTTTTATTGAGATATAAGTCAATACCATAAAGCTCTCACCCTTTTAAAGTGTACAATTCAGTGGTGTGAGTATATTCATAAGATTTATACTTGGTGTCTATTCATAAGACTTATATTCAGCATATTCATAACTACAGCCATATCACAGATGCATTCATCATAATAATTCCAGACATTTTCGTCACCCTAAAAGGAAACTCTGAAGCCCATTAGCAGTCATTCCCCATTCCTCCAACCCATTGTCTCCCTAATCCCTAGAAACTGCCAATCTGTTGTGTATTTCATCTATTGTCAACATTTCATATAAATGGCATCATACAATATGTGGCCTTTTGTGTCTGGCTTCTTTAACTTAACATGTTTTCAAGATTCATTCATGTTATAGTATATGTTGGGGTTTCATTCCTTTTTATTACTGAATGACATTTCCACTGCATAAATGGACTACATTTTGTTTATCCATTCTTCCATTGATAGGTATTTGGATATACTCCACTTTTTTGCTATTTTGCTGCATTTTTTTGCTATTATGACTAATAGCTGCTATGGACACTCTTGTATGAGATTTTGTGCAGACATATGTTTTAATTTTTCTTACGTATAAAAGGTGATCCGCAATTGATGACCCGATCATAAGTCAAGGAGCATCTGTGTGCTGTATTAATCAGAGTTCTCCAGAGAAACCAAACCATTCGAATAGAGAGAGATATATAGAAAGAGATTTATTATGAGGGTTTGACTTGTGTGATTATGGAGTCTGAGAAGTTCTGCAAGCTGGAGACTCAGGAAGGCCAGTGGTTGTAGTTTCAGACCAATTCAGAAGGCTGAGAACCAGGAGATTGCTGGAATAAGTCCCAATCCAAGTCTGAAACCCCAAGAACCGGGAGCATCAATATCCGAGGGCAGGAGAAGACAGATGCCTCAGCTCACGCAGGGAGGGAAAATTTGCTGTTCCTCTTTTTGTTCTATTCAGGCCTCCAGTGGATTGGAAGATGCACACTCACCCTGGTGAGGGCTGTCTTCTCTACTCAGTCTACAGATTCAAATACTAATCTCTTCCAGGAACATGCTTACAGACACATCCAGAAATAACATTTTCCCAGCCATCTGGGCATTCCTTAACCCCGTCCAGTAGACACATAAAATTAACCCTCATGTATACCTAGGAGTGGAATTGCTGGATCATGTGATAACTCTATGTTTAGCCATTTGAGAACTGCCAGACTGTTTTCCACAGTGGCTGCACCATGTATTTATACACACCCACCGCTGGCAGTGAATGAAAGTTCCAGTTTCTCCGTATCCTTGCCAACACTCATTGTCCATCATGTTGATTATAGCCATCCTAGTGGGTAGATGAGAAAGTGATGATATATGCTGTCAAAATAATCAGGTCTGCTCAATGTGGTCAGGACCCTACATGGTGCCCTGACACATAGAATGGGAACATACAGGTTGATGCCACTGAGAATTTGTTGTTGTTGTTGTTGTTGTTTTTTTGAGACAGTGTCTTGCTCTGTCGCCCAGACTGCAGTGCAGTGGCACAATCTCGGCTCACTGCACCCTCCACTTCCCAGGTTCAAGTGGGTCTCCTGCCTCAGCCTCCTGAGCAGCTGGTACTACAGGCACATGCCACCACGCCTGACTAATTTTTGTGTTATTGGTAGAGACGGGGTTTCACCATGTTGGCCAGGCTGGTCTTGAGCTCCTGACCTCCAGTGATCTGCCCACCTCAGCCTCCCAAAGTGCTGAGATTACAGGCAAGGGCCACCACCCCAGTCCCACTGAGAATCTTGAATCCCCAGATTCCTCTGACTCCTAGAGCTGTAGAAGTGACCTCTCCATCCCTCCCTGTTAAGAGCTAACCCTCCTCCTTTGCTTGGGAACCCTACAGAGGCATCCACAAGACGTTTGTCCCTGTGCCCACCTCCTCTCCTGCCCACAAGGGTTGTGACTAGGCTTAAATTCCAGCATAAACCAGCCAGGGATGTGACAGGCCTCATAGGGGAGGAAAGGGCCTATATCCCAAAGTAGCTGGAGGGCCAAGCCAGAGTGACCAGCAGAAGTCGGGTGAGTATGTGCAGGAGTGGACCTTGAGGGTGCTCGATCAAGGGGCTGCAGTGTGAGGTCAGATAGGAAAGGGTTTATTGATTCGGAAGTCCTTTGGGAGTTCAGGGCTGCACACCCTGGCAAGGACTCCAGGAGAAGGTGTAAACTTGCTGCCCGGAGGGCTCCTAGAAGAGGGGAAAAAGTAGGAGGCCATGCTAAGTGAGATCCAAATGCCAGAATTGCCAGTGGAGATGGTGGCAGATGGGATGAAAGGGCAGGGAAGTGGGAATGCTTGGGAAGGCTGCGTAAGGCCCAGGGAGCCAGAGATGATGATCTTCCATGGAAAGGCCAAGATTCCCCTTTACCAAGTCCACAAGGAATGGACCAGGAAGAGGACACCAGCCAGCATCACAGAGAAGCTCAGAGAGCCTTCTCTGCAGGAGATGCCATCACAGGATGGTGGGCGAGGCCCCTTGGGAGCTAGGCTCACTGATAGCAAAGGGGATGGTGGAACCCTGGAGTAAGAGAGGCCAGGAGATGGCACCCATTAGGGGACACAGTGCTCACTATGAGTGGTGGGGCCCAGGATTGGCCAGGAGGGGCTGGCCTGCAGAACATGGAGATGACCCTTAAAACTTGGTATTCATAGGGACAGACTAGATGGGCCACAAGCAGGGAACTACTCAACTTAACGCCATCAAAATACCTCAAGAATGAACGCCGAGGAAACTTCCTCCAGTAAAAACATCACCATTGCTTTCCTAGTGGGCTTCCCAGGAAACACGTCTGTCACATACGTCAGCTAAATGTCATGTGTGAGCCTAGATGTTGGCAGGGGTGGGGATGCTATAAAGAAGAGTATTGGAATAATTGGTAAACTTTTCAGTATAAGAATGTATTTATGGCTGGACGCAGTGGCTTACACCTGTAATCCTACCACTTTGGGAGGTCGAGGCAGGCAGATCACTTGAGCCCAGGAATTCGAGATCAGCCTGGGCAACATGGTGAGACCCTATCTGTACAAAAAATACAAAAATTAGCCAGACATGATGGTGTGTGTCTGTAGTCCCGGCTACTCAGGAAGCTGAGGCAGAAGAATCGCTTGAGCCTGAGAGGTTGAGGCTACAGTGAGCCGAGATTGTGCCACTGCACTCCAGCCCGGGGGACAGTGAGACTCTGTCTCAAAATATATATTTATACAATATTTATATAATAAATGTATATTTATTATATATGTTATATAAATTACATATTATATAAATTATACAAAATTATATTTATTATATATGAGATGATAGCATTGTATCAATGCTAAAATTCTGAAATGGACCATTGTTCTGTGCTTCTGTAACACAATATTCTTGTTCTTAGGAGATATGGGTTGAAGCATTTAGGAGTAAAGGGACATAAATCATGCAGCATGCATTCAAATGGTTTAGGAATAAAAATACTCATGAAGGGCTGGGCGTGGTGGCTCATACCTGTAATCCCAGCACTTTGGGTGGCTGAGGTGGGAAGACCACTTGAGGCCAAGAGTTCGCGCTCAGCCTGGGCAACATGGTGACATCGTGACCCCCGTTTCTACCAAAAAATTTTAAAAATGTAGCCAGGCATGGTGGTGCACGCCTATAGTCCCAGCTACTCAGGAGGCTGAAGTCGGAAGATTGCTTGAGCTTGGGAGGGTAAGGCTGCAGTGAACTATAATCATGCCACTGCACTCCAGCCTGAGTGACAGAGCGAGACTCTGTCTCAAAAATAAAACAAAACAAAAACCTCCTGAAATGTGTAAATAGCAAGAAAATGAGGGGCAAATGTGGTAAAAATATAATGGGTAAAAAGTCTAAGGAAGTTCTTTGTGTGCATCTTGTAAATTTTCTCAGCATTTCAAATGACTTCAAAATAAAGTGTTGTTTTTTTTTTAAATAACAAATGAAGTACAGGCTTTGGAGTCAGGCAGTGTGTTAGTGTTAGAACCTAGCCTGACAACTTGCTAGCTGTGTGATCACGGGCAAATGTTTCCACCTCTGTGAGCCTCCATCTTCTCATCTGAAAAAGGAATCTTAAGACTATTCCTGCCCAGTCTGCCTACCTCTCGGTGTTACAGTAAAAGGTGGATAAGGGCAGGGAAGGCCCTTAATGAGCATGTGCATTAATCGAGGTTTTTCCAGAACCAACAGGGTATGTATATTTATTTTGAGGTATTTATTTTAAGGAATTGGCTCATGTGATTGTGGAGGCTGGCAAATCCAAAATCGGCAGGGTAGACTGGCAGGTGGGAGACCCAGGAAGGAGTTGCTGCTGCAAGTGGAGGCCAAGGCAGTCTGCAGCCGAATTCCTTCTTTCTCGGGCGAGCTCAGTCTTTATTCTATTAAGGCCTTCAACTGATTGAATCAGGCCCACCACCTCACAGATGATAATCCGCTTTACTCAAAAAAAAAAGTCTACCAATGTAAATGTTAATCTCATCTTTAAAAATACCTTCACCAAAAGATCTAGGATAATGTTTGACCAAATATCTGGGTAGCTGGACTCAGCCAAGTTGACACATAAAATTAACCATCCCAGTATGGAAGGGCCCTGGTCCCCCCTCTACATCTTGGGGATTTTTGCCTTCTCTGTGAATTACTATTGCTGGGCCAAGGCAGCTGGCTGGGAGTCCTCTGTGAGTTTTGTTTCCAAAGCTCTGGGTGTAGGAGTTGCACGTCTGTCTCCTTTCTAGCTCACGCACTTCGGGAGTGCTTTCTTGCCCTTGCGGGGCTGTGCAAGTGCCTCATACAGTCCCACGGCTGTCCACAGGTGTGCTGAGAAACTGGACACACAGAGGTTCCCACCCGCTGACCACCCCGGGGCCTGTGTTTACCCAGAAGCAGACCAAAACCTGAGTCCAGCTAGGTCCCTGCTTTGCTGTGTGTCCCTGAGCAAGTCAGTTCCCTCTCTGGATCTCTTTCTCCTCTCTGCTGCTCTCCCTGAATCTGAGTTCCCTGGCCACTGAGAACAGGGGGAAAGGGACAGAGCCTCAAAAGATGACCTGTGTCCGCCTGCTTCTAAGCACTTTGCAGGTATTATTTAATCATCAAGCTAATCCTATGAGAGAGCTGCCATTTTTCCCCAGCTTACAGATGGGGGAATTGAGGTGCAAAGAGGGCAGGTGATGTGCTCAAGGACAGATGTCTAGCAGGTATGAAGCCCTCACAATGCGGTTCTAGAGGCTGTTTGGTTAACCTCAAGTTTTGGGGAGCCCCTGAAGGGCTGGTCACCACGCTGCAGGGGACAGGGAAAGCCTCTGAGCTTGAGTCAGTTTTGATTTCCCTGCTGGGGTGCAGGAGTCAGTAAACCTTGCTGCAAGGGGCGGGGCAGAGCCTCTGAGCTTAAGTTAGTTTTGTTTCCCTGCCCCGGATGCAGGAGTTGGTAAACTCGCTGCAGTGGGTGGAGAGAGGCCTCTAGACTTCAGTTTCAGTTTCCTGGCTCTGGGCAGCAGCCGGAATTCCTCTGCTTCCCATCCTACCATTCACTGTCTTGCCGGCAGCCAGCTGGGAGCAATGGGAAACGGGGCGTCCCAGCTGTCCTCGGTGCCCGCTCAGAAGCTGGGCTGGTTTATCCAGGAATACCTGAAGCCCTACGAAGAGTGTCAGACAATGATCGACGACATGGTGAACATCATCTGTGATGTCCTGCAGGAACCCGAACAGTTCCCCCTGGTGCAGGGAGTGGCCATAGTGAGTCCAGGGCTAAGGTTGGGGCTCTGGGAGGCAGGAGATTCCACGGCGGCAGCAAGGCCGAGCTACTGGGTGCTGGGCGCCTATTATGTGCGAGGCCCACGCTTGGGTGGGATGTGGTGTAGGAGTCTCAGGCTCTGGAGCAGGCTCTTGCTGCGGAGCTGTGTGACACTGGGCAGGCTACTTAACCTCTCTGTGCCTCAGTCTCTGAATCTGTAAAATGGGGAGAGGCATAATACTCACTTCAGAGTATCGTAAGGCTTGAGCACATCATGTTCTTAGCAAAAGACTGGCACATAGTGCTCAGTGAATTCACTGTGATTACTCACTGCGATTTTCTTCTGTCCTCTCCACAGTACAGAGGAGTAAACTTAGGGAGGCTAGAGAACTTTGTTCAAACTACCCAGGTTGCCTTGTGGCTTCTCCGCAGCAAGAAGGAGTGGCTTTTATCAGTTAGAAATATTTGGTTTTGTGGACACAAATCTCAGGACTGAGGCTGAAAATTCTGGACCTCTGGGGAGGAAGGGGTATTGGGGAGATGCCAGGACCCTAGAATTGGGGGCATGGGGGTCCTGATGGCCCGACACTACCCTCTTACCCTCCTGCGCTGCTGATGTCCCTTCTCTGCTGCTGCCACACTTTTTGGTCTCTACCCCTTGCACACACCCGCTAGTGCCTCAATAAAGAAATCTAGATACGTTGTGTCCCCAGCCCTGGCCCAGGTCAGGAAGCTGAGGCAAGTTTGGTTAATAGCTATTGTCAGAACTGGGATTTTAAGCCTGGGTAATTGGCTTGAGGGCATGCATGTTTAACCACTACACTATCCTGCCTCTCAATATTTTTTTCCTCATGGAAGTAAAACAGAAAAAGTGCCCAGATCAAAGTGTCCAGCTTGATAGGTAGCCACAAACAATGTAACTGTGTAACCCCCACCCAGATCCAGAAACAAAACATTCTCAGCCCCCCAGAGCCCTGGGCCCCCAATCCAGTCAGCACCTCCAAACCCAGGTAGGCAATCTCCTAACTTCTAACAGCATAGACACGTTTTGCCTGTTTTTAAATGTTTTACAATTATAGGGTGACCAACTATCCCAGTTCGTCCAGGATTGGGGTGTTTCCTGGGATGTGGGACTTTTGGTGCGAAAACCGGGAATGTAAACCAGGATGCATGGGTGACCCCTATAAAAATGGCTCTGTGTGCTTTAGTGCGTGGTTTCTCTGACCTATGATGTTTATGAAATTTATGTTCTGGGGTGCAGTTGTTTATCTTTTCATTGTTGTGTCAATTCCATTATGTGAATATGCCACATTTGTCCATTCTACTGTTTTTTTTATTTTTACATAATTGTGCATATTTATATGGGGTACATGTGATATTTGGACACACGGATACAATGTGAAATGATCAGGGTCGTTAGGATATCCATCACCTCAAACATTTATCATTTGTGTTGAGAACAGTTCAGATATTCTCTTCTAACTATTTAGAAATATATAATAAATTATTGTTAACTATAGTCACCCCATTGTGCTATCAAACACTAGAATTTATCCCTTCTATCTAACTGTATGTTTGTATCCATTAACCAACTTCTCTTCATTTCCTCCTCTACTTCCCAGCCTCTGGTAACTATGATCCTACTCTCTACCTCCATGAGATCAACTTTTTTTAACTTCCACATAAACACATGCAATAATTGTCTTTCTATGCCTGACTTATTTCATTTGACATAATGACCTCTAGTTCCATCCACATTGCTGCAAATGACAGAATTCCATTCTTTTTGTGTCTGAATGGTATTCTATTGTGTATATATATTACATTGTCTTTATCCATTCAGCTGCTGATGGATACGTTGGTTGATTCCATATCTTGGCTTTTGTGAATAGTGCTGCGATAAACATAACAGTACAGTTATCCCTTTTTTGGATAAATACCTAGTAGTGGGATTGCTGGATCGAATGGCAGTGCCATTTTTATTTTTCGTAGAAACCTCCATACTGTTTTCAATAATGACTGTACTAATTTACATGCCCACCAACAGTGTGTGTAAGATTCCCTTTACTCCAAATCCTTGCTAGCATTTGTTAGTTTTTGTCTTTGATAATAGCTATTCTGACTGGGGTGAAATGGTATCTCATTGTGGTTTTGATTTGCATTTCCCTAGTGATTAGTGACGTCAAGCATTTTTTCGTATACCCATTGGCCATTTTGTATGTCTTCTTTTGAGAAATGTCTATTTAGGTCCTTTGCCTGCTTTTTAATGGGATGGGTTGTTTTCTTTGCTGTTGAGTTGTTCAAGTTCCTTGTATATTCTGGATATTAAACCCTTGTTGGGAAAATAGTTTCCAAATATTTTCTCCCATTCTACAGCTTGCCTTTTCACTCTTGATTGTTCCCTTTGATGTGCAGAAGCTTTTTCATTTAATATAGTCCCAATTCTCTATTTTTTGTTTTTGTTGCCTGTGCTTTTGAAGTCTTAGCCACAAAATACTTGCATAGACCAATATCATGAAGCATTATTACTCTTCTGCTTTATTCTATTAATTTTATCATTTCAGGCCTTACATTTAACTCTTTAATCCATTTTTAGTTAATTTTTTATAAGATGAGAGATGGGGACCTAGTTTCATTCTTCTGCATATGGATATCCAGTTTTCCCAACACCATTTATTGAAGAGAGTATCCTTTCCCTAATGTGTCTTCATGGTGCTTTCTCAATCAGTTGGCTGTAAATTTGTGGATTTGTTTCTGGGGTTCTCTATTCTGTTTCTTTGGTCTATATGTCTGTTTTTATACCAATCCCATGCTGCTTTGGTTACTATAGCTTTGTAGTATATTTTGAAGTCACATAGTGTGATGCCTCTAGCTTTGTTCTTTTTCCTCAGTATTTTATTTGGCTATTTGAGATCTTTTGTGTTTCCATACAAATTTTAAGATTGTTTTTTCTATTTCTGTGAAAAAAATGTCACTGGTATTTATAAGGATTGCATTGATTCTGTAGATTGCTTTGGGTAGTATGGTTATTTTAACAATATTAATTCTTCCAATCCATGAGCATGGGATGTCTTTCCATTTGCTTGTGTCATCTTCAGTTTCTTTTATCAGTATTTTGTAGTTTTCATTGTAGAGATCTTTCACTTCCTTAGTTAAATGTATTCCTAGGTATTTTTGTTAAATACTGTAAGATTGCTTTCTTGATTTCTTTTTCAGCTAGTTCATTACTGATGTGTAGAATATGTTGGTATTTTGGTATGTTGGTATGGTATGTTGATTTTGGTATTTTGATTTTGTATACTGCAACTTTACCAAATTTATCAGTTCTAAGAGGTTTTCTTGGTGGAGTCTTTAGGTTTTTCTGTATAGAAGATCATGTGGTCTGCAAAGAGGGGCAATTTGACTTTTTCTTTTCCTATTTGGATGCCTTTTATTTCTTTATCTTGTGTGATCGCTTTGGCTAGGACTTCCAGGATACAGGCTGAAAGCCTTTCCCAATTCAATATGATGTTAACTGTGGGTTTGTCATATATGGACTTTATTATGTTGAGTATGTTCCTTACCTGCCTAATTTGTTGAGGGTTTTTAGCATAAAGGGATGTTGAATTTTACCAAATGTTCTTCTACATCTACCAGGATAATCATATGATTTGTCCTTCATTATGTTGATGTGATGTGCAGATGTTCAACATTTGTTGACTTGCTCATGTTGACCCATCCTTGCATCCCTTGGATAAATTCCACTTGATCATGTGTTATCTTTTTGATGTATTGTTGGATTTGGTTTGCTAGCATTTTGTTGACAGTTTTTGTATGTACATTCATCAGGGATATTGGCCTGTAGTTTTCTTTTTTGTTGTGTCTTTGGTCTGGTTTTGGTATCAGGGTAATGCTGACTTCATAGAAGGGGTTAGGAATAATTCCTTCCTCTTCAATTTTTTGGGAATAGTTTGAGAAGAATTGGTGTTAATTCTTCTTTATAAGTTTGGTAGAATTCAGCAGTAAAGCCATCTGCTCCTGGGCTATTCTTTGTTGAGGAATTTTTTTATTACTGATTCAATCTCCTCATTCATTATTGGTCTGTTCAGGTTTTCTGTTTCTTCCTGGATCAATCTTAGTAGGTTGTATGTGTTCAGGAATTTATCCATTTCCTCTAGGCTTTCCAATTTGTTCACATGTAGTTGCTCCTGATAGTCTCTAATGATCCCTTGTATTTCTGTGGTATCAATTTTAATGTCTCCTTTTTTATCCCTGATTTTATTTACTTGGGTCTTCTCTCTTTTTTTAGTCTATTTAGTCTAAGTAGCGGTTCATCCATTTTGTTTATCTTTTTAAGAAACCGACTTTTTATTTTGTTAATTTTTAGCCTGTATTATGTTTAGTTCTGTTCTGATTTTTATTATTTCTTTCCTTCTACTAATTTTAGGTTTGGTTTATTCTTGTAAGACATGGGAATTTTTCAGCTATTACTTCGTTAAATAGATTTTCTATGCCTTTGCCCATCTCTTCTCCTAGATCTTTCCAAATTTAAATATTTGGTTGCTTTATGACTACCAATATGGCACATAGGCTTTCTTCACTCATTTTTATTTATTTTTCTCTCCTTTTGTCTGGCTGGATTATTTCAAAAGAACTGTCTTCAAGTTTAGAAATTCTTTCTTCTCCTTGACCTAGTCTATTGTTAAAGCAGTGAGTTGTATTTTTATTTTAGTCATTGATTTCTTCAGTTTCAGGAATTCTGTTTGGTTCTTTTTAGCAATATCTATCTCTTTGTTGAGTTTCTCATTCAGAGCATAAATTATTTTCCTGATGTATTTGTATTGTTTAGCTGTGTTTTCTTGTATCTTACTGAATTTCTTTAATATCATTGTTTTGAATTTTTCTTAGCCATTGCATAGACATCATTTTCTTTGGGATCTGTACTAAATAATTATTGTGTTCCTTTGGAGGTGTTTCCCTTGCTTTTTCATGTTTCTGTGTCCTTACATTGATATCAGCACAGCTAATGTAACAGTCACTTCTCCAATTTTATTTATTGACTTTCATAGGGAAAGACATTTTCCTCTGCTGGGCATGATGGCTCATGCCTATAATCCCAGTGACTCAGGAGGCTGAGGTGGGAAGATTGCTTCTGGCAGGAATTTGAGGTTATGGTGAGATATGATTGTGCCACTATGCTCCAGCCTAGGTGACAGAGCAAGACCCTGTCTCTGAAAAATTAAATAAAAATAAAATAAAAAGATGTTTTCCTGTAGATGTGTCTGTAGTGTTGGTTGAGTGGAGCGCTTTGGCTTTGATTCTGTGTGGGCACAGTAAGTGGAGCCTCCATATGATTTCATTAGCATCAATGCTCTGTGAGCTCCTCAGTGGCTGACAGTGTAGTTGTTAGTGGAGTCTGTGGAAAGGCTGTGCTGGGAAGAGGGACATCAGGCAGGTTGGTCTTCGAGCACCAATGGTGACAGCAGTATGCCAGGCATGATGGTCCTCAGGCCCCCAGGCAGTGTATGTGGGTGCCAATGCTGGTGTGTCCAGGTGGGCAGGGTATCAGACTTCAAGATGACATGTTCGGGTGCCAGTGGTAGCAGCAGTGGACTGAACAGGCAGGTCCTTGGGCCACAGGCATCAGTGATGGCAAGCTGGGTAGGCTGGTCCCCAGGCCCTTGGGAGACACATGTGGTCACTAGTGGCAGGCAGAGTGGGCCCATCCTTAGGCCTCTGGATGGTGTGTGCCTGTGCTGTTGGTGGTAAACAGGATGGGTTAATCTCCTGGCCCCTGGGCAGCACATGTGGATGCTGGCGGCAGGTGGGGCGAGCCTGTCCTCAGGTTCCCTAATGGTGTGTGCAGGTGCTGGCAGCAGGTGGGACATTTGACCCCCATACCCCCAGATACACCCAGGCACCAGCAACAATGGCAGGTGGGGCAATCCTATCCTCAGGCCCTGGGACAGTAAGCACAGGTGCTGGTGGTGGCAGGTGGGGCAGTTCAATCCGTTTCTATTGCCAATGGCCATTTGAGTCACCTCCAGGTTGGGGCTAGTATGAAAAGTGTTACTATGAGCATCCCAGTCAGGTCTTTGTGGGGCAAATGGATGCCTGCCACTCAATGTTAAGAGCATTTTTGGCTTTTACTTGAGTTGAGAAATACCACTGCCTGCTAGAGATCCCTGAAACCCCAGAATCTAGAGTCTCATATCTGCTTCTTTGTCACTGGCAGGGTGGCTCCTATGGACGGAAAACAGTCTTAAGAGGCAACTCCGATGGTACCCTTGTCCTCTTCTTCAGTAACTTAAAACAATTCCAGGATCAGAAGAGAATCCAACGTGACATCCTCGATAAAACTGGGGATAAGCTGAAGTTCTGTCTGTTCACGAAGTGGATGGAAAACAGTTTCGAGATCCAGAAGTCCCATGATGGGTTCACTATCCAGCTGTTCACAAAAAATCAGAGAATCTCTTTCGAGGTGCTGGCCACCTTCAACGCCCTGAGTAAGCATTACTGGGTGTCGGGGGAGAAAAGCCAAAGAAGGGGGTGCCAGACAGCCCTGTGCAACCTCTAGGCCATGGGGGGGATAGATACCACTGCTGCTTTAAAAAATGGGAGACCATGGACCCTCAGGAGAGAAGAATCCCTTCTACCCTGGACTCGCTGTCTTCTCTGGAACTAACTTCTCCCCCATACCCTGATTGTCTTTGGAGAAAATGTTCTGGATTCTAGAATCTAAGGCAGAGCCTTTTAAGCCATACTGTATACATAAATCACCTGGAACCTTGTTAAAATGCAGATCCTGACTCAGGAGGTCTGAGTCAGGGCCCAGGATTTCATATTTCTAGCCAGCTCCATGATGAGCTGCTGGTCCGCAGATCACGCTTGCAGGTTTTGACCAGAGTCAGTGTTGGTTAGAGTGAGAGGATGAGGCAGACATCTGGGAAAAGTCCAGCTGGGGCAAGCATTTGAAGTCTGCCTTCCTACCAGGTCAAAATCAAGGCAACAACCTTCCATAGATAACTATCAAAGCTTGAGGGGGTGCCTTGAACCCAACTCCTAAATCCCCAAGACCTGTCCACCTCTTGTGTCTCCTGTCTCAGCAAACATTCCCATACTCTTGCTTATTGTTAAAGTAACCCGCTTACCAGGCTTCTGGCTTAGTAAAAGATGGCTAGAGTGACTCCATCTTAAAGCAAGTAGCTAGGCACTCACAAGGAACCTACAGGCTTAATACTTGGAAATAGCCACAGTCTAAGCTGACCACCAATTATAATTGCAGAATATTTAAGGCCATACAAAACATCTCCCACTAAACCTACAAAATGTCCACATGTCCTAAAAGTTCAGCCCACTTAAAGGCAGCACTAATGAGCAGGCTTAGGTTGAAGGATTAATGGTCATCAATATCACTGTTAAGAAGAAAATTCTTGGCCAAATTGAGTTTAATGGAGTTTAACTGAGCAGACAATTCACGAATCTAGAAGCCTCCCGAGCCAGAGTAGGTTCAGAGAGTCTTGAACACAGCCACGTGATGGAAGAAGATTTATGGACAGGAAAAGGAAAGTGATGTACTGAAAATGAAAGTGAGGTACAGAAACATTCAGACTGGTTATAGCTCAGCACTGGCCTTATTTGAATGAGATTTGAACAGTTGGCCACCTTTGATTGGCCGAAACTCAGTGATTGGCACAAGAGTAGGTTGCAGTCTGTTTACACATCCTTTTAGTTATAGTTCATCATGTACAGAGAAATTTTAGGCCAAACTTAAAATATGTAAGGAGGCAGCTTTAGGCTAAACTTGATTTAACAGCACCAATATCCCCTACCTTTAGTGAGCACATCTGCACATTCCAATTTTAATTACAGCTCCTTAGAATTTCTTATAAACAAAGACACTAACAAAGAATGGCGCATTCCTCCTTCTCCTTTCTGAGGATGTCCTACCCTGTAACAAAGTTGTTTCTAATAAATTTGCTTCTTTCACTATACTCTGTGCTTGCCTTGAATTCTTTCCTGCATGAGCTCCAAGAACCCTCTCTTGGGATCTGAATCAGGACCCTCTTTTCCAGCAACGCTATCACCTGTAAACCAAAAGTATCTGAGACAGGTCTCAATCTATTTAGAAAGTATATTTGCCAAGGTGAAGGATGTGCCCATGACACAGCCTCAGGAAGTTCTGATGACATGTACCCAAGGTGGTCAGGGTACAGCTTGGTTGTATACTGGTATGGTTTGGCTGTGTCCCCACCAAATCTCATCTTGAATTGTAGCTCCCACAATTTCCACGTCATGGGAGGTAATTGAA
Source organism: Hylobates moloch (assembly GCF_009828535.3). Classification (NCBI taxonomy): domain Eukaryota; kingdom Metazoa; phylum Chordata; class Mammalia; order Primates; family Hylobatidae; genus Hylobates; species Hylobates moloch. The sequence continues at coordinate 19,922,310 of NW_026652287.1, read as the reverse complement.
TCATGGAGCAGGTATTTCCCATGCTGTTCTCATGATAATGAATAAATCTCACGAGATCTGACGGTATCATAAAGGGGAGTTCCCCTGCACAAGCTCTCTCTGGCCTGCCACCATGTAACATGTCCCTTGCTCTTCCACCATGATTATGAGGCCTCCCCAGCCATGTGGAACTGTGAGTCAATCAATCCTCTTTCCTTTATAAACTACTCAGTCTCGGGTTGTCTTTATTAACAGCATGAGAACAGACTAATACAATACATTTTAGGGAGACATGAGACATCAATCAATGCATGTAAGATGTACATTGGTTTGGTTTGGAAAGGCAGGACAACTCAAAGTGGGGACTTCCAGGTCATTGGTAGATTTAAAGATTTTCTGATTGGCAATTGATGGAAAGAGTTATCATCAATAGAAGGGAATATCTGGGTTATGATGATAAGGGGTTGTGGAGACCAAAGTTTTATCATGCAGCTGAAGCCTCCAGGTAGCAGACTTCAGAGAGAATAGATTGTAAATGTTTCTTATCAGACAAGAGACTGTTCTATCACTAATTCCAAAAGAGAGGGAGGTATCATGAGGCATGTCCAGCTCCTCCTTCCCATCATGGCCTGATCTGGTTTTTCAGGTCAACTTTGGAATGCCTTTGCTGAGAGGAGGAGTCCATTCAGATGATTGGGGGGCTTAGAATTTTATTTTTGGTTTATACACCTAAGCCAGGATTGTATCTCCAACTTCCCCACCTTCTCACTCACAGCCCCTCACTAAGTCCTGCCAGTTCTGCCTAACTTGCTCCTAAATCTGCATCATTTCTCTCTCTTCCCACTGCTACTTCCCTAGTCAACGTCACCACCAGGGATGGGGCAATGGCTTCCTAATTGTCTCCCTGCCTCCTGTCTCACTCCACCCTGCAGCTGGTGCTCTCTTTCCATGCACAAATATTGTGTCACACACTCTGCCTCTAATGGCTTTTCACTGCATTTAGGAAGTTGACCAAAAAGGCCAAAGTCTGTAAAATATTTTAAGAGGTTTTTCTGAGCCAAATATGAGGACCATGACCTGTGACACAATATCAGGAGTTTCTGAGAATATGTGCCCCGGGTGATTAGGTTACAGCTTGATTTGTATACATTTTAGGGGGACAGAATTTACAGGCAGAAACGTAAATCAGTACACATAAGGTATGCATTGGTTCAGCCTGGAAAGGCAAAATGTCTCAAAGCAGGGTCTTCCAGGTCATAGGTGGTTATAAAGATTTCCTGATTAGCAGTTGGTTGAAGGAGTTCAGCTTAAGAAAAGGGGAGTTGTGGAAGACAAAGTTCTTATTACGTAGATGAAGCCTCCAGGTAGCAGGCTTCAGGGAGAATAGGTGGTAAATGTCCCTTATCAGATCTTAAAGATGTCAGACGACTAGTTAAAATCTCTCCTGAATCAGGAAAAGATCTGGAAGGGGAAGGGGATTCTCCACAGAATGTGAATTTTTCCACAGGACACAGCTTTGCAGGGCCATTCTAAAATATGTCAAAGAAATATATTTTGGGGAGGCCGGGCATGGTGGCTCACGCTTGTAATCCCGGCACTTTGGGAGGCTGAGGCGGGCAGACCATGAGGTCAGGAGATCGAGAGCACAGTGAAACCCCGTCTCCACTAAAAAATACAAAAAATTAGCCGGGCGTGGTGGTGGGCACCTGTAGTCCCAGCTACTCGGAGAGGCCGAGGCAGGAGAATGGCGTGAACCCAGGAGGCGGAGCTTGCAGTGAGCCAAGATTGCGCCACTGCACTCCAGCCTGGGTGACAGATCAAGACTCCGTCTCAAAAAAAAAAAAAAAAAAAGAAATATATTTTGGGGTAAAATACTTTTGATTTCCTTTAGGGCCTGTTATCTGTCAGGCGATGCCGGAGTTAGGTTGGAATTTGGTGTCATACTGCTACAAAGAGTCTGTTCTGTCAGTCTTGGGATCTCTGTTTTAATGTTAGTGTTTGTCAATTGTGCCTGAATTCCAAAGGGAGGAGGGTATAATGAGGTGTCTGAGCTCCTCCTTCCCATCATGACCTGAACTAGTTTTTCAGATTTCTTTGGGGGTTCCCCTTGGCCAAGAGAGGGGTTCATTCAGTAGGTTGGGAAGGCTTAGAATTTTATTTTTAGTTTACAAGGATAAGGATCAAACTCCTCAGCAGGACAGGACTTTGATGATCTGGCAGCCCCTACTTACTTACCTCTCCAGCTGTACCACTCACCACCAACTAACTCTCTATGCTGCAGCCACTCTGGCCTTCCCTGAGCTCCTCAAACCCACATGATGCTAGCTCAACTTGTGACTTTGGCCCATACTGTTCCTTTGCCTGGAAGATACTTCCCCCAGCCTTTTATTTTTGGATAACTCTAACTCATCCTTTAAGTCCTTTGGCTCTCTACGTCTGGGTTAGATACACTTTCCACATGCTCCAGTAGCAATTTGTGCTTTCTGAATCATGAGATTTATCACTTTGCAAACCCCAAATATCTGAGACAGGTCTCAGTTAGTTTAGAAAGTTTATTTTGCCAAGGTTGAGGATGCGCACCCGTAACACAGCCTCAGGAGGTCCTGATGACATGTGCCCAAGGCACTCAGAGCACAATTTGGTTTTGTACATTTTAGGGAAACCTGAGACATCAATCAACATATGTAAGATGAACAATGGTTCACTCCGGAAAGGCAGGACAACTCAAAGCAAAGTGGGACAACTCAAAGTGAGGAGAGGGCTTCCAGATCATAGGTAGATAAGAGACCAATGGTTGCATTCCTCTGAGTTTCTGATTAACCTCTTCCAAAGGAGGCAATCAAGTACGCATTTATTTCAGTGAGCAGAGGGATGACTTTGAATAGAATGGGAGGCAGGTTTGTCCTAAGAAGTTCCCAGCTTGACTTTTCCCTTTAACTGAGTGATTTTGGAGCCCCAAGATTTATTTTCCTTTCACAACTTATATGGAAATAATGTATTTAGCTTTCTCCTCTCCTAGACTATAAGCTCCATGAGGACAGGTATCATGAGTATCTTGTTCTTCTATGGTCTCTAGTACAATGTTCATTATTAATAATAGTTGTTGGATGGATGGATGGATCATGATGGATAAATGGATGGAAGGTAAATGGATGGAAAAATGAATGTAGATGGATGGATGGATAGATATTAAATATATGTATATATTTATGGATGAGGTAGATAGATGGATAGTCTCAAGCACAAAGCATAGTCTCAAGTACAGGTGCACATATAATCCCAAACTTAAACAATTCCAGGCTGGGCACAGTGGTTCATGCCTATAATCCCAGCACTTTGGGAGGCTGAGGCAAGAGGATTACTTGAGGCCAGGAGTTTAAGACCAGCCTGGGCAACATAGTGAAACCCCATCTCTACAAAAGAATTAAAAAATAGATGTGGTGGCATGCACCTGTATTCCTAGCTACTGGGGAGACTGAGGCAGGAGGATCACTTGAGCACAGGAGTTCAAGGTTGCAATGAGCTATTATTACACCACTATACTCCAGCCTGGGCAATGGAGCAGGATCTTGTCAAGAGAAAAAAAAAAAAAAAAAGAAAAGAAAAGGGGAGGGGAGGGGAAGGGAAAATTCCCAAGCTGAAACTTAAGCCATCATTAAACAAGTGGGGAAACAGAAAAGCCCAGGTCTTCTAAGCCCATGGCCAGAGTACCTTCCATCACCTATAGTTTTAAGGAATTTCTGGGTTACCAGGAACCATGAAGAACAATTAGCCCAGGCATCACTGGTAAGGAGGAGACATACAGACATCCTGATAACTCACATTCACAGAAAGGTGGCCTGGCTTGGGGAAACATGTACCAGTTTGGGAGGTTGGCAGTTCTGAGTTCTTATCCTGGTCCTACTACTCACTTATGCCTGCCAGCTGTACCGTCAGAATAGAAACTAGATTCCAGGGCCATTAGGATGCTCAGGGTTGGGGGTGGCGGCCGGCTTCAAACAAGGGCTGGAGTCAAGGAGGGAGACAGGCGCATCATAATTCTCATAGGAAAGTCCTCTCTTCCTGTTCCAAGTGCCATGCTGTGAGACCTGGCCAGAGCGCCCTCTACTGGGTTAACCCCATCATGCAAGGATGGTGTGAGAATGAGAAATAAGCTCTTCCCCACATGTGCTACCCAGAAGCTGCCACTAGATGGTGGTAGAGCTGCACATTCCAAATTATTATAAGCTCCTTTTTCTGCAAGGAAACACAGGGTCACTTTCTGAGAAAAGCAACCTACAGGGGAATTGGTAACTTGCTTTTTTTTTTTTTTTTTAAACTAAATATTAGCCTAACTAATCTGGCCTATTTTTACCCCAGGTCCAGGCTGGCTCTCTCCAATTCTGCATCTCTTTCCACCACTGTGTGCCACTACAACTCTCCCCCTAGGGCTTTTGACCCAAAGCAAGAAGTACCTATTTACTTGACTGGCTGGTATTTCCATTATCCTCATCTGTAAATTAGTAATTGCAATTGCACTTGCCAGCTAAGAATTTTGTGAGGCTTGTATGTTTCACTGTACATAAAAGGTTTAGAGTAAACACACCATAAACGTTAGCTATTTATTATCATTATGGGGGAAGATAGAATGCTCTTTCCATCAACCTCCCTGCATGCCAAGTGCCCAGAACCATGCCTAGGGAGTCAGTAAATATCCACTGGGGTGTATGAAAGGAACAAACTAGCTGCTTTCTCCTGGTTTCTTATCTAAATGTGTTTATGGGCCAGGGTGCTGGCTCACATCTGTAATTCCAACACTTTGGAAGGCCAAGGTGGGAGGATCACTTGAGGCCAGGAGTTCAAGACCAGCCTGGGCAACATAGTAAGATTCTGTCTCCAAAAAAAAAAGCCAAACATGGTGGCACATGCCTGTGGTCCCAGGTGCTCAGAAGGCTGAGGCAGGAGGATCACTTGAGCCTTGAAATATATTTGAGGGTACAGTGAGCTATGACTGTGCCATTGTTGTCGAACCTGAACGACAGAGAAGACTCTGTCTCTAAAAGTAAGAATAATGATGAAACAAACCCAGTAGTCCTGTAGACCATTTTTTGTTTGTTTTTGTTTCTGTTTGTTTGGTTGTTTTTTTTGTGGGGGGGAGGGCTGTTTTGTTTTTTAATGAACATAGAAATTGACCCTTCTAATCTTAAAGCTTGAAAGTTACATTTGTTTTATCTAAGTTCCTTCCTCGGAAAAGGAACCTCAGACCTCTCAAAAAGTATCAAAGAGGCCGGGCACAGTGGCTCACGCCTGTAATCCCAGCACTTTGGGAGGCTGAGGCGGGCGAATCATGAGGTCAGGAGATCGAAACCATCCTGGCTAACATGGCGAAACCCCGTCTCTACTAAAAGTCCAAAAAAAATTAGCCAGGCGTGTTGGTGGGCGCCTGTAGTCCCAGCTACTCAGGAGGCTGAGGCAGGAGAATGGCATGAACCCGGGAGGCGGAGCTTGCCGTGAGCCGAGATCGCGCCACTGCACTCCAGCCTGGGCGACACATTGAGACTCCATCTCAAAAAAAAAAAAAAAAAAATCAAAGAACTGAAACTCACCAGTCACTGCATCCAGATGATGGGATGTCAAATCCCTTATTCCTCATGATTACCTCCTTACCCCTCCCTAATTCCCATTTTCCCACACATAGTTACATTTCTTCCCTGCTATATAGAACCCTAACTTTAATCTGTCAGGGAGAAGGATTTGAGACTGATCTCCCATCTCCTCAGCTGCAGCACCTGATTAAAGTCTTCTTTTTGGCAACACTTGTTGTTTCGGCCATTGGCTTTCTATGTGGTGAGCAGCAGGACCTAGACTGAACCCCTGGTGTTTCAGTAACAGTAATCAATCAATAAATGTGTTTATTTTATTTTTATTTTTATTTTGAGACAAAGTCTCACTCTGTCACCCAGGCTGGAGTGCAGTGGTGCAATTATGGCCCAGTGCAACATCCATCTCTCAGGTTCAAGGAGTTCGCATGCCTCAGCCTCCTGAGTAGCTGGGATTACAGGCACCTGCCACCACGCCCAGCTAATTTTTGTATTTTCAGTAGAGATGGGGTTTCATCATGTTGGCCAGGCTGGTCTCAAACTCCTGGCCTCAGGTGACCCGCCTGCTTCAGCCTCCCAAAGTGCTGGGATTACAGGCATGAGCCACCGTGCCTGGCTAAATAAATGTGTTTATAAACAGTGGAACTCAGCTAGCAAGAATGGAAACCCATTGATTAAACCAGCCCCTGTCCCCAGACCTCCAGGGCCCTGCTGCCACCTTGCCTGCCTCCTTAAAGTCCCTGTACCCTGACACTCTGAAGTAAAATATTCACTGGATGGACTCAATGACAGAATATATTGCATGTAAAATATAAACTTTCCTTTCTTCCAGATGTATACTAATTATGTCAACACCAACAATTTTTTAAAGAACCCACTTGTTCCCTACTAATTTGGATAATTCCCCTTCTCATTTATAATTCCATCTCTTGTGCCTCCATTAAGTTCTGCTGATCTTGCCTTGGGTTAACACCATACTGTTTTCATTATAGTCAGTTTAGACTACACTTTATTATCTAATGGGCCAAGTCACCCTTCCCTATTATGTTTTATGTAAAGGTACCAGTCCTCTGACCGATTAAGCAAGAGTCATGTGCTATCAAACTATAACTGAGCTTCATTGTAGAGCAACCCTGGCTCTCTGAAACCAGGTTACATAAATACCAAAGTTCCAATTTCTCTTTCACATCAGGCTTAAATGATAATCCCAGCCCCTGGATCTATCGAGAGCTCAAAAGATCCTTGGATAAGACAAATGCCAGTCCTGGTGAGTTTGCAGTCTGCTTCACCGAACTCCAGCAGAAGTTTTTTGACAACCGTCCCAGAAAACTAAAGGATTTGATCCTCTTGATAAAGCACTGGCATCAACAGGTAATTGTCCAACTGTCTATATATGGTTATCATTAATTTCCTTTTTATCGAGATAATTGACATCCAGTAAAGTGCAACAATCTTAGGTATACAGCTCAACACATTTTTTACAATCTTACCAGCAACACCCAAATCAACATAGGGAACATTTCGTGCACCCCAGAAGATGCCTCAAGCCCATTGTCCCCTGGTAATCCTCCCAAACAAACCCCTATTCTAACATCTATCACCACCGCAGATTAGTTTTGCTTGATTTTAAACAAACAATGTAAGTGGGATTATATGGTACATACTTCATGTCTGCCTTCTTTGGCTCAACAGGATGTCTGAGAGATTCATTCATATGGTTACAGGGTCTTGCTCTGCTGCCCAGGCTGGAGTGCAGTGGTGGGATCTTGGCTCACTGCAACCTCTGTCTCCTGGGCTCCAGCAATCCTCCCATCTCAGCCTCCCAAGTAGCTGGAACTACAGGAGTGTGCCACCACACCTGGCTAATTTTTGTATTTTTTGTAGCGACGAGGTTTCGCCATGTTGCTCAGGCTGGTCTTGAACTTCTGGGCTCAAGCTATCTGCCCACCTCAGCCTCCCAAAGTGCTGGGATTACAGACATGAGCCACGGCACCCAGCCATAGTAGCACTTTTTTTCATTGTTTTGCCATATTCCATTGTATTAATATAACACACATTTTTCCGTTCTGCTGCTTTGGGTCATTTTCAAACTGGGGCAATTTTCAAATAGATGATTGGGTCATTTTCAAACTGCGGCAATTATGAATTAGGTTACTGTGGATATTTTCCTACACGTCTTTTTGTGAATGTAAGCATTCATTTCTCTTGGGTAAATATGTAGCAGTAGAATTGCTGGGCTATCCAGTGCACATATATGAATGTTGTGTACATATATGTGTGTAAATATATAAAATATATATGTAGTTTGTTTTTTTGTTTAACCATAGCAAATCTTGCCAAATCATTTCCAAAATCTTACCAAATTATACTCCCATCAGCAAGATGTGAGTTTCAGGCATATTATCAAACCCAACTGGGGATCTGCCCACCCAGCGCAGCAAAGCCAAACACAGACTTTGGGATTGCAGTGAGAGAGTGAGGCATTTATTGCAGGGAGCCAAGCAGGGAGAAATGGGCAGCTCATGTTTAAGAGCCGAACTCCCCTATGGCTTACAGGTAAGGGTTTTAAAGGTGAGGGGACAGAGGCTACAGGCAAAGCCATAAATCAACAGATGGAGGCTGTACATTGGTTTGACCTAAAAAGGTAGGATGTCTCCAAGCAGGAGGGTGGAGGAGGATGGGTGGCACAGGTCACAGGATTCAAAGACTTTCCGATTTGTGATGGGTGAAATGGGCGAAGCTTTATCTAAAAATTTCAGATCAGCAGAAATGAACGTTAGCTCTGGCTCGTAGGTGTGACCTCCTCCAAGAACCTCAGGAAGAAATTTAGAACAAAGAACGAGGTCAGGGTTTAATCCTCAGTTTCCCATTATCTGAGGTCTACCTGCCAGTGGATTTGCTTGGTGGGGGCCTGAGTTTCTGAAAATCAACTCAGGGACATACGTTAATATGTTATCTTTAGTTTCTATAGGGAACAAAACATCTTTTGACTCTAACTTCCTTGGCTACTGTTTTAAGTGACTATTACCTTCTTTTTTTGTTATTTTTATTTTACTGGTTTTTTTTTTTTTTTTTTTCCACTGCTCCTGTAGACCCTGAACTACTACATTTTTGCTTATCAAGTTGCTCATTGACTTTTCAAGGCTAGTAAGGTGCCTGGAATTTCCCTCGAAAGAACTCCAGATTTTCCTTTATTTTCATGCTTGTGGGATGGGGGCAGTGGGTGGCTTGTAGGCCCCTAAGAGAGGTCCCTGCTCTATCCCCGTTGTTCCACATCTTTGTCAAGACTTGGTATTGTCGGTCCACTGAACTGTAGGCATTCTAGCAAAGGAGAATGACTTCCTGTAGACCTCTGGTTTCTTGATTTCAGATCCCTGACATGGTAAGAACTGGATCCCCAAATGAGCTGCTACCCTTTTCTTATCCCACAGTGCCAGAAAAAAATCAGGGATTTACCCTCGCTGTCTCCGTATGCCCTGGAGCTGCTTACAGTGTATGCCTGGGAACAGGGGTGCAGAAAAGACAACTTTGACATTGCTGAAGGTGTCAGAACCATTCTGGAGCTGATCAAATGCCAGGAGCAGCTGTGTATCTATTGGACGGTCAACTACAGCTTTGAAGATGAGACCGTCAGGAACATCCTGCTGCACCAGCTCCAATCAGCGAGGTGCCAAGCTTCTCACGCCCTATCCCTGTACCTCATCATCCGTATGCCAGGCATATCTCTTTGGAATGAGATCTCAGCCTTGCCCTATCAAGCCAGTGCTGGACCAGAAGAATGGCAGCCACCATGGGTGGGGAGGCAGAAGGGTCTGTCTGAAAGAGGGGAGGTCCAGCCAGTGCTTTTCACATTCCAAACCATAGTCACATTTTGTCCCCTAAACAAACACTGGAGAGACACTTCCCCTTATAGAAGGAAGGAGCTAAGAGAGAAAGGGGAGGGGGGGCAGGAAGAGGAGACCACTTTGTTATTTTATTAATAGAATGTTTCTGTAAAGCAGCAAACCCAGGGCCAGAGGGGCTTGATGTCATAGACAAAATCCCTCAGCAGCTTGGAGGAGCTGCAGGAATCCAAATTCAAGTTGCCAGATTCCCACTCCAGGCCTCTTTCCCCAAACCAGATTTTGCCTCCCACAAGCAGCTCAACTGACTTTTTTTAATCTAATGGAATACACAGGCCAGTAATCTTGGATCCAGCCGACCCAACCAATAATGTGAGTGGAGATAAAATATGCTGGCAATGGCTGAAAAAAGAAGCTCAAACCTGGTTGACTTCTCCCAATCTGGATAATGAGTTACCTGCACCATCTTGGAATGTTCTGGTAAGCAGGTTTTCCAAATACAGGGTGTTTCATGCTTCAGGAAGTTCTTCCTGACACCCAGGCTAAGTCTTATCTGAGAGTACTCTGTATTCGTTTCCTGTACTGCTGTTACAAAGTTCCACAAAACAGATGGCTTAAAGCCACAGAAATTTATTCTCTCACCATTCTGGCTATTGCAAGTTCTAAATCAGGGTGTTGGCAAAGCCATGCTCTCTGCAGGCTTTAGGGAAGAATTATTCCAGGTTTCCTGCAGCTTCTGGTGGTTGCCAGCAGTCCTTGGCTTGTGGCTGCATCACTCCAGCCTCTGCCCCTGTGGTCACATGGCCTTCTCCCTATGTGTCTTCACATCCTCTTCCCTCTGTGCATGTCTGTCTTATCATCTCCTCTTCTTCTAAGAACAACAGTCATACTGACTTAGGGCCCACCATAATGACCTAATCTTCACTAGATCCCATTTGAAAAGACACTATTTCCAAGTAACGCACATTCATCGATACTGTAGGTTGGAACCCCAGCGTCTTTTAAGGGGACACAGTTCAACCCATCACACACCATCAGGGCAATGACTGTGAAGTGCAAAATGGAAAAAAGAGAAAGAGGGTACCCACAGATGTGAGATCTCAATTAATTTTTGCAAGAGAGAAAGCTGGTGAGCAGGTGGAGACATGAAACAGCGCATTGCTCAGAGAAGGGGGCAGCAGTCAGGCCTGTGGATGCCAGGACAGGCTCTGAGCTCCATTCAGGCAGGTGCCGGGGGCAAGAGTCAGAAGTGGGGCTGAAACAAGAGAAGCAATTAAGGCACCAGCTGTGAAACAGGTGCACTGGCCTTCCCTCTCCCATCCCCAAAAGGAGAGGTAAATCTATCAACACAAACTCCCCTGCATGCTCAGTGCTTATTAGAGAAAAGCCATCCAAGAAGAACCTTCCCAGGTTAGACCACTGAGCCCTCTCAGCTTTCCTGGGAACCGCACTGGAGACAACCGTATTAATTGAGGCCAAAAGGGCCAACCAAATTCCAGACTTCACAGACAGATTAATTTATATTCAAGTTATGGGAGGCGGAATCTATATCCCATTTGCACAGAAATTTGAAGGCTAACTGAGTACCAACCTGGCATGTAAATGAAGATGTAAATGAGTTTAGCAAACTTCACAGAGGTTGGGGGTCTATGAATGGAGAACTTCCCTAACTGGACCCAGAAGGATCAGGACGCTCTGAGCAGTCACCCCTGTGCCCACCCTAACCCCTACTTTCACTGGACCCATGCACATGCATGTACTCACACCATGCACACATGCACACACATGCACTCACACCATGCACACACATGCACTCACACACATGCACACATGCACACACATGCACTCACACACATGCACACACGCACACACATGCACTCACACCATGCACACACGTGCACTCACACACATGCACACACATGCACTCACACCATGCACACACATGCACTCATATCATGCACACATATGCACTCACACACCACAAATATTCTGCCCTGTGGAAGGGGCAGTTTTGGCAATGAATATGCCTTCAATAGGTACCGTCCTCAGCAACTATAAGGCCAACTTACAACATCTGAGAACAACCAAGGTTGGCCTTCAACTTTCAAGCTGAGTGCCCTTCCCCACCTCCAGGTGAGCTAGCCCATCTTGTCTGTGTTGCCAGCAAAAGTACAACATTTGTATAGAACAGTAATTAGTTGCCTCTTACTGCTGTTTTTAAAAAAATGCCCTAAACTTAGTGGCTTAAAACACATGAATTTGAGCCAGGCATAGTGGCTCACACTTGTAATCCAAACACTTTGGGAGGCTGAGGCGGGAGGATTGCTTGAGAATAGGAGTTTGAGACCACCCTGAGCAACATAACAATATCCTGTCTCTACAAAAATAAATAAATAAATTAGCCAGCTGCAGGGTGTAAATCTGTAGTCCCAGCTAGTTGGGAGGCTGAGGCAGGAGGATCATTTGAGCAAGGGAGATCAAGGGTGCAGTGAGCCATGATTGTGCCACTGCATTCAGCCTGGGCGACAGAGCAAGACCCTGTCTCAAAATTACTTTTGCACCAACCAAAAATATATATATATATGTTTCCTCACCTTTTCAGGCTCCTTGAGGCTGTCCAAATTTCTTGGCTCATGGCCCCTTCCTCCATCTTCAAAGCCAATAGCATAGCATCTTCCAGCCCCTCTCTCTACTTCCAACAACACACCACCTCCTCCAATTCTAACCCTCCTGACTCCCTCTTATAAGTACCCTTGTCCTTATAAGCACAGTGGCTCATGCCTGTAATTACAGCACTTTGGGAGGCTGAGGTGGGAGAATTGCTTGAGACCAGGAGTTTGAGACCAGCCTGGGGAACCTAGTGAGACTCCCATCTCTACAAAAAAAAAAAAAAAAAAAAATAGCTAGGCATGGTGGCACAAACCTGTGGACCCAGCTACTCAGGAGATTGAGGCTGGAGGATCCCTTGAGCCCAGGAATTGGAGACTGCAGTGAACTATAATGGCACCACTGCCCTCCAGCTTGGGTGACAGAGCCAGACACTGTTTCTGAAAAAACGTGGGCTAGAATCATAGGTTGGAAGGCTACCTATTGGGTTCTATGCTCACTACCTAGGTGATGGGATCATTCATACACCAAGCCTCAGCGACATGCAATTTACCCATGTAAAAACCCACACATATACATCCTTGAACCTAAAGTAAAAGTGGAGAAAAATGTATTAATTAATTCAATTAAAAATTAAAATTAAGAGGAAAAAGACCCCTGTGATGACATCAGGCCAATCCAGGTAATGCAGAATAATCCTCCCATCTCTAGCGCCTTAACCACGTGTGCTTCAGAGGGAGCACAGCTGTGCCAAAACCTGGACTTTGAACTGTTCGCCTCCAGAACTGGGAGAGAATAAACTTCTGTTGTTTTAAGCCACCTAGCTGTGGTCACTTGTTATGGCAGCCTTTGGAAACCAACACACCTGCACATGGCATGTTTAATGCAGGCTGATACAACCTCAAGAAAGGAATGGATGTGGTCATCAGCAATCTCCAATACCTACAGCAAATGGGAAAACAGGGAAGGACCAGAGGTGTAGGTAAAGCAAAAAGCCACAGGTCATTAGGAGGTGATGCTCCAACTGGGCATGGAAAAGGAGTTTGGAGTTAGGAACACGACAGATCTGCCTGGACAAGGATCCAGATCTCTCCTAGGGGGAAGGAGGGGCAACTAGGACAGTTTTTGTGTCTGTGGGGGGTCTTGTGTGCCACCCCAAACTCTCAGCTGTGTTCTTGGGATGTATTTGTGCAAGGACAAAAGACGGAAAAGATGCCAGCCCGCGAGCTGGAGGGCAGTTGGGAGAGGCAGGGTAGGGGGCCCAGTACAGGCAGGAAAGGAAGCCTTGGGTGGGCTTACAGCGGCCACTCATACTTGGGGTCTTCCTTCCTTCCCCAGCCTGCACCACTCTTCACGACCCCAGGCCACCTTCTGGATAAGTTCATCAAGGAGTTTCTCCAGCCCAACAAATGCTTCCTAGAGCAGATCGACAGTGCTGTTAACATCATCCGTACATTCCTTAAAGAAAACTGCTTCCGACAATCAACCGCCAAGATCCAGATTGTCCGGGTGAGCACTGGCCTTTCTCATGTCTTGTTGGAATGATGTAATACTCGGCATTCCTGGAAGGGAGGTGAGCATTGTAGCTCTCCAGGATCCATCTACCTTCAGAAACTTGAGGAAGGGAAGCCAAGAGTTAAGGGAACTAGGACACTAGTTTTCAGGGGGGCTGTGGATAGACTGCCTAGGTCATTAACAACACAACTTTGATGCTGTATTGTTATTCTTGGGGCTGTTGGCCACCCTTGGGGCTCTTGGGCCTGGAGACACATCACTCCCGTCTGCCTCTGTCATCACACCTTTTCTTCTGTGTCCTCCCCCTTCTCTTCTTTTCTAAGAACACTTGTCATTGGATTTAGGGCCCAGCCTGATCCAGAATGATCTCATCTCCAGATCCTTAACTCAGTTACATCTGCAAAGACCCTTTTTCCAAATAAGGCCACATCCACAGGCCCCCAGAGCATGTATTTTTAGGGGTCCACCATCGAACCCACTGCAGATTCTAAGGAGCTTAGAATCTCCTCCTCTGAGTGACTGGAGCCCAGCTTGCCCCATCAGCTGAGCTAGAGATCAGAGGCTTCGGTCATTCTTGTCTGTGGCTCAAAGGCCATGGGGCTGGCGTATTTCTGTCTGTTTACTGGTCACACGACCAGATAAACGTGTCCCCGTAGTCACAAGAAGGGAAGGAGGAAAATATTATTATGTACGCGTAAACATCTGCAGTGATGTCAGAACAAATCTGTGCAACTAGAGAGAGGGGCCTGGGAAATGGCACCAATAGCCCCGGGGCAATGAGTGAACTGTCTCATTGAAGGTCACTGGAGTGAAAACAGGACTGAGTTTCTGATCGGTGTTAGAATTGTCAAAGCATGTGCGTTCTCCTCTCCTTCCTGAAACCCCATTCACGTGATAGTCAGTGAAAAAGAAAAGGTATATGACACATCAAAGGAGAAAAGAGAGCCATCGGCAGATAAGACATTGCTTTCCATCTTCCCGAAATTGGTTGAAGGTTTCTCTGCTAAGGCCAGAGGAAGGTGACACCTAGAGATTGTAAGGAAGGGGCTACAGTCCGGGAGGAGCCGCTGAAGCCCACCTCTTAAAGACAAAGGTGGGCTGCATGAATGAAGGGGGCTGGAACAGGGATGAATTGAGGATCTGCATAGAGGAAACAGAACACACCCTTTCCTCACCTCCTTAACCCATGTAATCAGGCATTTAATACCCATGGATAAAATAAAACATTTTTCTCTACAGAAACTAAATGGAGGAGAAGGAGGAGGAAGAGGAGGAGGGAGGGAAGGGAGAAGCTTTAATGGCGGAGACATAAATAGCCCACAAAGCCTAAAATATCTACTATCTGGCCCTTTGCAGAAAGTTTACCAACCCTGTACCTCAATTATGGATATTCACCCAATGATCGCCAGACCTGCAGGAGAAAACACACATCAAAGAACAGATGTGTACCTTCACCATAATGATTGCATTCCGCTCAATTTATTTGGTTACAGGAATCCAAATAAAGCTAAATATGTCTTTAGGCAAAATCTTTAGGAAATTGACCTGAGAAGCAGGTAACTTGTAACTAGTCCATCAGTTGTTCATGTATAAAAGGCAGGAGAATAATTGCCTTTGGAACTGTATTATTTAATAGCTGCATTATCTATTAGTTTGTAAAAGAAAACCCTTTGCTTTGGACTCAGCCCTCACTGGACCCTAACGCAGAACTTGGCCTTGGAAACAGTGTCAGTTAGCCCAACTGGTGCCAGCCCATGGGAGCACCGGACTCCTCAGTCAAGGATATTCTGGATCTCAACCTTCCTTTCTTCCTTAGGGAGGATCAACCGCCAAAGGCACAGCTCTGAAGACTGGCTCTGATGCCGACCTCGTCGTGTTCCATAACTCACTTAAAAGCTACACCTCCCAAAAAAATGAGCGACACAAAATCGTCAAGGAAATCCACAAACAGCTGGAAGCCTTTTGGAGGGAGAAGAAGGAGGAGCTTGAAGTCAGCTTTGAGCCTCCCAAGTGGAAGGCTCCCAGGGTGCTGCGCTTCTCTCTGAAATCCAAAGTCCTCAACGAAAGTGTCAGCTTTGATGTGCTTCCTGCCTTTAATGCACTGGGTAAGGCTCCCCAGACCTTAACTTGGAAGTGATGGTGGACAGAAGGTCCAGGGAGAGCCACAGGACTTGATTACGGGCTCTGAAAACATGTGCCACTCATGGGTCCCTGGCCCCAGCAAGTGGCATTAATCGTGGCAGTAATACTTTACACTTGTATATGATTTTGGTCCCATTTCTCATTTCCAAGCATGGTGGTGCGTGCCTGTAATCCCAGTAATCGGGGAGGCTGAGGCAGGAGAATTGCTTGAACCCGGGAGGTGGAGGTTGCAGTGCGAGATCGTGCCACTGCACTCCAGCCTGGGTAACAGAGTGAGACTCCGTCTGAAAACAAACAAACAAACACACAAACAAAACAAGCAGTTGGGCTGGGCATAGAGGCTCACACCTGTAATCCCAATATCTTGGGAGGCGGGAAGATTGCTTGATCCAGGAGTTCGAGACCAGCCTGGGCAACATAGTGAGACTTCATCCCAAAAATAAATAAATAAATAAACAAAATTAGCCAGGCATGGTGGCACATGCCTATAGTCCCACATACCCAGGAGGCTGAGGTGGGAAGATTGCTTGAGCCCAGGAGATGGAGGCAACAGTAAGCTGTGATCATGCCACTGCACTCCAGTCTGGGGCAACAGAGCAAAACTCTGTCTCAAAAAAGCAAAAAACAAAAACAAAAACAACAACAACAAAAAAAACCAAGAAGCAGAGCGCCAGATTTAGCCCAGGGGGGCATAGTTCACTAACTCCAGATCAGTGTTGTCCCAGAGATCTTTCTGTGATCATGAAAATGTTCTACGTCTGGGTTCTACAACTACTGAGAGCTTGACATGTGGCTACAGCAACTGAGGAACTAAATTTTTAATTTTCATTCCCTCTAATGAATGTGAGTGCAAATGGCCACATTGGCTGGTGGCTGCTCTGTTAGTCTAAGTCTAGATAATACTTTAATAATACCACCTGCACCCGTGTAGATCACATAATTTTTTACTTATCTCATTGTTCTGGAGATGCTCCCTATGTCTTAGACATCAGTCTTTCAAATACGCTAATACTATTCAGAGTAATTTCCCAGAATTAAATCATATTTGTCAAAAATGTTTTGGAATCTGTTACTTACTATGCGTATTAAAGCAGGATGTCAATCTCTCCCTCATGCCAGGTCAGCTGAGTTCTGGCTCCACACCCAGCCCCGAGGTTTATGCAGGGCTCATTGATCTGTATAAATCCTCGGACCTCCCGGGAGGAGAGTTTTCTACCTGTTTCACAGTCCTGCAGCGAAACTTCATTCGCTCCCGGCCCACCAAACTAAAGGATTTAATTCGCCTGGTGAAGCACTGGTACAAAGAGGTAAGGACAGTCCTTGTTCTGACCATGGGGTTATTATTTTTACCAGTAAGCCATGAACATTAAGCCCTGTTGCCCACAATCTCCCATGCTGAGGGCTGAGCCACTTTGGAGAATCTGCCCACTGGGTATCTTTACGATGTTCCCATCACTAATCCTGTTCATTTGGGTCAGGCGTTGATGGCTTCTGCCCATCAAAGCTGCTACATGTGGTTTACTTTGCCCTCACACTGGCCAAAGAATTCTGCAGGAATCCAAGTGACCTTGCCTGGGGAGGGTGGGTGGAAGCTGGGATTTACATGCCCACACGTTGCCAATAGGACTTTTCTGCTTCCCGGTTCACATGCTCTCTCTCAGAAGGCAGGTTGAAGCTGTAGGTGGAGCCTGGGCTGCATTTTCTATATACCCAGCTCACAGGAGCTTGAACAACTGGTCAGCCCCCTAAGCCCCTACTACAAGTGATCCTCAGGCAAGTAACCCCAGATTCATGCACTGTAGGGTGCTGAGCAGCATCCCTAGTCTCTACCCAGTCTCCCCTCACTCGCACACAAGGTAGCTTCTGAATATCCTCATGACAGTAAACATCAAGCATCATATCAGCTCTTCCTGAGATGCTTCCTTTCTGTGTCTAGCTCCCTGAAATGTGAAACCAAGACCAAACTCTGTAGTTTTCATCCCAGAAAATCAGAGAGCTGGCATGGCGCGTCAGAAGACTCGGGGCTGTGGCGTGACCTTGAGTGAGTCAGTCCACTTCCCGCAGCCTCAAAGTCTTCAGCTAAAATGCAGGTCATGCTGCTTGGGTTGTGGGGAAGATTAGGAATGATGTGGGTAAATGCCCATAGCTGGCATGCAGTGGGTTTCTAGTAAACTGTAGCTGTATTGTTGTCCTAGGAAGGCATATATGGTCAAAAGCACAACAGAGAAACTGAAATGTGCTGCCTACCAGCTGCCAGGTGGACTCCTATAGGCTGTACAGTTTAGACATCCAAGCTGCAGAGTTTGAGCACACCAGCATGACACTGTGACTCAGTTGCCTTGCTGTGGTCCCTGTGTGGCTGTCACTGAGCTCCTACGCTACCAGTTCATCTGATGTTCCCACTCTTCCCTAGTGTGAAAGGAAACTGAAGCCAAAGGGGTCTTTGCCCCCAAAGTATGCCTTGGAGCTGCTCACCATCTATGCCTGGGAGCAGGGGAGTGGAGTGTCGGATTTTGACACTGCAGAAGGTTTCCGGACGGTCCTGGAGCTGGTCACACAATATCAGCAGCTCTGCATCTTCTGGAAGATCAATTACAACTTTGAAGATGAGACCGTGAGGAAGTTCCTACTGAGCCAGTTGCAGAAAACCAGGTGCCCTCACCCTAGTCCCGTCCTTTTCTTAAACTGATTCCCTTGAACACTGTCTCAGCAACCCGGATTTTCCTCTTCTGGGGTCACAATTCATTCCTTGCACGAGAGGGGGAAAGTGCTAGCCAACAGAACCTGTCACAGTCTCCAGGGATAAAACCTAGCGGGGGCAGGAGAAAATGCTGTTCAGAAAAAACAGAGAAGGAAGGTTCAAGATACCAGGTCCCTGAGTTGCTTTCATCTAAGAGGAGTTAGAGTTGGAAGCTTGTCCCTGAGAATTAACACTATCATTCACAGGCCGATTTATCCTGCAGAGTTTTTATTGGATTAGGGTTTATCTACTCTTTCAGACCTTCAAGAACAGTAAGAAATCGTATCCATCTGGTTAGGGCCACCAGCAAGTCACAAAAACAATGGAAACCAGAGGAAAGGAAAAAGAGAAAGTAAAGGAGCATTGAAAAACAATAGAGGAGAAGTAAGAGAGAAGGAGACCCCCAGGGGGTTGCCTACCCTGGGTTCTTGGCAACAACGTATTTGATTAAATTATGTATCATATTTTAGCTGACATAGCAAGGAGGAGATATTTAGATTATGCCTTCATTATGCCTTCATGAGTATAGCAATTAACAGCTTTCAAAACACTTTTGGCAAATACAATTTAATTCTAGAAGTTGCTTTTGTTTTTTTGTTTTTGTTTTTGTTTTTTGAGACAGTCTCGCTGTCGCCCAGGCTGGAGTGCAGTGGCGCGATTTCGGCTCACTGCAGGCTCCGCTCCCCGGGGTTCACGCCATTCTCCTGGCTCAGCCTCCCGAGTAGCTGGGACTACAAGCGCCACCTTGCCCGGCTAATTTTTTGTATTTTTAGTAGAGACGGGGTTTCACTGTGTTAGCCAGGATGGTCTCGATCTCCTGACCTCGTGATCCGCCCGCCTTGGCCTCCCAAAGTGCTGGGATTACAGGCGTGAGCCACCGTGTCCGGCCAGTTGCTTTTGTTTTTGTTTTTGTTTTGGAGACACAGCCTCACTCTGTCACCCAGGCTGGAGTGCAGTGGCACAACCTCAGCTCACTGCAACCTTTGCCTCCCGGGTTCAAGCTGATTCTCCTGCCTCAGCCTCCCAAGTAGCTGGGACTACAGGTGCGCACCACCACGCCCAGCTAATTTTTGTATTTTTAGTAGAGATGGGGTTTCTCCATGTTGGCCAGGATGTTCTCGAACTCCTGGCCCCAAGTGATCCTCCCACTTCAGCCTCCCAAAGTGCTGGGATTACAGGCATGAGCCACTGTACGCGGCCTCTAGAAAGTTACTTTGAACCCTACTAGTATATTTGAGTTGCTGACATCTAACCTGTAAGAACACATTGTCTTATTGCTGAAAGTATTACAGGATGGACCCCAAATTCTGAAGTCACTGGTTTTTGGAATCTCCTAATGCCTTCTAACCTCTCATTCAGGCCTGTGATCTTGGACCCAGCCGAACCCACAGGTGACGTGGGTGGAGGGGACCGTTGGTGTTGGCATCTTCTGGCAAAAGAAGCAAAGGAATGGTTATTCTCTCTCTGCTTCAAGGATGGGACTGGAAACCCAATACCACCCTGGAAAGTGCCGGTAAAAGTCATCTAAAGGAGGCGTTGTCTGGAAATAGCCCTGTAACAGGCTTGAATCAAAGAACTTCTCCTACTGTAGCAACCTGAAATTAACTCAGACACAAATAACAGGAAACCCAGCTCACAGGAGCTTAAACAACTGGTCAGCCCCCTAGGCCCCCACTACAAGTGATCCTCAGGCAGGTAACCCCGGATTCATGCACTGTAGGGCGCTGCGCAGCATCGCTAGTCTCTACCCAGTAGATGCCACTAGCCCTCCTCTTCCAGTGACAACCGAAAGTCTTCAGACATTGTCAAACGTTCCCCTGGGTTCACAGATCTTTCTGCCTTTGGCTTTTGGCTCCACCCTCTTTAGCTGTTGATTTGAGTACTCATGGCCCTGAAAGCGGCCACGGTACCTCCAGATGGCAGGTTCACGATCAAAGCAGGAAGAAGGAAAAGATACCCAAAGGTCAAGAACACAGTGATTTTATTAGAAGCTTCATCCAGCAAATTATCTTCCATTTCATTGCTCAGAAATGTCATGTGGTTACCTATAACTTGAAGGTGGCTACAAAGATGACTGTGGACATGGGTTGCACTGGCCAACCAAGGATGTCTGCCACACCTCTCCAAAGCCCTCCCTACCTACCAAGATATACCTGGTATATTCCACCAGGATATCCTCCCTCCAGGTATACTTGGTTCTCTCCACCAGGTTCTTTCTTTAAAGCAGGATTTCTCAACTTTGATACTTACTCACATTTGGGACTAGACAGTTCTTTGTTTGGAGGCTGTCTTGTGCATTGTAGGATGTTGAGCAGCATCTCTGGCCTCTACCCACTAGATGCTACCCAGTTGTGACAACTGAAAGTGTCTTGAGACTTTATCATGTGTCTTCTGCCCTAGGTGAGAACCCTTGCAGTAGAGGAACCCTACACCCCAGCCCTGGGTGGAAGTAGGGAAGAGGTGGCCAAGCCAACCATGGGGTTAGCTCTAATTATTAAGATATGCATTATAAATAAGTACCAAAAAATTGTCTCTTGCAATAGTTACCTTCCCAGATACAGGTTCCCCCTTTTTTCCCCTAACTCTTTTAAGCAATGGTTGTAACTATTAGGAGACATTGCTCTCCCACATATGTTTTTCTTTTTAGACAATGCAGACACCAGGAGGTTGTGGAGCTAGGATCCATTCTATTGTCAATGAGATGTTCTCATCCAGAAGCCATAGAATCCTGAATAATAATTCTAGAAGAAACTTCTAGAGGCCATCTGGCAATCGCTTTTAAAGACTCGGCCACCATAAGAAAGAGTCACTCACATCCATTCTTCCCTTGATGGTCCCTATTCCTCCTTCCATTGCTTCTTGGACTTCTTGAAATCAATCAAGACTGCAAACCCTTTCATAAAGTCTTGCCTTGCTGAACTCCCTCTCTGCAGGCGGCCTGCCTTTAAAAAGAGTTGCTGTCATCCACTTTATGTGCATCATATTTCTGTCAACTTGTACTTTTTTTCTTGTATTTTTCCAATTAGCTCCTCCTTTTTCCTTCCAGTCTAAAAAAGGAATCCTCTGTGTCTTCAAAGAGAAGCTCTTTACTTGCCCCTTGGTTCTCATAACTCTGTGATCTTGCTCTCGGTGCTTCCAACTCATCCACATCCTGTCTGTTTCCTCTGTATACAAAACCCTTCCTGCCCCTGCTGACACAGACATCTTCTATGCCAGCAGTCAGCCAACCCTTTCATTAGATCTTCAAGCTCTCCAAAGGCTCAAATTATAACTGTTGCCATATTTATATGAGGCTGTTGTCTTTTCCTTCTGAGCCTGCCTTTCTCTCCCCACCCAGGAGTATCCTCTTGCCAAATCAAAAGACTTTTTCCTTGGGCTTTAGCCTTGAAGATACTTGAAGGTCTAGGTGCTTTAACCTCACATACCCTCACTTAAACTTTTATCACTGTTGCATATACCAGTTGTGATACAATAAAGAATGTATCTGGCTTTTGTGCCTAGTTCCTAGCACACAGCTTCAAAAACTCTAGAGTTTCCTGATAGGAGTGTCTTTTGTATTCATAATAAGCCCTTTTCACCCCTCCCTGGGTTTATGCTAACAAAGTTACCCGTGGTGGGCCCTTAGTTTCAAGGGAGGAGTTGGCCAAGCCAGAAAGACCAAGCATGTGATTAAAGCATTGGAATTTTCAGCCCCATCCCACCCCCAATCTCCAAGGAGGTGATGGGGCTGGAAATTGAGTTCAATTTTAACATGGCCAGTGATTTAAGCAATGATGCCTATGTAAAGAAACCCCAATAAAAACTCTGGACAGTGAGGCTTGGGGAACTTCCTGGTTAGTGAACATTCTAAGGTACTAGGAAGGTAGCACATCCTGATTCCACAGGGACAAAGGCTCCTGAGCCCTGGACCCTTCCAGTGCTTGCCAACCTACACATCTCTTTGTCTGGCTCTTCATTTATATTCTTTATAATAAAATGGTGATTGTAAGTAGAGCATTTTCCTGAGTTCTATGAGTCATTCTGCAAATTATCAAAACTGAAGGAAAGTTATGGAAACTCCCAAGTTTGTAACCAAGTCGGACAGAGGTGTGGGTAGCCTGGGGACCCCATGTATGGCTGGAGTCTGAAAGAAGGGTGGACCTGGTGAGGACCTTGCTCTTTAAATTGTGGGATCTACACAAATTCCAGGTAGTCAGTGCCACATTTGACTTAAATTGCAGGACAGTCAGCTGGTGTCACAGATTAGGTGTTGGAATGCACCACTACTCTTGTCCAGGATGCAGGCAAAAGAAATATATATGAAGATGTTGAAAAATGGAAGAATACAGGAAACAAGCATGAGAATAAAAAGCAAAAATAATTTTTAAAAGTTTTTTAAATAATGAAAAACATTTAATGAAAGAATGACCACTTTCAGTACACATCTACTCAATCTACAACTAGATTACCAGGGCCTTCTGGATGCCCAAACTTGCACTAGATACATAGGCAGGAAACAAGGAAGAGGAAACTGTAAGACGCTGCCCCCATCCTCACGGGGCTTAGCTGGAGGAACTGGAACACAGAGCCCTAAATCCCTTAAAGAAAAATGAAGGACCAGGCTTGGTGGTTCACACCAGTAATCCCAGCACTTTGGGAGGCCAAGGTAGGTGGATCACTTGAGAATAGGAGTTTGAGACCAGCCTGGACAACATGATGAAACTCCACCTCTATTAAAACTACAAAAAAATTAGCTGGGTGTGGTTGTAGACGCCTGTAATCCCAGCTACCCAGGAGTCTGAGACAGGAGAATTACTTGAGCCTGGGAGGCAGAGGTTGCAGTGAGCCGAGATCATGCCACTGTACTCCAGCCTGGGCAACAAAGTGAGACCCCATCTCAAGAAAAAAAAAAAAGGAAAAGAAAAGAAAAGAAAAATGAAGGGCAGTTTACCACACGTGCCAAGGGAGATGTATATGATGAGAAAGACCATAAAGAACAAGGTGAGCTGCTCAAAGCCACACAAAGGCAGAACGGGACTGTTTCAGTTTTTCTCATCAATGTCTTCTCAGCACTCAGTAGACATTTAAATTCATTAAGAGCAAAGAGAATAAAATGTTCACAGTAATCAAGAAACATGCATTCATGGGTCACTACTGGAAGTAGCTAGGGCACCAACCCTTTCTCAGAATATTGGCAACAAATGGCCCTGAAGAGGCAATAATTAAACCCAGCCTTTCTTATACAAACTGTATTTCAGGATTAAAAGGGCAGCCATAACTGATGAGGAAATTTTATTCTTTTTTTTACGGAAGAATTCCATTTAATAAATGTTTAAAAGATGTACCATTCAGGACATAGGCGTGGGCAAGGACTTCATGTCTAAAACACCAAAAGCAATGGCAACAAAAGCCAAAATTGACAAATGGGATCTAATTAAACTAAAGAGCTTCTACACAGCAAAAGAAACTACCATCAGAGTGAACAGACAACCTACAGAATGGGAGAAAATTTTTGCAACCTACTCATCTGACAAAGGGCTAATATCCAGAATCTACAATGAACACAAACAAATTTACAAGAAAAAAACAAACAACCCCATCAAAAAGTGGGCGAAGGACATGAACAGACACTTCTCAAAAGAAGACATTTATGCAGCCAAAAAACACATGAAGAAATGCTCATCATCACTGGCTATCAGAGAAATGCAAATCAAAACCACAGTGAGATACCATCTCACACCAGTTAGAATGGCCATCATTAAAAAAGCAGGAAACAACAGGTGCTGGAGAGGATGTGGAGAAATAGGAACACTTTTACACTGTTGGTGGGACTGTAAACTAGTTCAACCATTGTGGAAGTCAGTGTGGTGATTCCTCAGGGATCTAGAACTAGAAATACCATTTGACCCAGCCATCCCATTACTGGGTATATACCCAAAGGACCATAAATCATGCTGCTATAAAGACACATGCACATGTATGTTTATTGCGGCACTATTCACAATAGCAAAGAGTTGGAACCAACCCAAATGTCCAACAACGATAGACTGGATTAAGAAAATGTGGCACATATATACCATGGAATACTATGCAGCCATAAAAAATGATGAGTTCATATCCTTTGTAGGGACATGGATGAAACTGGAAAACATCATTCTCAGTAAACTATCGCAAGGACAAAAAACCAAACACCGCATGTTCTCACTCATAGGTGGGAATTGAACAATGAGAACTCATGGACACAGGAAGGGGAACATCACACTCCGGGGACTGTTGTGGGGTGGGGGTAGGGGGGAGGGACAGCATTAGGAGATATACCTAATGCTAAATGACAAGTTAATGGGTACAGGAAATCAACATGGCACATGGATACATATGTAACAAACCTGCACATTGTGCACATGTACCCTAAAACCTAAATTATAATTTAAAAAAAAAAAGATGACAAATTAGAAACATCATCATTTTGCAACCATAATAGGTTTCTTGCCCAATGCACACAGCAAGTCAATAGGCTGAGACACTAGGTTGCAGCAGACAAAGAGGTTTAATTTTAGGGCTGCCAAATGCAGAGATAGGAGGAAACCTCAAATCTGCCTCCCCGAAGAGTTGGGGGCTAGGGTTTTTAAGGGTTTGGGAGTGGGCCAAAGTGTGGAGATCGCTGATTGGTTGAAGAATGCAGCATGAAGTCATGGGACAAGGAGAGGAAGAAACTGTGTTCTCATAGTACTGCTGACTCAGTGCCTCTATTGGGGTCTTCAAACTGGTTGCCATCAGCTGTTCTGCTGGAACTCAGGATCAGAAGAACATCTTAAGCAATTCTTAAACAGAAGCCTTATGATTTTTTTTTTTTGAGGCAGGGTCTAGCTGTGTCACCCAGGCTGGAGTGCAGCAGTGTGATCTTGGCTCACTGCAACCTCCATCTCCCAGGCTCAAGTGATCCTCCTACCTCAGCCTCCTGAGTTGCTGGGACTACAGGTACACACCACCACACCCACCTAATTTTTGTATTTTTTTGTAGAGACTGGGTTTCACCATGTTACTCAGGCTGGTCTTGAACTCCTGAGCTCAGGTGATCTGCCTGCATCGGCTTCCCAAAGTGCTAGGATTACAGCCATGAGCCACCGTGCCTGGCCAAAAGCCTTATGATTCTAATGCCAGAGATCCTATAGGAACAATGGGGATGTAAATGATCAGTATCTAGTGCTCCTGCCATTCAGTTACAAGGAAGTGGACCAAAGTGTGGCATGATTAATGCTTAATTACAACAATATTTCTGTCCAGAATTCACGTTAACCCTATGAGGATGGCTTTAATTTTGCAACCTACAATGAAATAAATGATTTAGGCAGAGATTATCAATGGGTGAAACCATTAGATGAATTGATGGGGAAGGCTACAATGGGGTGGGGGGATGTCACCTCCCAAATCCACAGGGTTTTTTTTATTTTTTATTTTGAAACAGGGTCTCACTCTGTTACCCAGGCTGGAGTACAGTGGCACAATCACAGCTCACTGCAGCCTCAATCTCCCAGACTCAAATGATCCTCCCACCTCAGCCTCCTGTGTAGCTGGGACCACAACTGCACACCACAACGCTTAGTTAATTTTTAAAATTTGTTTGTAGAGACGGGGTTTCACCATGTTGCCAGACTGGTCTCAAACTCCTGATCTCATGCAATCCTCTCACCTCAGCCTCCCAAAGTGCTGGTATTACAGGCATGAGCCACCATTCCTGGTACCAAATCCACAGTTTAATCTCAGTGTTAGCAGGAGGGACAGCCAAACGTGGTGTGCCTCCAGGCATGAGACAGCACAGAGCATACAGCACAATCCATTATGTGTTCTTGCCAAATCGATTTTTAAAATTTGGCACCAACATTGGCTATGAGAAACAAAAGCAACTGAGTTAGCAAATTCCAGAGAAAATGTATAGGCCAGACAGACTTCAAAGAAAGAGAACAACAGAATATGGAGAAACCAGGACAGAGATGTGGAAGGGTGTGCATTCTCCTAACCACAAAAGGGAAATGAGCCAAGAACCACACAAGAATCCAGTCAAGCAGAGTTCAAGGTCAAGACCCCACACCTATAGTTCCACCCCAGTTACCCTAGCAACCAGGTCCCCACTTACATCAAAGGAAGGAAGCAATGATTAGATGCAGGACCACTCATGGCGAGTGGCTAATGGCCCAGGGGGCAGTTTAGGAAGAGTTTGAGTGACCGACCACGAATGAGATCACCAGTGAGGAGAGGTTGTGGATCAAAGGAGTCTGCATGCTGGAGGGCTTCGGCTGTTCTGACCAGAGGCTCCTCCAGCTGAGCTTGGTCAGATCACAGCAAGTAAGACGCTATCACTCCTCGGTTCCATTCGCTGGCACCAGTGCCTGGGATAAACCTCAAACAGGGGAAAGGTGAGGAAGGAAGCTCTCCTTTGCCTGATACTGCCCTATGTGAGTTGGGCTGGGTGCACTGGAGTGTTGTGTAGACCTGGAGGGAAGAATCTGGCAAGGAGAGCAGGATATGAGGATCCCAGCAACTCAGCCCAACCAAGAGGGTCCCATCAAAGCAACGGTGTCCGGCACGCTCATCTCGGATGGAGTTCCTCAAAGAGGTGCCGTATCCAAGCCCCTGTCCCTTGGTTGTAGGGCCAGGCTGGGAATTGCAGAGGGGAACTCGTCATGTTCCCGAGGGAATGAGGATGTGGGGCTCCAATTGGCAGGGCAGGGAGTTATCAGCAGGAAAAGGGGAAAAGCTCAGTTTGGGGGCAGGGGTGGTTACAAAATAAGATCCTTTGCCAAGGCTCAGCCAGGAGAAAAAGGCTCACAAAGGGCTTAACTGAAGCCCTGGCCAGAAGGGAAAAGATCCCAAAGTTGAAAGAGCAAGATAAAAAGGCCTTGGCGTACCTGTGTCCTCATCGAGGGTCCTCAGGGTTCTTTAGGGCCCGAGGCCGACGGTGGCAGAGTCTACATGGAACTATGCTTTGTGATGTTCTGGGGAAAAGCTTTCGACTTGTTGGCTGTGCTATTCAGTATGGCTGTATTGTGCTTTTGAATACGTTGGTGGTGTTGTCATGTGTTCTGGACCACCGATGGAGCCTACCATTCAAAATTCAGATATTGTCTTTGCAGAAAATCTTAGTGTACATTTTTATGGTATCCAAAGAGGTGACGCTGTGATTACAAAAAGCCCAAGTGATCCAAAATCAAATATTTGTAAAAGAGTAATTGGAAGGAGACAAAATCTTCGCCACTAGTCCATCAGATTTCTTTAAAAGCCGTAGTTATGTGCCAGTGGGTCATGTTTGGTTAGAAGGTGATAATCTATAGAATTCTACAGATTCCAGGTAATATGGACCTATTCCATATGGACTAATAAGAGGATGAATCTTCTTTAAGATTTGGCCTCTGAGTGATTTTGAGTTTTTACGTGCCAGCCCTAATGGCCACAGATTTTCTGATAAGCATTTATCTTTTATTATCTGTAAGCATTTATTCTTTTGACTTGATTATTGTCTCTTGTTCATGTGAATTTATTACTCCCATTAAAACCATGTACTTACCAATAAACTATTTGCTATTCAGAAAAACAAAAAAGGCACAGTGGCTGATGCCTGTAATCCCAGCACTTTGGGAGGCTTAGGCAGGTGGATCACCTGAGGCTAGGAGTTCAAGACCAGCCTGGGCAACATGGTGAAACCCCGTCTCTACTAAAAATACAAAAAAAAAAAAAATTAGTCAGGCATAGTGGCATGCCTGTAATGCCAGCTACCTGGGAGGCTGAGGCACAAGAATTGCTTGGACTCGGGAGGCAGACGTTGCAGTGAGCCAAGATGGCGCCACTGCACTCCAGCCTGGGGTGATAGAGTGAGACTCCATCTGAAAGGAGGATTTGGCCAGGATGATGGCTAGGATAATGGAAGAATGGGGTGGCCAGCAGGTGACCACTATGAGCCTGAAGCTCAATTCCTTCGGACAGCAGGAGAGAAAATGCCACTAAATCCATGGGAGGCAAGAAGGGGTACAGGAGAGCAGAGGAATAGCCCCCCAAAGACATCCATATCCTAATTGAAAGCAGTGGCAAAAACTACAATTACTTTTGCACCAAACTACTAATCACATGAGTCCTTAGAAACAGAGACCCTCTCCCAGCTGAAGGTAGAGAGATTCACTGGAGAAGAGGCAGGAGAGAGACCTGAGCAGCTGTCACTGGTTTGAAGATGAAGGGAGCCATGGATCAGGAAACATGGCGCCCTCCAGAAGCTAAGAACAGCCCCAGCCAACATCCAGCATGGAGACAGGGCCCTCCGCCCCTGCAACCACATGGAACAGAATTCTGCCCACAAGAGTGAGTCTGGAAGCGGATTCTCCCCAGAGCCTCCAGAAAGGAAGGCAGCCCAGCTGTCACCTTGATTCCAGCCTGGCGGGGCTCAGAGCAATCATCCCCATTGCTTGGTTTACGACCCCTTCCTGGCATCACCCCGACCCCTTGATTTCCTCATCACATCTCCTACTACTGACACTTATCTTTTGTCTCCCTCGTATAAGGACCCTTGGGATTACATCAAACCCACCAGCACAATCTCCCCTTGCAAAATTCTTAACTTAGGCATATCTGCAGAGTCCTTTATGCCATATAAGGTAACATATTCACAGGTTCTGGGGATTAGGACACGGACATTTTGAGGAGGTAATTATTCAGTCTACCACACTGGGTGTATTAGTCTGTTTTCATGCTGCTAATAAAGACATATCTGAGATAGGGTAATTTATAAAGAAAAGCAGTTTAATTGACTCACAGTTCTGCATAGCTGGGGAGGTCTCAGGAAACTTGCAACCATGGCAGAAGGCACCTCTTCAAGGGGTGGCAGGTGAGAGAATGAGTGCTGACCAGAGGAGGAAGCCCCTTATAAAACCATCAGGTCAGGCCAGGTGCAGCAGCTCACGCCTGTAATCCTAGCACTTTGGAAGGCCA
Source organism: Hylobates moloch (assembly GCF_009828535.3). Taxonomy (NCBI): domain Eukaryota; kingdom Metazoa; phylum Chordata; class Mammalia; order Primates; family Hylobatidae; genus Hylobates; species Hylobates moloch. Next base: position 19,892,953 of record NW_026652287.1, on the reverse strand, counting down.
AGGCAGGCGGATCACAAGATCAAGAGATTGAGACCATCCTGGCCAACACGGTGAAACCCTGTCTCTACTACAAACACAAAAATTAGCTGGGCGTCGTGGCATGCACCTGTAATCCCAGCTACTCGGGAGGCTAAGGTAGGAGAATCACTCGAACCCAGGAGGCGGAGGTTGCAGCGAGCCGAGATCGCGCCACTGCACTCCAGCCTGGCAACAGAGCAAGATTCCCGGAAAAAAAAAAAAAAAAAACAACACCATCAGGTCTCGTGAGAACTCGCTCTCACGAGAACAGCATGGGAAAAACCGGCCCCATGATTCCATTATCTCCACCTGGTCCAGCCTTTGACACGTGCAGATTATTACAGTTCAAGGTGAGATTTGGATGGCATCACAGAGCCAAACCCTCTCACTGGGCATTGGCAAACAGTATTTAAACCATGACGCTGGAGAGAGAACCTAGAAAGTGAGTGTAAACAGAGAAGAACAGGCCTGGGCTGGGCAGTGGCTTACACCTATAACCCAGTGCTTTGGCAGGCTGAGGCAGGAGGATTGCTTGAGGTCAGGAGCTCAAGGCTGCAGTGAGCTCTGATCAACCCACTGCACTCCAGCCTGGGCGACAGAGCAAGACCCTGTCTCTAAAAAAGAAAGAAAGGAAAAAGAACAGCCCCAACGACTGAGACCTGGGGTTTCAATTGCCCCAACCTGTGTCAAACTCTCTTCAAAGACCTCCAAAGTCCCACCTGTTTCTCCTTTCCCCTCTCTTCCTCCCCCATCCAGACAGTCTCTGTCTCCTGGAGAGGAAGAGGAAGAAAATGGCAGCCCACTCCACAATCCCAGTGCCAGGAAGCCTGAAGCCACGATATGCTACAACAAAAGTACCTTAGAAAAAAATTTACAAAAAATTGGCTGGGCGTGGTGGCTCATGCCTGTAATCTCAGCACTTTGGGAGGCCGAGGCAGGTGGATCACCTGAGGTCAGGAGTTCAAGACCAGCCTGGCCAACATGGCGAAACCCTGTCTCTACTAAAAATACAAAAATTATCCAGGCATGGTGGTGGGCGCCTGTAATCCCAGGTACTCCAGAGGCTGAGGCAGGAGAATCACTTGAACCCAGGAGGTGGAAGTTGCAGTGAGCCAGGATCGTGCCACTGCACTCCAGCCTCCAGCCTGGACGAGAGAGCAAGACTCCATCTCAAAAAAAAAAAAAAGAAAAAAAGAAAAGAAAAAAATTTACAAAAAATAAAAATGAAGCCACGACATACCTGGAGCTCTGGGGATGTGGGGCTCCCGGGACACAGCTGCCACCCACAGCAGACTGGGCAGGAACAGTCACGCCCAATTGCTGGGCTAACAGCCTCCTGGTGAATTAGGAATGAGGACTCACCTTCATCTCTGCTTTGTCAAAATTCCTCCAGGAAATAAGTAAGATAAAATTCATCCCATTCTTGTTCCTCCATGCGCTGCCTCTTCCTTCACTGAGCAGTTTTTCTCCTGCAAACGCAATGCTTATGTCAGAAAAAAAAGAGACAGAACTACATCATTCAACACCTACTGATTAAATGCCAACTTCTGAACACTGACATTTGATGCTTCTAACATACTCTTGATAGATTCACATTTTACAGAGGGGGAAAGGGACTTGGCAGTTGCAGAACTGATTCAAGGCTGCAGAGCTTATAAGAGGCTGGAATTTGATCCAAGCTGGAATTTGATTCTTTCCTATGGCTGCTGTAACAAATTACTGGAAACTTAGTGGCTTAAAACAACAAATATATATATATTCCATTACAGTTCTGGAGGTCAGAAGTCTGAAATGGGCCTCCTTGGCCTTCATTACCTCTAAGATTTGTGTCTAGCATGCTTTTCAGAGATCCGCTGCCTATTTGCAGTGAAACAAAGTATCAATAGAGCTGCTTCCTTCTAGAGGCTCTAGGGGAGATCCATTCTTTGCCTCTTCCACCTTCTAGAGGCCACCTGCATTCCTCAGCTTACAGCTGCAATTGCTACAGTCTCTGCCTCCATGGTCTCATTGCTTTCTCCTCCTTATACCTCTGGCTTTGACCACCCCACCTCCCAGCCCCACTGCCTCCCTCTTATAAGGACCCATTCCTAAGGTATATACCCAATGAAAATATAGATCTGATATGGCTTGGCTATGTCCCCACCCAAATCTCATGTCAAATTGTAATCCCCAATGTTGGAGGTAGGGCCTGGTGGGAGGTGATTAGATCATGGAGGTGTTTCTCATGAATGGTTCAACACCATCCCCTTGGTGCTATTCTCGTGATAGTGAGTGAGTTCTTCAGAGATCTGGTTATTTCAGAGTGTTTAGCACCTCCCCTGTCTTGCTCCTGTTCCCACCATGTGTGACACCTCACTCCCCTTTGCCTCCCGCCATGATTGGAAGCTTCCTGAGGTCTCCCCAGAAGCAAAAGCTACTATGTTTCCTGTACAGCCTGCAGAACCGTGAGCCAATTAAACCTCTTCTCTTTGTTAATTACCCAGCAATACTCTTGTATTGCTCTGAAGGAATACCTGAGACTGGGTAATTAATATAATATTATAAAAAATTTGCACTCACATGTTCATAGGAACTCTATTCATAACAGCCAAAAGCTAGAAACGACCCAAATGTTTCAACAACAGAGGAACAGAGAAATAAATTGTGGCAAAGATATGCAATGGAATACTAACTAGCAAAAGAGGAGGAACAAATACCGATAACATGGAACAGCATGAATGAGTTTTGCAGGCTTAACATTGAGTACAAGGAACCAGATACCAATGAGTGCAGGCAGCACGATTCCATTCACGTGAAGTTCAAGAACAAGCAAACTACTTTCTGGTGATAGAAATCAGATGGTGATTACTGGACAGTGGTCGCTGAGTAGGTGGCGTAAGGTGGTTCTTTTAAGCACATTTTTAGTATTTGCTAATCTGTCTATTTGTGTTTCTGGACTTTTAGGTATGTTTGCCATATTTCACACAAGAAAAGCTAAAATTTTACATTTTCTTCATTACCTCTAAGATCTGTATCTAGCATGCTTTTCAGAGAGTCACTGCCTATTTGCATTTATCTTTCTAATAACCACCTGCCTGTGTCCTTTGTCCACTTCTCTAGGTTGGTTTCCTTTTATCTAGATTTGTACAAGCTCTTTCCATACTAAATAATCCAGGCTTTTTAACTAGTGCTGCAGGCATTTTCCCCCGGTGCTTTGTTTATACATTCCAGTCATTAAATTGTGTGATTTTTTTTCCTTTGAGTTTTATGTCATCATTAGAAAGCTCTCCACTTCTGGGACTTCATTTGTTTTTGTTTTTACGTTTTCATTTTTTATCAGAGATTTTCATGGTTTTGCCTAGAATTTTTTAGTGTAAGAAATCACATGGAAATTCAGCTTTATTTTATTGTTAAGGCCAGTTACCTTAACATCTTACCACTTTCTCATAGGTAAGTAGTGCTACCTTTATCATATGCCCAATTCCCTTTGTATTGGGCATGTTTTTTAACCTTCTTTTTTTTTTCCATGAAGTCTCGTTCTGTCACCCACACTGGAGTGCAGTGGTGCAATCTTGGCTCACTGCAACCTCTGCCTCCCGGGCTCAAGAGATTCTTCTGTCTCAGCCTCCCAAGTATCTGGGATTACAGGTGCCCGCCACTACCCCCAGCTAATTTTTGTATTTTTATTAGAGACAGGGTTTCATCATGTTGGCCAGGCTGGTCTCGAACTCCTGACCTCAGATGATCCACCCGCCTCGGCCTCCCAAAGTGCTGGAATTACAGGCGTGGGCTACTACGCATGGCTCTGAACCTTCTTTTGTGTCACTCATACATCTACCACCCATTCCTGCACCAGGGTCTTCATGGAAGAACACTCCAGCCAACTGAACTGTTATCCTGCTATGGAACGTGTCTTTCATACACACACACAGGGACTGACTCATGCTTCTCTTTACCTGGAATATCTTTACCCCGTATCTTAGCAGACACACTCCCATATCTCAAGCATCATGGCAAACACCACCTCCTCTAAGTCTTTCTTAATCTTCTGAGTGATGTGCACTCTAAGGAAATCTAGCATCTTGGCTCTGGATATACTTCCAAAGCCTATTCCCATGACTATTTCCAAAGACTATGTTGGTCTGTAGGAAGAGAGTTTTGGATCTACCAATAAATCAACTGACATCTCAATGGTTATTGAAGGGGAGTTCATCAGTCTGCAGGTAACCCATGCTGAGATAGAGCTAGAACAAGAACAAGAACTGACAGTTGTATAACTTTGCTGGTTGCTAAAGTATTAAAGTATTGTATGATATGGTGTTTTGGTCCATTCTCACATTGCTATAAATAAATACTTGAGATTGGGTAGTTTATAAAGAGAAGATGCTTAATTGGCTCACAGTTCTGCAAGCTGTACAGGAAGCATGGCAACATCTGCTTCTGGGGAGACCTCAGGAAGCTTCCAATCATGGTGGAAGGCAAAGGGTGAACAGACGCATCACATGGCGAAAGCAGGAGCAAGAGAATGAGGGCGGGAGGTGCTACACACTTTTAAAGAACCAGATCTCATGAGAACTCATGCACTATTGTGAGGACAGTACCAAGGGGGATGGTGCCAAACCATTCATGGGAAATCCACCTCCATGATCCAATCACTGCCCACCAGGCCCCACCTCCAACATTGGAGATTACATTTCAATGTGAGATTTGGGTGGGGACACACATCCAAACTATCTCATATGCCATGGTGCATTTGCTCTAGATTGAAAGTTTCTTGAGAGTAGAAATGAAATACGTCTTTGTGGAGGCCAAAGCAGCTCCATCTCAGACGCTAATCCACCATATGGGCCTCTGATTAACCCCAGTTCCAAGAAGGCCCCTAAAATTTCCAGTTTATCTATTGTTCCTTGTGGAAGAGCAGGTACTTGCTATAAATCTTGCTCCCAGGTCAAACCACCTTGATGTTTTCTACGTCAATTGCCCTAAGCATCCCTTCTGAATCACCCTTTCCCTATGGTATATAAGCCCCGGGTCTGGGAGTAATAGTGAAACTGCCTTTGCAAAAATTCTAACACTGAGAAAATTATGACAGTGAAAGAGATCTGACCTAACCAACTCCATCCTGCCTTTAACCTCCAAGCTTCCCTTGTTCACTCCTGGGTATAGGCTGAACTAAATTTGGGGAGGAATTTAGTTTGGAGTTTAGCTTTAAAACAAAGGTGATAAGACTCCCTCCACAAAAGAAACCCCCTCCTTGCTTAGAGCTCAAACCACCTCTGTAAAACCAACACGTTAACCACAAGATTAGAAATTATAGCTCAGGAGTCATGCAGACAGAGGCCACGAGATTCCTAACCTCCCCAGTTGCTCCTGTGGATAATGTTACTGTTGTAAGACCTGGGACTGGTGTTAGAGATATTTTTCAGCCACTGAATTCTGATGGATCAGTTGGTCCCACCCGTACCAGTAAACTGGCTCATCTGGCCTTATGGCCCCCACCCAGGAACTGACATGGTACAAGAAGACAGCTTCAACTCCCTATGATTTCAGCCCCGAACCCACCAATCAACATTCCTCATTCCCTACCCTCCGTCTTCCAAACTATCTTTTTTTTTTTTTTTTTTTTTTTTTTGAGTCAGATTCTCGCTCTGTTGCCCAGGCCAGAGTGCAATGTCGCAATCTCGGCTCACTGCAACCTCCGTCTCCCGAGTTCAAGCAATTCTCCTGCCTCAGCCTCCTGAGTAGCTGGGATTACAGGCACGTGCCACCACGCCTGGATGATTTTTTTATTTTTATTTTTTAGTAGTGGCAGGGTTTCACCATGTTGGTCAGGCTGGTCTTGAACTCCTAACCTCATGATCCACCTGCCTCACCCTCCCAAAGTGCTGGGATTACAGGCATAAGCCACCGTGCCCGGCCTAAAACCCCTAGTCTCCGAATTTTCAGGGAAGCTGATTTAAGTTAACAATAAAACTCCAGTCTCCCATTTAACTGCCTCTATGAGTATTAAACTCTTTATTGCAATTCCTGTATCTTGATAAATTGGCTCTATCTAGGCAGTGGGCAGCAAGAACCCATTGGGCAGTCATAATAGCGTGGGCATGCACCATCTGGTCTTCCCACTGCCCAAGACACAGACATGGCTTCGGTTTGTAATACCCTATTAAGTATTTCTTCCTAAGAAACTTGATTTACCAGCCTCTTTCTTTGGCCTGTCAGCTTCTTCTAACTTTTGGGCGTAGGTAGGTTTGTATAGACCTGCCCACTGCAGAATGACCTTGTATTCATGTATTTAGTCACTGACATCCAAGGAGATTGGTCAACAGAAGGAACTTGGAATATCCAGTAAACTGTAATAATGCCATTTGCTTCCTGTCTCAAAGTGCTAATTGAAAAAAACAATGCCAGATATTTGACTAGTTTCGTTCATCCAAAACATGCCTAGTTGTGATGTGTTTCTTTGAGTACAATGACCAAGTTGAGTCTTACTAGGTGAAATTTAATGGTGTCTATAATCCCCACTGTTCCAGCTATTCAGAAGCCCCTCTCTGTTTGTACCACGAGCAGTTACCATTTCCCAAGCTGTCTGTATGTACCGGACTCCTAGGAGACATTAGTTCCTTTAGTCCTCACAACAGCTCCCTGAGTTTCATACCCCCAGAGCAGAGCTCATAGTTTCTGCAATGATGAGAATGTTCCAGATCTACAATGTCCAACTCCGTACCCAACAGCCACATTGGCTACTGAGCACATGAGATGCATGCCTGAGAAAATGAATTTTAAATTGTATTTAATTTTAATTAATTTAAACTTAAATGGCCTCCAAATCTAAATCCCAGCTCTGCCACTTACTGAGTGGGCTTGGGCAAGGTACTGCACCTCACTAGCCTGGCTTTCCTTTCTGTTAAATGTTATGAACTGAATTGTGTCCCCTCCCCCCAAATTCATATGTAAAAGCCCTAACCCCCAGTACTTTTTTTTTTTTTGAAACAGAGTCTTGCTCTGTCGCCCAGGTTGGAGTGCAGTGGCACGATCTCAGCTCACAGCAACCTCCTGGGTTCACACGATTCTCCTGCCTCAGCCTCCCAAGTAGCTGGGACTATAGGCATGCACCACCAGGCCCAGTTAATTTTTGTATTTTCAGGAAAGACAGGGTTTCACCATGTTGGCCAGGCTGGTCTTAAACTCCTGGCCTCAGGTGATCCGCCTGTCTCCCAAAGTGCTGAGATTACAGGCGTGAGCCACTGCACCTGCCCACCCCCTGCCCAACCCAGTACTTTAGAAAGTGATTCTTTTTTGGAGACAGGGCCTTTAAAGAGATAATTAAGATTTCAGCAATTAAGGTTATTAAGGTTTACAAGGTCATTAAGTAGTGATGGTAAAGGAGGTCATGAGAAAGGGGAGGTCATGACATCAGTACAATAGGACCAGTGTCCTTATAAGAAAAGGAAGAGATGCCAGGGGTACACATGCACAGGACAACTATGTGAGGATGCAGGAAGGTGGCCATCTGCAAGCCAAGGAGAGAGGCCTCAGGAAAAACCAACCCTGCTGGCAACTTGACCTTGGACTTCCAGCTTCCAGAACTTTGAGAAAATAAATTTCTGTTGTTTAAGCCACCCAGTCTGTGGTATTTTGTTATGGCAGCCCCAGCAAGCTAATACAGTAAGATAAGAATTATAAGGGTGGCCAGGCGTTGTGGTTTGCACCTGTAATCCCAGCACTTTGGCAAGCTGAGGTCAGAGGATTGCTTGAGGCCAGGAGTTCGAGACCAGCCTGAGCAATATAGTGAGACTCCCTTGTCTTTACAAAAAATTAGCCAGATGTGGTGGCATGTGGCATGCACCTGTAGTCCCAGCTACTCAGGAGGCTGAGTCAGAAGGATTGCTTGAGCCCAGGACTTCAAGGCTGCAGTGAGCTATGATTGTGCCACTGCACTCCAGCCTGGGTGACAGAGCAAGATCCTATCTTTAAAAAAAAAGAAAAAGTATAAGAACTTACTTCCAGGGATTGTCGTGAGAGTTAATTAACAGATATGCAAAGCACATGGCATAGTGCCCAGCACCTAGTAAGTGTTCACTAATAGTCACTAATGTTATTATCATTACTGATGAGGAGGCTGAGCTCAGAGAAGAAGGAACTTGCCAAGGCCACAGAGCCAGAAAATAGGAGAACAAGGTCTCAAACTCGGTTCTATCTGATGCCAGGGACACTGTTCTGCTCTGCTACCTTCCTTCCTTCTTCCCCACTTGTAATAGGAGACCCCTAATCCCTATTTGGAGCAGATAGATGGCACACAGTGGGAAGAGCACAAACCCACTGCTACCTTCCAAGTCTGTCTCTTCCCAGTAAGGAATCTTAACACATGGATTCCAGGTATTATTCTGGGCCCAGATAAAAAACTAAATGTCCTATCATGGAAGTCTCTTAAGGAGCACCAGAAGACAGGAACGGAAACATTCACTGGCTTAAACACCTGCTTCCTTGGCATTCCCAAAGATGAAGCTAATGTCCTATTGATGAAGGACAGGTGAGCCCCAAAATTGAGGTTTAGCCCAGGAGGGTTCTTGGCTTCACCCAGGAAAGAATTCAATGGCTAGCTGGTGGTGTTAAACAGCAACTTTTATTGAAGCAGCAGTATACAGCAGCAGCAGAGGTCCTGCTCCTTGCAGAAGAGGGCTACCTGACAGGCGGTATGCCCAGAGTAGCAACTCAGGGGCAGTTCGGCAGTCATGTTTATGCCCATTTTTAATTATATGCAAATTAAGGGACAGATTATGCAGAAATTTTTAGAAAAAGAGGGGTAACTTCTGGGTTGTTGGGTCATTGCCTTAGAAAGGAGTGGTAACTTCCAGGTGTTGCCGTGGCAATGGCACAGGTGGGCGTGTCTTATGGAAGGGTGCTTTTGCCTCTTCCCTGTTTCAGCTAGACTTCAATCTGGTCCAGAGTCGAAGCCTGCCTCCAGCAACCAGTCCCACCTCCTACCTCACTACTGACTCCAGAGAGTGCCCGAACCTCTGGCTGTCTCATCTTGGCCAGTCAAGTTAGACACAACCAGCTTGTTTCTGTCAGGAATGCGCAAGTCCACCACATAACCAATTCCACTGCAAAAGCTGGGGTTGATTTCTGGCCAGGAGCCCCCAAAGATGTCTTATCCTCAGTTAACCTAAACACACTGTTTGGGCAACTCATACACAAAAATACTACCAAGAGAAACGAGGCATCTGACGAAACCAGATTATTTCTTTATTTTATTTATTTTATTTTTTGGAAATGGATTCTTACTCTGTCGCCCAGGTTTGGATTGCAGTGGTGTGATCTCAGCTCACCACAACCTCCACCTCCCAGGTTCAAGCGATCCTCCCACCTCAGCCTCCCGAGTGGCTGGAATTACAGGCATGCACCACCATGCCTGATTAATTTTTGTATTTTCAGCAGAGACAGGGTTTCACCATGTTGGCTAGGCTGGTCTCTAACTCCTGACCTCAAGTGATCTGCCCACCTCATCCTCCTAAAGTGCTAGGATTACAGGGGTGACCCACCACACCCAGCCAAAACCAGACTGCTTCTCGCCATCACGTGAGGCCATTCCTGAGAAGGAAATAAGGAGCCTGTCCTCAAATGCCACATAGCCTCTCCTGTCTGAGGGGGAGAACATTAGCACCTCCCAGGAAATCAAGCTTTAGACTAACACAATTCAGCAAGACAGCCAATATGATCGCTGGAGCTGAAGAACTTTTCATCTGATGTGCCTCAATAATCAAGAAAGTCATTGGGTGCAGACAGGAATTCTGTCCCCACCCCACCATGAAGAATCTTGGCCTCCATTTTTTTAACTGGCAAAGACAAATTGTATATATGTATGATGTACACCATGATGTTTTTGAATATGTATACATTGTGGAATGCTAAATCAAACTATTTAACATAAGCATTACCATACATACTGATATGGTCTGGCTCTGTATCCCCACCCAAATCTCATGTCTAATTGTAATTCCCAATGTTGGGGGAGGGATCTGGTGGAAGGGGATTGGGTCATGGGGGAGGATTTCCCCTTGCTGTTCTCGTGACAGTGAATGAGTTCTCACATCTGGTTGTTTGACAGTGTGTAGCACTTCCCCTTTCACTCTCCGTCTCCTGCTCCACCGTGGAAAGACATGCTTGCTTCCCCGTCACCTTCTGCCACGATTGTAAGTTTCCCAAGGCCTCCCAGCCATGCTTCCTATACAACCTGCAGAACTGTGAGACAATTAAACCTCTTTTCTTCATAAATTACCCAGTCTCAAGTAGTTCTTTATAGCAGTGTAAGAACAGACTAATACACTTATTTTTTTGTTGTTGTGATGGTGAGAACGCTCAATATCTACTCTCTGAGCAATTTTCAAGTATACAATACATTGTTATTAACTACGGTCACCATGTTGGACAATAGTTCTCTTGAACTTATACCTTCTTGGCCTCCACGTTCTGGTTTCTAAAATGAGATACCTAAGTTCCCTCCCAGTGCTAAAATGTTAAGTACAGAAGAAGAGAATTATATAGTAATCCCTAAAAGTATTTTAAACCACTATTAAAATTTCCTTTTATACAATAATGATGCAATAGGAAAATGAGTGTAATTCTGTCTTTCATTGTAATAGCCTAATTAAAAAGAAAACAACACTGAATGTAACAAAATTAACTGCTCTGGGCTTGGTGGGCAGGATGAACAAACACAGTGAGAAGGAGTGAAGGGGAAAGGAGCTCTCTCCGATCACAATGAGAAGACAATGGTGCCTCCATCCATCATTGTGCAGGGGCTCAGAGAGGTGAGAGGAGCCCCAGCGCCAAGGGCTTAAACTTTCTGAGCTTTGAACCACTTGGGCAAACCACTCATCCTCCTTGCCTCCCAAAAACTACTTCCCTACAACCATGAAAACTTCAGTGCTACCATGGATTTAAAAAAAAAATAGAGGGCCAGCACAGTGGCTCACACCTCTAGTGCCAGCACTTTGGGAGGCCAAGGTAGGAGAATCACTTGAGGCCAGGAGTTCAAGATCAGCCTGGGCAACTGAGCAAGATCCCATCTCTACAAAATATTGAAAACTTAGCTGAGCATGGTTGTGCACTGCTATAGTCCCAGATATTGGGAGGCTGAGGTGGGAGGATTGTTCGAGCCTGGAGGTGAAGGCTGCCGTGAGCTATGATCACACCACTATACTCTAGTTCAGATGACAGAGCAAGACCCTGTCTCAAAAAAAAAAAATTATAAAAGATCCTTCCACCTAGTAATGTTTAACACTGAGTAGCTGGCAAAACTTGTCTGCGTATCAAGAGTGACTTGGGATAGGTGGGGGGTGGGCAGAGTTTGGGGGTCCTGAGATAATAGGACCAATGCTCTGAGGTAGTGCCCTGGGAAGGACAGACAGCCTGGCACCCCCACAGAGATGTGCCCCTAAACAAGGGATTTCAGCCTGGACAAAGAGGCCCGTACCCCAGGCAGCAAAAAGAAACAGCTGAGGACCACCCAGGTGCCATTTGATTGGAACACTGGACATTTCAGTGGAACCCAAGTTCAGAGATGGCCAGTGACTAGGGACTCAGCCCCTCCTTGGCACTGCTGGAGATCCCTTCACCAGGGAAGAAAGCCCCAAAAACCACCAAGGTGGAATTTTCCACTCTACATGGATGGGAGCCTGAAAACAAAACTAGGCTGATTCAAAGAAAATAAAGACACGTGTTACGTCTAGCACACCTGAGTTTGTGGGCTGTGAGACATTCTCACACCCATTCTACAGGGGCCCCTTCCCTTCTTTCCTACTTGGTGGCCAGTGGGACTTGCTAAAACTCCTCACTTTTAATATCTTCGTCCTTAAAGCTGGATCTTCCAGAGGGATTGAAGAAGGATAGACCATTCAATCCAATCTTCATTTTTTTTTTTTTTGAGACAGTCTCACTCTGCTGCCCAGGCTAAAGTGCAGTGGTGTGATCTCAGCTCACTGCAGCCTCCAACTCCCAGGTTCAAGCAATTCTCATGCCTCAGCCTCCCAAGTCACTGGGATTACAGGTGACTGCCACCACATCCAGCTAATTTTCGTATATTTAGTAGAAACGGGGTTTTGCCATGTTGGCCAGGCTGGTCTCAAACTCCTGAGCTCAGGTGATCTACCCACCTTGGCCTCCCAAAGTGCTGGGATTACCAGCATGAGCTACTGCACCCAGCCTTTTTTTTTTTTTTTTTTTTTTTTAAGCTGGAGTGCAGTGGTGTGATCTCAGCTCACTGCAGCCTCCACCTCCCAGGTTCAAGCAATTCTCATGCCTCAGCCTCCCAGGTAGCTGGGACTACAGGTGTGCAGCCACCACACCTGGCTAATTTTTTGTATTGTTAGTAGAGGCAGGGTTTTGCTATGTCGGCCAGGCCGGTCTCAAACTCCTGACCTCAAGTGATCTGCCCTCCTAAGCCTCCCAAAGTGTTGGGATTACAGGCGTGAGCAACTGCGCCTGGCCGATCCACTCTTCATTTTACAGAAAAGCAAACTGATGTCTAGAGACTTGGAGCCACTTGCCAAAGTCAGCAAGTCGGTGGCTGAGCTAGGAATTGAACCCAGGTCTCGCACTCTACCCTTGAATTCACTTCTTTTTCGGCGTCTACTCTATCTCCATGGCCACTTATCTCAATGATCCAGTGGGTTTTGCTGGTTCGTTGTTACATACTTGCCACGCACTAGAGCTTTCTGTGTGGAACACTTTTGTCCATTCCGCAGGGAACGTTTCTAAGATTCTAACGTTTCTAAGGCAGGGGGCGTTTCTTTGATGGGAGATTGCAATTGTTGAGCACGTTGTCATGCAAAATAGCTTTCCATGAGTGGACATAGGGAGGAAGACAGAGAAGTTCTTTGCTGTCCCTAATTTCCCCTTGCTTCCTCCATGCTCACTATTAAAGGAAAACACTGGTGTCAAACAGTTTCGTGTGCCATCTTACTTCAAGCATGACAACCCACCTGCACAGGGTGGTTGCACACCCGTGGTCAGTATCCCAGGCCCGCCAAGTGTGCAAGTCCACAGGGTGGTGTCCTGCTCATGCCTCATCCTCCTCTCTCTCTCCATCTCCTCGCCCCATCTCCCTCCTTTTCTCTCTTTGTGCCTGATTTTTTCTTCTACTCCTGTACTCTTGGCTCAGGGTGGCTCTGCTCTTGCTGCCATCTTGTGGCATTAGAGAGAATTAAATTAGCCTGAGTAGGAAGCAGAAAAGTCCTAGAATATGGTTAAGTACTGTTAAAGCCACTGTAATGTGATTAGGGAAGGGAGGTCCGTTCTGAATCTTCATCCACATAACCAGGGCATCTTTAAGCATTTGAGTGTTTCCACATACTGTGCATTCACTACTCACTAGGAGTAGAGAAGGATGAGCTGGCCAAAGGCTCAGAAACAACCTTTATTCTTCTAACTTTGCTTCCTACAAATTCAGGGACACTGGATGGGCTCTACCAAATTAACCCACTGTGGTATTTTTGAGATCATTCTGTGCTATGTATTCGAAAGACAGGTCTTCCCTATGGACCTCGAATTTGACCATTATGGATGGATTCACATCTTGGAGTTCTGAAGACAGTCCTATTTTTAAGAATTACCTCCTAAGGTGTTAATAAGGTCCTTAAAAAATAAATGGAACAATGTTGTTCACAGATTGGAAGACTTGATGTTGTTAAGACAGCAATACTACCCAAAGCCACACACAGAGTCAATGCAATCCCTATCAAAATCCCAATCGTATTTTTTGCCAAAATGGAAAAACTCATTCTAAAATACAGAATTTCAAGGAATCAGAATAGCCAAAACAATCTTTAAAAAAAAAAAAAGTTGCCTGTTCTGATTCCTTGAAATTCCGTATCAAGACTTGATACAGAGTTACAGCACAGTAATCAAAACAATGTGGTACTCACACAAGAACATGTGTGCGTGTGTGTGTGTGTGTGTGTGTGTATCAATAGAATAGAATTGAGAATCAATAGAATAGAATAGAATTGAGAAGCCAGAAATAAGCCCTCACATTTATAGTCAGTTGATTCTCAATAATGGTGCCAAGACCATTCAATGGGAAAGAATGGTCTCTTCAACAAACGGTGCTGAGAAAACTGAATATTCACACACCAAAGAATGAATTTGGATCCTTACCATATACTATATACAAAAATTAACTCAAAATGAATCAAAGACCTAAATTTTAAAAGCGGAAACTATCAAATTCTTAGAAGAAAACACAGAGGAAAATCTACATGACCTTGGATTTCTTAATATGACATTAAAAGCCCAGGCAACAACAAAAAAATAGAAATTATTAAGATTACAAACTTTTGCACATTAAAGGATACTAGCGAGGCAGCAGATGGGGCTTGACTCTGGAAGCAGGGCTCAGACACCAGACCAAATTGAGGATTAGCTAAAACAGGTCTGGGGCAGAAGCAGCTTTCCATAAGACACACTCACTAGTGTGCCATGTCAGTTTACCATTACCATGGCAACACTCCAATGTTACTGACCCTTCCCATGGCAATGACCCAACAACCCAGAAGTTACCACCCTCATCCTAGAAATGGCTCCATAAACCGCCCCTTAATTTTCATATAATTAGAAGTGGGTATAAGTTTAACTGAAGAACTGCCTCTGAGCTGCTACTCTGGGCACACTGCCTATGGGGTAGCCATGCTCTGCAAGGAGCCGTACCTCTGCAGCTACTGTACACCACTGCTTCAATAACAGTTGCTGTTTAACACCACCAGCTCCTCCTTGAATTCTTTCCTGAGTGATATGGTTTGGCTGTGTCCCCACCCAACTCTCATCTTGAATTGTCACTCCCACAATTCTCACATGTCATGGGAGGGATCCAGTGGGAGGTAATTGAATCATGGAGGCAGGTCTTTCTCATGCTGTTCTCATGGTAGTGAACAAGTCTCACAATATCTGATGGTTTTAAAAAGAGGAGCTCCCGGGCCAGGTGCGGTGGCTCATGCCTGTAATCCAGCACTTTGGGAGGCCGAGGTGGGTGGATTGCCTGAGGTCAGGAGTTTGAGATCAGCCTGGCCAACATGGTGAAACCCCATCTCTACAAAAAATACAAAAATTAGCCAGGTGTGGTAGTGCGTGCCTGTAGTCCCAGCTACTCAGGAGGCTGAGGCAGGAGAATGGCATGAACCTGGGAGGCAGAGCTTGCAGTGAGCCAAGATCACGCCACTGCACTGCAGCCTGGGCGACAGAGCAAGACTCCTTCTCAAAAAAAAAACAAAAAACAAAACAAAACAGAAAAAACAAAAGAGGAGCTCCCCTGCACAAGCTCTCTCTCTTTGCCTGCCGCCATCCACGTAAGATGTGACTTGCTCCTCTTTGCCTTCCATCGTGATTGTGAGGCTTCCCCAGCTACGTGGAACTGTGAATGCTCCATTAAACCTCTTTCCTTTGTAAATCACCCAGTCTTGGGTATGTTTTTATCAGCAGCATGAAAACAGACAAATACACTGGGCAAAGCCAAGAACCCTCCCAGGCTAAGCCCCAGTTTTGGGGCTTGCCTGTCCTGCATCACTATTAAGAGCATCGAAAAGACAACCCACAAAATGGAATAAAAATATTTGCAAATCATATATTTAATAAGGATTTAATATCCAGAATATATAAAGAAGTATAACTCAACAACAAAAAGACAAAACTGCAATTCAGAAATGGGCAAAAGACTTGGATAGACATTTCTCCAAAGAAAATACACAAATGGCTAATGAGTTTATGAAAAGATGCCCAATGTTATTAGTCATTAGAGAAATCCAAATCAAAACCATAATGAGATACCACTTCATACCCATTAGGATGACTCTTTTTTTTTTTTTTTTGAGACAGAGTCTCACTCTGTCACGCAGGCTGGAGTTCAGTGGTGTGATCTCGGCTCACTGCAACCTCTGTCTCCGAGGTTCAAAAGATTCTCCTGCTTCAGCCTTCTGAGTAGCTGAGATTACAGGCATATGCCCCCACATCCAGCTAATTTTTGTATTTTTAGTAGAGACAGGGTTTCACCATGTTGGCCAGGCTGGTCTTGAACTACTGACCTCAGGTGATCTGCCTGCCTCAGCCTCCCAAAGTGCTGGTATTACAGGCATGAGCCACTGTTCCCAGCTGGCTATAATTTTTTAATGAAAAAAATAGCAGTTGTTGGAGAAGATGAGAAGAAATTGGAACTACTGTACATTGTTGGTGAAAAGTGGAAATGGTGCAGCCACTGCAGACACAGACTGGCCATTTCTCAAAAAGTTAAACATAGAATTTCCATGTGATCCAGCAAATTCACGCCTAGATATAGACCCCAAAAAGTTAAAAACAAGGACTTAAACAGATGTTTATACACAAATGTTCATAGTGTGCTATTCACAATAGCCTAAAGGTGGAAACAACCAAAGTGTCCATTCACAGATGAATGGCTAAACAAAATGTGGAATCTAACACAGTGGACTATAATTTAGCTGTAGAAATAATGACATTCTGATACAGGCTACAACATGGATGGACCTTGGTGCTAAGACACGGTGCTAAGACTGAGTGTGGTGACGCACACTTGTGATCCCAGCACTTTGGGAGGCCAAGGTGATTCAAGAGGGTTGCTTCAGCCCAGGAGGACAAGACCAGTCTCGGCAACATGGTGAGACCCTGTCTCTCCAAAAATAGACAAAAAAAAAAAGTAACCAGGTATAGTGGAAAGCACCTGTAGTCTCAGCTACTCAGGAGGCTGAGGCAGGAGGATGGGCTGAGCTCAGAAAGTCAAGGCTAGAGCGAACCATGATCATGTCACTGCACTCCAGCCTGGGCAACAAAACGAGACTGTCTCAAAAAAAAAAAAAAAAAAAGTGCTAATTGAAAGAAGTCAGACACAAAAAAATACGCATAATTTCAAATTCAGAAATCATACAGACAAAAAGTGGTTACCAGGGCCTGGGGGAAGGAATAATGAGGCATTACTGTACAATGGGTATGAAGTTTATTTTGAGATAATGAAAAAGTTTTCTAAATAGGTAGAGGCAATGATTACATGCCATTGTGAATGTGATTAATTCCACTGAATTATATGTTAAAAAAACAATTAAAATTACAAATCTTATGTTATACATACTTTACCACCATAAAAACAATTTAAAAAAATAGAAGTGGGAAAGACCACTTAACTAAACCCACAAGAATGAAAATGTCATAATAAATGGGAGTAGGAGAACAGGCTTGATTGTGGAGCTATCTTGAAAAATAACAGGCTGGGCATGGTGGCTCATGCCTGTAACCCCTGCACTTTGGGAGAGGCAGAAGGATTGCTTGAGCCCAGGGTTCAACACTGGCCTGGGCAACATGGTGAAACCCTGTCTCTACAAACAAAAACAAAAACCTACAAAAATTAGGTAGGCATGGTGGGTCATGCCTATAGTCGCAACTACTCAGGAGGCTGAGGTGGAAACATTACTTGAGCCCAGGAGGTCGAGGCTGCAGTGAGCGGTGATTATGTCACTGCACTCTAGCCTGGGTGACACAGTGAGAACTTGTCTCAAAAAAAAAAAAAAAGGAAAAGAAGCTTATTTTTATGACATTTAACATATTTTACATTATGTTTCAATTAGCATATTTTACATTGTGTTTCAATTAATTAGTAACTCTTAAACAGAGATAAAATCAGGAGCGGCGGTGGCTCAGGCCTATTGTCCTGGCGCATAAGGAGGCAAGGCTAGGTGTTCGAGGCCAGCCTAGGCAACATAGAAACCTCTCATCTATATAACCAAAAAAAAAAAAAAAAAAAAAAAAAAAAAAACAGAGTCAAAAATCAAGTCTTCATTTTTTTCTCCCAAAAAAATATCATATCCTTCACTTAGAAACGCCCAAGCTGAGCACACACATACCTCTATTGGGGCAGGAGGGATGTTTGAATGCAGTCTAATTCCATGATGGTCTGCTCCCTGGTGAATGATTTTGCATCTTGAGGTCTTTTTTTCCCTAAGGTCATAAATATATGGGAAACCAAGAAGCCTCTGGCCTCGTAGGAAAAGTGGCTATAGCACCATGAGCAGTAGACAAGGCCAACTCCATGATTTGTGAGGCCCAGTGCAAAGTGAAAATGCAGGACCCCTTGTTGAAAAGGTCTTAAGAATTTCAAGACTGGCTGGGCACGGTGGCTCATGCCTGTAATCCCAGCACTTTGGAAGGCCACGGTGGGAGGATCACTTGAGGACAAGAGTTGGAGACCAGCCTGGGCAACATAGTGAGACCCCATCTCTACAAAAAATGTAACAATTTAGGTGGCTGTGGTGACATGAGTCTGTAGTCCCAGCTGTTTAGGAGGTCGAGGAGGGAGGCTCGCTTGAGCCCAGGAGATCGAGGCTGCAGTGAGCCATGACTGTACTGCTGCACTCCAGCCTGGGTGATACAGCGAGACTCTGTCTCGAAAGAAACAAACAAACAAACAAAAAGCGTTAAGGCTATACCACCAGAGTGTTTAACCAAGGGCACTTCTGAGTGAAGGGCTCTGTGTGACACAGCTAGGAAGCTGTCCCTGGCAGTAGCTAAGAACCTAGAGTGTTCAGGTAGAAGTTCAGAAGAAAGAAGGGGTGAGTGAGTGGCCCCCAGGTACCAGTGGGGTTCACATAGCTGAGAAGGACACAATCAACTGATGGGCCCAACAGCCATCCCCACGCCTTCTCCCCTGCTGCTTCTCACTGCACGGGCTGAAAACCTGAGTCTCTTCTCAGAGTCTTTCATAGCTAAAGGGGGCCTCGTGCTGGATCGCGATGCTGACAGATGGGACTGATGGGGAAATCTGCTAGGAGGCTTCAGAGAGTTTTTACTTTTCTGATAAAAGGAACAGGCTTGGCCACCACCACCCGGTTCCCCTTACTTGCCTTTCATGCAATATCAAGTCTGTAGCTGCAACAGCCATTTAACAAGGGCAAGGTGATGTGCATGCGACCCCACACGCTAAGTGTGGCAGTGCAGAAGCACCTGCGTATGTCCTCCATCACACGGGGGGCAGCCCATACAAAGCTAGCACCTGCCCACCTCCAGGTCTGTCTCCTACTGCCATCAAACCCACCTGTCCCCAACCTAACACCACCATCCTCCTTTGGGGCACACACTCCACACTCCCCAGCCTGCACCCGACCCAACCAAACTTACTAGGCCCTGGCCAAGCTCCAGCTAAATGCTAGCTCATAACTCTTCTTTTTTTTTTTTTTTTTTTTAAACAGAGTCTCGCTCTGTCGCCCAGGTTGGAGTACAATTGCAATGGCGCAATCTCGGCTCACTGCAACCTCCGCCTCCTGGGTTCAAGCAATTCCCCTGCCTCAGCCTCCCAAGTAGCTGGGATTACAGGCACCCGCCATCACGCCTGGCTAATTTTTTGTATTTTTAGTAGAGATGGGGTTTCACCATGTTGGCCAGACTGGTCTCGAACTCCTGACCTCAGGTGATCTACCCACCTCGGCCTCCCAAAGTGCTCACATTACAGGTGTGAGCCACCGCACCTGGCCCATAACTCTTCTTAAGGGCTCTTGGGAAATTCTGTTGGACTAAATACACTGGGTTACATCCCTGTCTTATTTTTCACTCATCCAAAGCCAAGCTAGGCTCAGCCCTGGGCGTCCTGTCCAAAGCAGAGAGAACAAAAGCAGCTCACTCTTAGAATGTTCTGTGTGCTCAGCTCGAAGTTTTCATTCATCCTCATTGGATCCTTGCCTATGAGGTAGATATTTTCATCTCCATCTGACTGAGGGGGAAACTGAGGCTCAGAGCAGCTCTCTCATCCAAGGTCACTCCCCAGGTCTTGATCAGGAAGTATTCCCATGCTCACACCCTGGAATCCTTACTGTACGAGATTTGGGACCTCAACTCCACTGGATGCTGGGGAGCCTCACTGTCTTCTACCTGCCTCCTCCTGTAGGCGACTAAAGGCTCACAGCCCTTCTTCTCCCTCCTCCCATCTCCACATCCTCAAAGTCTCCTGCAGTAAACAGTTCAGAAAGGCCCAGAGCCAAGGCAGAAACTTCATTAGCAAACCGCATTTCAGGGGCACTGTCAGGCCCCGCTGTTTCAAAGCTGCTCTGAGTCCCGATGTCCCTACTGATGGGCAATGCATGCCCCACGGTCCAACTTGATTTAGAAAGACTGAGACGGCCTCCTCCAGGAATCCAGCAATGCTGCTCACTGCAGGCTGAGTGAAGAGGGATGGCCAGGGAAAAGAAGGAACCTGCTGCAGGCCCTGATCTGGCCCAGGTGAAGGTGACAAGAGCAGCCACTATTTACCGAGCACTCACTTCCCTTGTGCCAAGACCTGAGATAAGGGCCTCATAGCCCCGAACGCCTCCAAACTGCCCTCTAAGTTGAAGACCACTATTCACACTTTACAAATAGGGAAACTGAGGCCCAGGGAAGTTAAGTCCCTTGCCCAAAGAGCCTGCACAAACAAGCAGCCTTGCAGAATTCTACCCGGAGCCCCCTCGATCTCCAAATTCTCAGCTTTTAATTCTTTAACTCTATGGACTCCCAAAAACCTGGTTTTGGGTAGGACACCCTCTAGCTGTCACTTTGCACAGAGATAAGGTTATAATGGCCATGGGTAATCAAAAACAAAATTATTGACCGGGCACGGTGGCTCACGCCTGTAATCCCAGTACTTTAGGAGGCGGAGGCAGGCAAATCACTTGAGGCCAGGAGTTTGAGACCAACCTAGCCAACATGATGAAACCCTGTCACTACTAAAAATACAAAAATTAGCTGGGCATGGTGGGGCACATTTGTAATCCCAGCTACTCAGGAGACTGAGACAAGAGAGTCACTTGAATCTGGGAGGCGGAGATTGCAGTAAACCGAGATTGCTCCACCACACTCCAGCCTGGGTGACAGAGGGACTCTGTCAAAAAAGAAAGAAGAAAGAAAGAGAGAGAGAGAGAGAGAGAAAGAAAGAGAGAGAGAGAGAAAGAAAGAAAGAAAGAAAGAAAGAAAGAAGAAAGAAAGAAAGAAGAAAGAAAGAAGAAAGAGAGAGAGAAAGAAAGAAATAAATAAAGAAAGAAAGAAAGAAAAAAGAAAGAAAGAAATAAAGCTGTTCTCCTTTGAATGATAAGAAGCCCCCAAAGTCTCCCCACTGAGCCCTGAAGCCGGGGTGCAGTCCCCCCACCCAGGCTGGGTGCCTCCCATTGCAGTCATGCTGATTTAAGACCCAGAGAAAGACCCTCACCCACGGGATTACTTTCAGGACTGCCATAACAAAACACATAGACTGGGTGGCTTAGAAACTACAGAAGTGTGGTGCTCATTCTGGAGACTGGTAAATACAAGATCAAGGTGTCTGCAGATTTGGTGTCTGATGAAGGCCTTCTTCCTAGTTCATAGGCAGCTGCCTTCTCTCTGTGTCTTCATATGGCTGAAGGGGTAAGGAAGCTTTCCAGGGATCCTTTTATAAGGGCACTAATCCCATTCATGAAGTCCCCACTTGCATGACTTAATCACCTTCTCACACCACCTCCTCACACCATCACATTGTGGGTTAGGAGTTCAACGTATGAATTTAGGGGTTGGGGAGACATAGACATTCAGTCCACTGCACCAGTGCTGCCCAAAGCCTGGCGGATCTCATCAAGACTCCTCAGCTGCAGGTTGTTAGGGGCACCCCTCTTGAGCTACAATTAATTCAGGCTGTGTTAAAATAGCCTGGGCTAGGTGGCTCACCCCTGTAATCCCAGCACTTTGGGAGGCTGAGGCTGGTGGATCACCTGAGGTCAGGAGTTCAAGACCAGCCTGGCCAACATGGCGAAACCCCATCTCTACTAAAAATACAAAAAGTAGCAGAGTGTGATGGTGCACGCCTTTAATCCCAGCTACTTGGGAGGCTGAGGCAGGAGAATGGCTTGGACTCAGGAGGCAGAGACTGCAGTGAGCTGAGATTGCACCACTGCACTCTGGCCTGGGCAACAGAGTGAGACTCCATCTCAAAAAATAAAATAAAATGAAGATCCCAGTCTAATTACTGTAATGACTTCAAAGCAGTGATGAGTAAAAGCAATATATTTTGAGACAGCACCAACAAGTGAAATGTAATAGGAAACTATAGGATTCTATTCATGACATAGTCAGACACTACTCACACCATTGTGGTTTGTTGCCTATGTTCATAGTAGAAGGAAATGTTGTCTTTCAATTCACTGTTAATGAGAATAAAGAGATCACTTTCCCCATCCAAGTTCAAAGGAGTCTGTGGTCCCCAGGCTGAGAACCCCAGCCAAGAGATTCTTCGCTGTCTTCTAGGCTAGGGCTTTGGGATCTCAATGTGTCGGGGTAATATCTCCTGGGTCCGCCAAATCCTCAATGGATCACCCAGTTCTGCCCCCATCCTTCTTTCTCAAGGGTCATCTCCCATCTCAAGATAATCCAGATACTGCCCTTCTCTCTGCATCTATGAATTCGACTCTTAGATTTCGCTTACTAGTGAGATCCTGCAGTGTTTTTCCTTTTGTGTTTGGCTTAATTCACTTAGCATAATGTCCTCCAAGTTCATCAAGGTCGTTGTAAATGGCAGAGTTTCTTTTCCCTTTTCGGAAGGCTGAATAGTCTGTGTATATATACCACAGTTTCGTTATCCATCATCTACCGTGAACACCTGGGCTGTTTCCGTATCTTGGCTATTGTGAATAATGATGGAATGAGCATTGGAGTGCAGCTGTCTCTAGATATCCAGATATAGTTTCTCAACCTGAATGTTGAAACCTTAATCTCCTGCAGGGTTTATCCCAGGACCCCACCCAGGATTGTGCTAGGCAAGTTCCTGTTCAAGCTTTGAGTTAGTCATCACCTCCTCCCTGAGGCCTCCCTGACTCCATGGGTTGCATTAGTGATTCCTCTGTCCCAGGCTCCACCTCCCCAACCCAGCACTGACCACCTCATCCCTGCCTCCACTGACCTAGTTCCTGGGCTGGAACTGGAGTGAGACTGACATGTGACTTTGGGAGTTCAGGCAATGGAGAGCCAGTGTTGTGAAATGGAGCAGCCCCACCACTCTCCTGCCTTGCCACAGTGACCCTGAGGCCACGTGCTCTCTCTGGGGAAGGGCTGCCCTCCTTCTTAGAAGAGCCAGAAGCAAGGCTTGATTGTGTTTCACCACTGCGAGTCCAGGGTTTGTCTGTTGTGGCAGCTGGCATTAAACGCCTTGACACATTCAGACCTCAAAGCCCAAGCCTAGAAGACAGTGAAGCCACCTGGTAGATGGTAAATGATGAAATATTCTGCTTTTAATAATTTTTTTTTGAGACAGAGTCTCGCTCTGTCACGCGGCTAGAGTGCAGTGGCGTGATCTCGGCTCACTGCAACCTCCACCTCCCCGGTTCAAGCGATTCTCATGCCTCAGCCTCCCCTGTAGCTGGGACTACAGACGTGCACCACTATGCCTGGCTAATTTTTTTATTTTTAGTAGAGACTGGGTTTCACCATGTTGCTCAGGCTGGTCTCGAACCCCTGACCTCAAGTGATCCACCCACTTTGGCCTCCCAAATTGCTGGGATTACAGGAGTAAGCCACAGCACCCGGCCAATAATGTTTTTGTTCAATTTTTTTTAAGCTAGCTAACATTAACTGAGGTCATTCTGAATTAGGTATGTTCTAAAAATGCAACAGTCATGAAGTCATTTAATCCTCAGACCCCATACCTATGGGACTGGTACCTATTATCTCACTCTCATTTACAGGTGAGAAAACAGAGGCACAGAGAGGTGCAGTAACTTATCCAAGGTCACACAGCTACAAAGTATTGAAGCCAGAATTTCAACCCAGACAGTCAGACTCTGGGGCCCACATGCTCACTTCTTAACTGAGAATGACGGCCAGGCACAGTGGCTCACGCCTGTAATCCCAGCAGTTTGGGAGGCTGAGGCGGGCGGATCACAACGTCAGGAGATCGAGACCATTATGGCCAACATGGTGAAACCCCGTCTCTACTAAAAATACAAAAATTAGCTGGGTGTGGTGGCGTGTGCCTGTAATCCCAGCTACTCTGGAGGCTGAGGCGGGAGAATTGCTTGAATCCGAGAGGCAGAGGTTGCAGTGAGCCGAGATCACACCACTGCACTCCAGCCTGGGTGACACAGCAAGACTCTGTCTCAAAAAAAGAAAAAAAAAAAAAAAAGGCAAGTGCAGGATTCACTAAAACGCTGCCACTGAGGCATACAACCTCAGATGGAGTTGGTCAATGACTGCGGCCCTGGTGAAGCGGGTGAGGGGTTTGGGAGCAAAGGAGCAATGAAGAGGCTCAGAAGGTCTCAGCTAGTCCTCAGCCAGGTAGCCATGATAGGCTGAATAACGGCCCCCAAAGATGTGTACATCCTCATCCCCACACCTACACATACGGCAAAGGGGCCTTGCAGATGTGACTAAGGGTCTTGAGATGGGAGGTGATCCTGGATGATCCAAGTAACCCAGTGTCATCACAAGGGTCTTTATAAGAGGGAGGGTCCTTCTAAGAGGAAGCAGAAGATCAGAGTGAAGACAAAAGTGACAGCGGAAGCAGGGGAAGGGACTGGAGGGTGCTGCTGGCTGTGAAGATGAAAGTGGGGCCCTGCGCCAAGGAATAAGGGAACTGGAACAGCCTCTAGGAGCTGGAAAAAGGCAAGGAAAAGGATTCCCCCCTGAACCCTCCAGAATGAACCCAGCACCTTGACTTTAGGGCTTCTGGCCTCCGGAAATGTGAGATAACACACCTGTGCTGTTTTAAGCTGCGAGGTTTGGTCATGTGTTCCGTCGGCAAGACGAGACTCATGTGGTGACCTTGGGCAAGGCCTTTTGACTTTCTCGTCTCCATTTCCTGGCTATAAAATGAGGAGAGTTGGCCATGCGCGGTGGCTCAAACCTGTAATCCCAGCACTTTGGGAGGCCATGGCGGGTGGATCACTTAAAATCAGGAGTTCAAAACCAGCCTGGCCAACATGGTGAAACCCCGTCTCTACCAAAAATACAAAAATTAGCCAGGCGTAGTGGCATGTGCCTGTAACGCCAGTTACTCAGGAGGCTGAAGTGGGAGAATCGCTTGAACTCGGGAGGCAGAGATTGCAGTGAGCCGAAATTGCACCACTGCACTCCAGCCTGGGTGACAGAGCAAGACTCTGTCTCAAAAAAAAAAAAAAGAAAAAAGAAGAAAAAAATGAGGAGAGTGATCTCTGCCTCCCTTGCCTGTGGGGAGACTTAAACAAGTTAATAAATATGTAAAGGTTTGGAAAGTGTGCTATAAAAGAGAATTGAATTTTTAAGTCCATTTCCGCGTATCCTTGACCTCTTTCTGGGTGTTAGCTTCGGGACGAAGAGCCCTCCCCGCTTCCTCTCTTCCCCGACCCGTGCCGTGCTGGGAAATCTCCTGGTGTGTCCTCTGTGGTGTGCCCCTGCAGACTTAGCTTCTAGGTGGATGACAGATGGCTGGCCAGGTGTCAGCCACTTGGCTGGAGGCCAGGCTTGGAGGCTGTGAGACAGGATCAGATTGTCACAACCCAGAGGACAGCAGCTGGTGACGGCCACTTCCTCCACTGCCACTGGGTCACCCCACCTACCTAACAAGGTGAAGTCCCCCAGATAGCCTGTTCATCTTCAAGGGCGCTGGACAAGCCAACCATTAGCCTGATGCTAAGAAGACCCAAGTCAACCCTCCACGCATGCCTTCCTCTATGGGACCTTCATCTCTACTAAGGTTCAGGCATCCATTTGCTCCCTTCTCAAATATTTAAACAGCATTAATTATGCGCCAACACTGTTGGTCGCCTACCTAGCAGTCATTCCTCCTTTTTACCTTGCCCCCCAAATTCCACCTGGTCCCAGGGGATGTCTTGCTTGGTCTAAGCCAATCTTGGCATCCTGTGCCTCTTTGCCAGTGCATGGTCAGGAGGGACATGTGACACAGTCTGGCCAATTAAACATAAAAGAGAATCCTGCTAAGAGATTCTAGGAAGACTGTCTTTCTATTAAGAGAGAGATGCAGCCAGGCTTATACCTGTAATCCCAGTGCTTTGGGAGGCCAAGGCAGGAGGATTGCTTGAGGCCAGAAGTTCCAGACCAGCCTGAGCAATATAGCAACACCCCATCTCTACAAACAAACAAAAAAATTAATCAGCTGGATGTGACAGTGCATGCCTGTAGGTCCCAGCTACTTGGGAGGCTGAGGCAGGAGAATCGCTTGAACCCAGGAACTGGAGGCTGCAGTGAGCTATAATGATGCCACTGTACTCCAGCATGGACAACAGAATGAGGCCCTGTCTCTAAAGAGAAAGAGAGAGAGAGATGGGTCAGGAAAGGAAAAGACCTTTTCAATCTTCCTTCTTCCCTTCTGCTCTGGATGCTGCTGTTTGAGGTTGTGATTTCTGGAGCTTCAGCAGCCATCTTGTGACTTTGAGGTGACAATGCTAATTCTGAAATATCAACATGTCAGGGATGGAAAGCAGAAGAACTTTGATGGCTGGGATGGTTAGTTTTAAGAGTCAACTCGGATAGGCTGTAGTGCCCAGATGTTTGGTTATCACCAGTCTAGACGTTGCTGTGAAGGTATTTTTAGATGTGAAACAGTAGAGTTTGAGTAAAGCGATTATCCTCCATAGCATGGGTGGGTTCAGCCAATGAGTTAAAGCCTTAGGAGAAAAAGACCAAGGTCCCCCCAGGGAGAAGTTGTCTCTCCAGACTGCTTATGAGTCAAGCTGAAGCATCAGCTCTTCCCTGGGTCTCCATCCTGTCCTGCAGATTTGGACTTGCCTCTGAAATCATGTAACTCAATTCCTAGAGAGGAGGGAGGGAGGGAGGGAGGGAAGGAGGGAGAAAGGAAGGAAGGAAGAAAGGGAGGGGAGGGAAGGGAAAGGAAGGGAAGGGAAGGGAAGGGAAGGGAAGGGAAGGGAAGGCAGGGAGTGTGGGAAAAAGAAAGGAAAGAAAGAGGGAAGGAGGCAGGAAGGAAGGAAAGGAAGGGAAGGGAGGGAGGGAAGGATGGAGGGGGGAAGAAGAAAGGAAGGAGGAGAGGGGAGTTGGGGAAGGAGGGAGGAAGGAAAGAAGGAAAGGGGGAAGAGGAAGAAAGGAAAGAAGGGAGGAAGCAAGGGAGGGAGAAAGGAAAGAAGAAAAGAGGAAGAAGGAAGGAAGGAAGGAAGGAAGGAAGGAAGGAAGGAAGGAAGGAAGGAAGGAAGGAAGGAAGGAAGGAAGGAAGGAAGGAAGGAAGGAAGCTACAGAGAGAGAGAGATACACATTTTATTGGTTCTGATTCCCTGGAAAACCCTGACCCATATAATGGCTTTGGGATGGGATGGCGGGGGGATGCTCCTGACCTAAGGACTCCTTATAAAGAATAAGAGTGTCCTCATGGTCTAAGCCTCTCTTAGCTGGGTTTTCTGTTATTTGTAGCCCAAGCATCCTGGTTAGTGCACCTGCTCTATCATTTCTATTGCTGCTTGAAAAGCCACCTGAAAACTAAGTGACTAAAGGCAACAACCAGGTATTATCTTTCATAAATCTACAGGTCAGCCAAGCAGGTGTGCCAGTCTTAGCTGGGCTCACTTATGCCTCTGCCTCAACAGGCAGGTTGGTTGAGATGGATGGTCTAGCACCACCTATATGCTAGGCATGATCCTGGATTTTTTATTTATTTATTTTGCTATCAATAGAGGACACTATTGGGACAATTGGCAAAATACAAATAAGGGCTATAGATTAGGTCATTGTATTTTGATTACCTGATTGTGATCATTGTACTGTGGTCAGGTAAAAGAATTTCCTTATATTAGGAAATACATATATTGAAGCACTAGGGGGTATAATGGTATAGTGTATGCAATTCATCCTCAAATGTTTCAGAAAATTATATCTATCCATGTATTGTGTTTGTATGTGTGTGTCTGTGTATATATATGTATATATGTATATATATGTGTATACATGTATATATGTGTATATATGTATATATGTGTATATATATGTGTACATATGTATATATATGTGTACATATGTATATATATATGTATATATGTAGAGAGAGAGAGAAAGGGAGAGAGAAGAAGCAGGAGGAGGAGGAGGAAGAAGAGGAGGAGGAGAAGGGGGAGGAGGAGGAAGAGGAAGAAATCAAATATAAGGTTAACATTTGAGGAATCCAGGTGAAAGGTATAAAGAATTTATTGTACTCTTTGTAACTTCTCTATAAGCTCCCAAATTAATTTAAAATAAAATATTTAACAAAAAAAAGGAAAGGAGCCAGGGTTCAAACTTGATTTTGGATCTTTCCATAGGAGACCAGGGTTGCACACTGGCTCCTAGGGTCCCAGAGTTCGTCTCAGGTCAATCTGAGGCTCTCTCAAACTCACCTAAAACATCCTCCACAAAAAACGGCATGAGGATGAAGCCCTCTAGCCAGGAGAGTTATGGCGGTGATGCTTTCATTGAAGTCAAGGCTGTCTCCCTCATTTTTACTTTGGGGGAATTTAGATTTTGGTAGGTAGGATTTTCTTTAGCCATCAGTGCCCATATGAAGGCAGAATCGGATATTGGGTTAGAATCCTGGTTGTACCATTTAGTTGCCATATGACTTTGAACAAGAAAATTGAGTTTTCCGTGCCTCGGTTTCCTCATCTGCAAAATGAAGATCATAATGGTAGACATCACATAGGGTTGTTATGGATTAAATCCATTAAAATGTATGTAAAGAGTTGGGGACGGTGCCTGTCACAGGAGTAATGCTCTGTAATCGCTACTTGTCATCATCACCACCATCATCACCAAGATTAGTAGGATTTTTAATAGGATTTCCATTAGGATTCTTGACTTTAGAGTCAAGAAATCCAACTTGGAGCCAGTGATGCATGTAGCACTTACTCACTGGTGACACTGAGTTAGTTACTTGTCCCAACAAACCACAGTGTCCTTATCTGTAAAATGGGAATGATACTAACCACTGGGCATGTGACATATTCAGCCTGGTGCTGGGCACACAGGAGCCCTCATTGGTGGCTGGGAGAAAAACTACCTGGAAAACCCATTCAGATGGCTACTATTATTTTAATAAAAGAAAAGAAAGAAAATAACAAGTGTTGGTGAGGCTGTAGAAACATTGGAACCCTGTGTACTCTCGGTGGGCATGTAAAATGCTCTGGGAACAGTATGACAGTTCCTCAAAAATTAAAAATAGAATTACTATATTGTATTCGCTCTGGCTGCCATAAGAAAATATCGGGCCGGGTGTGGTGGCTCACGCCTGTAATCCCAGCGCTTTGGGAGGCCAAGGCAGGTGGATCACCTGAGGTGAGGAGTTCAAGACCAGCCTGGCCAAAATGGCAAAACCCCATCTCTACTAAAAATACAAAAAATTGGCTGGGCGTGTTGGCATGCACCTGTAGTCTCAGCTACCTGATAGGCTGAGGTAGGAGAATCGCTTGAACCTAGAGGGTGGAGGTTGCAGTGAGGCGAGATCACACCACTTCACTCCAGCCTGGGAGACAAAGCAAGACTGTCAAAAAAAAAAAAGAAAGAGAGAGAGGGAGGGAGAGAGGGAAGGAAGGAAGGAAGGAAGGAAGGAAGGAAGGAAGGAGGGAAGGAAGGAAGGAGGGAAGGAAGGAGAAAGAAAGAGAGAGAGTGAAAGAGAGAAAGAAAGAGAAAGAAAGGAAGGAAGAAGAAAGAAAGAGAGCGAGAAAGAAAGAGAAAGAAAGAAGAAAGAAAGAAAGAGAAAAAGAAAAAAGAAAATATCATAGACCGGTGGCTTAAACAACAGAAATTTACTTCCTACAGTTCTGGAGCCTGGAAGTTTGGGATCAGGGTGCCAGTGTGGTCTGGTTCTTGTGAGACCCCCATCCCTGGCTTACAGGCTGCTGTCTACTTGATACTCCCTCACACGGCCATTCCTCATTGCCTGTATGCACAGGGAAGGAGAAAGAGAGATCCCTGTCTCTCCTCTTCTTATAAGGCTAGCCATTCTTATCAGATTAGGACTCCATCCTTATGACCCCTTTTGATTTTTTTTTTCTTTTGAAACAGAGTCTCACTCTGTCAGCCAGGCTGGAGTGCAGTGGCGCGATCTTGGCTCACTGCAACCTCTCCCTCCAGGGTTCAATGGATTCTCTTGCCTCAGCCTCCCAAGAAGCTGGCACTACAGGACCATGCCACCACGCCTGGCTAATTTTTGTATTTTTAGTAGAGACGAGGTTTCACCATGTTGGTCCAGTCTGGTCTCAAACTCCTGATCTCAAGTGATCCATCCACCTCGGCTTCCCAAAGTGCTGAGATTACAGGTGTGAGCCACAGCGCCCGGCCCCTTATGATCTTAATTACCTCTTAAAAGCCCTATCTCCAAATACAGTCACATTGCACGTGAGGGCTTCAACATATGAATTGGGGAGGGGGGAGTTCAGTCTAGCACGTATGATCCAGCAATCCCGCTTCTGGGGGTATACCCAAAAGAAGTGACAACAAAGTCTGGAAGAGATATTTGTACACCCATACTCATAACAGCTCTATTCACAATGACTAACAGGTAGAAGCAACTCAAGAGTCCACTGACGGATGAACAGATAACAAATAGATAACAAAATGTGTATATACGTACAGTGGAATATGATTCGCCCTAAATAGGAAGAGAATCCTGACACGCTACAACATGGGGAAACCTTGACATTATGCTCAGTGAAATAAGCCAGGCACAAAAAGGCAAACGCTGAATGCTTCTACTTATAGGAGGTACTGGGCTAGTCAAGCTCTTAGAGACAGAAAGTAGAACGGTGGGTGCTACAGGCTGGAGGGAGGGGAAAATGGGAAAATTCTTGTTTAAAGGGTACAGTTTCAGTTTTGCAAGATGAAAAAGTACTGAAATCGGTTGTAAAACAATGTGTATATGCTTAACACTTAGCTTAGATAGAATTGAGATGGTAAATTTTACAGTATGCGTGTTTACTGCAATAAAAAAATTAAATTATCTGGAAATGTCTCCAGCATTAGAACGAGGGACCAAAATAGACCACCAGGGGGCGTTCTACACACACGCTCCCATTTCATTTCTCAGCCCAGCCTGCTGGACTCAGGCGGTCGATTTGTACAGGGAGGAAAAGGACTAGGGTTCCTCTCTCCTTTCTGCTCCCCCCACCCTTCCCCAGATGAATCAGCTCTGCATAAGCAACACACACACACACACACACACACACACACACACACACACACACACACACACACACACACCCCTACCCCCAACTCCCTCTCTTAGTCCCCTAGCCACACCAAACTTCCACCACACCCCAGGCCACACTAACTCTAAACCCCGTTCTTTCTCTAGGTTCCTTCTCTCCATGCTGGAAACACAGCGAGTTCCAGATTGAGTGCCCCCACTTCGCCTGGCTGCCCACAGGACTTCTCGATGGCCCAGGGGCTGGGGAAGAGGAGAGAGGAGGCAAAGACCCACCCACCCACACTATAAAGGAGAGAAACTGTGGTCCCCAAAGACAAAGGGACGCCACAGTGGAAATAGATCAGACACCTCATATCCCAGGTGCAAAAGCTCCGAGGTCAGCCAGACCTGGGGTTCTCAGGCTCAACTACTCACTGTGTATGCCATAACCTCTGCTGCCTCAGTTTCTCCACCTGTAAAATCGTAATAATGCCTGTCAGAGTTGTTGGGAAGATTAGAAGAGCATAATAAGGTGGCTCACAGCTGTAATCCAGCACTTTGGGACGCCGAGGTGGATCACTTAAGGTCAGGAGTTTGAGAACAGCCTGGCCAACATGGTGAAACCCTGTCTCTACTAAACATACAAAAATCAGCCAGGAATGGTGGCTCATGCCTGTAATCCCAGCTACTTGGGAGGCTGAGGCAAGAGAATCACTTGAACCTGGGCGGAGGAAGTTGCAGTGAGCTGAGATCATGCCACTGCACTCCAGCCTGAGTGACAGAGCCGAGACCCTGTCTCAAGAAAAGAAAAGAAAAGAAAAGAAAGAGTGTAATAAAATCCCTGTACCTAGAAATCACTCCATGAATGGGCTAACTACTATTCCATGCCCCTTAACTGATGCCGGCCTGGGTCCCCTTCCACCTCCCAGGGGCTATTGCTGTGCGAGCACCCACCCTCCAGTTTGCACTTTCTCTTAAGAAATCTTTCTTGAAGAAACTCACACCATGATCTTCTGGCCACGGGGCCAGTGATTTCACCAGGTAGGACTCACTGTCTTACAAGTAATAGAAACCCAATTAAACCACCTCAAGGAAACTGAGGTGCCTCATGGAACCTAAGGAAAAATTGAATAGCCAGTCACTGGGAAGAACAGATTCGGGATTTGAACCCCTTGGGAAATGCAGGAAATATTCTCCCTCTCTTCTCCCCCGTGTCTCCATCTCTCTCCCTCCCTACACCTGCTTCACACGTGGCTGCACCCACTTCCTCCAGCCCACTGACCTCCCTGCCATTCCTACAGCATGTCAAGCACCCTCCCACCTAGCGGCCTTTGCACCTGCTGTGCCCTCTACCCAGTGCCCCCTTCCTCAGATCTCCCCTTATTCGCTACTCTCCTTCAAATCATGGCTCAGATGTCACCTGGGTAGTACCTTCCCTGACCAGCTGATTAAAGTTGCAACCCCAGTCTGGACAACATGGCCAAACTCCATCTCTACAAAATACACAAAAATTAGCCAGGTGTGGTGGTGCACACCTGTAGTCCTAGCTACTCGGGAGGCTAAGATGGGAGGGTCAATTGAGCAAGTGAGGTTGAGGCTGCAGTGAGTTGTGACTGTGCCTCTGCACTCCAGCCTGGGCAACAGAGCAAGACCCTGTCTCAAAAAAGAAAAAACGGCAATCATATCGAGCATGATCTGGATGATCTAGCCCCTCCCTGCTTACTCGCTTATTTCTTTAATCTTGGTCCACAAAAACGGGGGGTTAATAATGCTCTCATCAGCTTTTAATTAATTGGTTAATTTTAAGAATGGCTGGGCACAGTGGCTCACACCTGTAATCCCAGCACTTTGGGAGGCCAAGGCAGGAGGATCACTTGAGCCCAGGAGTTCAAGACCAGCCTGGGCAAAGCACGGAGACCTCGTCTCTACAAAAATAAAATAAAATAATTAGGTATGGTGGTACATGTCTGTAGCCCCAGCTGAGGCAGGAGAATTGCTTGAGCCCGGGAATTGGAGGCTGCAGAGTGCTGTGATCGCACCACTGCACTGAAACCTGAGCGATAGAGCGAGACCCTGTCTCTTAAAAAAGAAGAATGTAATAAACACCTGTGAAACCACTACCCAAACAAAAGCTAGGATCTTGACAGTGACTTACATCTTACCATATGGTCCCCCAACCCACGGCGCCACGTTCCTCTCTTAATCTTCATCCTAAATCCTGTATTTATTCTTCCCTTGTTTCCCTTTCATACAGTTTATTATCGCATTATGTGTGCCCATAATTTTAGTTGCCTTTGACTTTATAAAAAGGGAATCATGTTTATGTAACAGGACATTTTTCATTGAATATTCTATTTCAAAGACCCATCCATATTTCGGCGTGCGGCTGTATAGTTGCTTCGTGTTGAGTGCTGTGTAATATTTCATCATGGGAATTAAACCATAATTTATTCATTTGTTCTCTCCAGATGGGCATTTGGGTTATTTCCCAGCTTTGGCCACTGTGAACGGAGCTGCTATAAACATCCTTCTATGGGACTGCTGCTGTGAATGGGCAAGAATTTCTCCAAGGTCCATACTCCAGAGTAGAATTGCTGGACTACGGGGTGTATATGTGCTTAACTATCAGAGATAAAGCCGGGCTGTTTTCCAACATGGTTACACCAAGTCACGTCCCCACCAGTAATGTCTAAGAGGGCTTAATTTTTCTCCACTGCACATACATTACAAGATGCACTCTATATTTATGCATTTATGTACTTTTTCTCTCCTGCCACCTAGAAGGTCAGCTTCTAGGAGAGCAAGCATTTTGTGTCTTTTATTCATCATTATATCTTCAGTGCCTAGAATGGTATCTGGCACACAGTAGGTGCTCAGTAAATATCATCTGATTAGATGAATAAATGGACGGCTCTAAATGGGCCCTGAAAGCTCACAATATCACATATGATTAGCCCAACTACCTAGAGATAGGTTGGCAACCATCTGTCAGTTTTAATCCCTTAAATCCAGGGAAAGAACCATTGGCCAAAGGCTACAAATACCTGGACCCCCCAGCCAACTACATCAGTTTCTGATGGTGGGGCTTGGACGTGGGTAATTTGTATGCACTCTGCAGGAGAGTCTCACATGAATCCAGGGTGGGACCCAGCGCTCTGGGGTGGGGAGGGCGTTCATCTCACCATCTCGCCCATAGATGCTCAAGCTGCTTTCAACTCTGGCTGTATGTGAATTTCAGAGCAAGACCCTGGAATGAATATGTGCTCACCTGGAACCAGCCTCTGCCTGGTGATGGAGAGACACTGCTCCCAGGAGCCATGACCTGGACACGTGGCCATGAGAGCAGTGCCCACCCTAACCTTGGGCCTGCAGACCCTCCTGACTAAGCAAGGCCGGCTGTGGATGTCACCCGTCTGAGGCTTCTCCAATTCTACCGCCCATTCTCAGCAGGCAGTAAAAGACCTTT
This sequence comes from Hylobates moloch, assembly GCF_009828535.3. NCBI lineage: Eukaryota > Metazoa > Chordata > Mammalia > Primates > Hylobatidae > Hylobates > Hylobates moloch. Next base: position 19,858,361 of record NW_026652287.1, on the reverse strand, counting down.
CACCACTCGCACCCCACCAGTGTCCTACAGGCCCAAGAAACACTCTGACTTCCAGGGGCCCCATTTCAGTCCCCAGAGACACCCAAACAGTCCTTCTCACTCTTTTTCCTGTTTTCCACTTAAACTTTTTCTCAACTCCTGAAGGGGAGGTCACAGCTGGTCTGCACAGAAGAATGTAGAGGGCTGGAGAGAAGGGCTCAAAAAAGCCTAACTCACTCGGCTCCACAGGCTGGGGACAGGGGTGGCATGTGTCTCCCAGGGCTCATACCCTAATGCACATGCCCCTAATATGGTCTTCAGTGTTACTCATCTTGTTTTGTGTCCCCTTCCGGACTCTCCTGTACCTAGACCAGGGCTGGACATACAGTAGGTACTCAATAAAGTCTAGTTAATTCCAGGCTCTTTCCAACACAAATCAAATCACATCAAATTTTTAGTAATTCCCCATGACTCTTAGGATAAAATCACAAACCCATACTGGGTCTTCCAAGGCCCTGCATGGTAGCTCTGCCTCTTCTGGCCCCAGGTTCACCCCTCTTCTTTCTCAGTGGTTACTTGGTCTCTTTTCTGTTGCTTTAACACACCAAGCTCTTTCCCACCTCTGGGCCTTTGCACATCCCTGTTTCCTCTGATTTAATCATTCCCCCTCCTACCCCACTCAGCCACATTAAGACCTATGAATCCTTCAGGGAGTAGCTGAAACATCAACTCCTCTGAGAAGCCCTCCCTGATTCCTTAGACCTGATAGGACCCCTGTTAGATGTCCTCACGATATCCTGAACTTTCCTTCATGGTCTTTGCAAAAGTTTGGAATTACACTTTATGTGATTCTTCGATTCATGTCTGACTTTCTCACTAGACTCTGAGACCCAGGAGGGCAGGGACCATGCTGCTTGGGTCATCTCTGTACCTCAGCACATAGCCCAGTGCCTGGCACATAGGAGGGCATCTGATATTTTTTGGATGGATGGATGGATGCATGGATGAATAAATGGATAAGAGGAAGAAAGGGGCCAGGTGCGGTGACTCATGCCTGTAATCCCAGCACTTCGGGAGGCCAAGGCAGGCGGATCATGAGGTCAGGAGATCAAGACCATCCTGGCCAACATGGTGAAACCCCATCTCTACTAAAAATACAAAAATTAGCTGGGCGTGGTGGCACGTGCCTCTAATTGCAGCTACTTGGGAGGCTGAGGCAGGAGAATCACTTGAACCAGGGAGTCGGAGGTTTCAGTGAGCCGAGATTGTGCCACTGCACACTGCACTCCAGCCTGGTGACAGAGCAAGACTCCATCTTAAAAAATAAAAATAAAAAGAGGAAGGAAGGGAGAGACAGAGGAAGGGAAGGAAGGAAGGTGGGAAATTTCATACATGAATGTATAGATGAATGGATGAATAAATGGATAGATGGATGGATGGATGGATGGATGGATGGATCATGGGTGGGTGAGTGTATGGATGAATGGATGATGGATGAGTGGGTGGATGGATGAATGACTGGATGGACGGGTGGGTGGGTGGATGTGTGGGTGGAATGGATGGATGGAGAATGGGTGGATAGATGAATGGATAGATGGGTGGATGGATGAGTGGATGGTGGATGACAGAACAAAAAAAACGAGTTGATCTCTTTCTGCCGTCTTTCTGAGCTGCTATAATGGTGCATGTGAACGTCCTGGCCGATGCTCTCAATAGCATCAACATGCTGAGAAGAGGGCAGTTATGAAGAGTAGTAAGTATTATTTAAGTGCGTGGCACATAAAAGGCACTCAGTAAATGACACCCTTATGTAATGGGGCAACAGCCAAACCACACCAAGATGAATATGATGGCTATCTCACTCTAGCAGGGACAGATTTCATTTAAGAGGCTAATTGTGATACAGGGTGTCATGTCAAGGTATGGGCAAAGGAACACAGAGGAAGATGGGGTGAATTCAGGAAAGGCTTCCTGGAGGAGGTGACATTTAATCAGACCTTAAATAGCATTCGACAGGAAGTCCAGAGACACGAATTCTTTCCGATTTGCTGCTAAATCACCATGCGACCTTGAGCCGATCTCTTCTCCACTGTGGGGTCCCCAGATCCTTCTATAACATAAGGTGGTTGAGCATCTGCTCTGAATCTGTTCAGTCACAGTCTCCTGTGAGAAGAATCTGCTGACAGCCAGAGCCCTTCTTCCCAGACATACAAGACACACAATGCCTAGACACACAAGTTTGTCTGTAATGGGAGAGGGGGACTTCATGGGCCCCAGAAGGCCATCCATGGACCCTAGGCTAAAATCCCAGAACTCAGTGATCCTGTGGGAGTGTTGTCAGACTTGGCCCTGCCCTATGCGAAGCCTCTCTCTTTAGTCTGCAGCAGGTGAAAGCAAGCAGAATCACTGATCCAATCTGAAAAAGCCCATCCAACACTGGGCTGCAGGTCAGAGCAGGGGCCTGGGGAGGGGAGGTCCCTCCAGCTGGCCGGAGAGCCAGAGCTGGATTCTGGGAAAGCACCCCTGAGCAGCCTGCCCCTGACCCTGCCTAGTGTATCCCCATCTGCCCCGGGGGAGGCAGGCGTGGGCTGCTCTGGGAAGGTGCCCAAACAGGCCACTGACCCCCGTCAGCCACCCAGGCTGGAGTTCCCGGACATATCCTTCATCTTCCCCAATCTAAACACCCACAGGCCCCGGGTGGTCGACCCCCCTCCCAGCTGATGTGTGTCTCAGCTGCATCCAGCTTGCTGGAGGAGAGAGGGACTGGCCATCCCATTAACACTTGAGCCGCTGCCATTTCCAACCTTCCCTTCCATCCAACCAATGCTCACCCACCATTTATTGAGCACCAATTGTTTGCAGGTGGCTGTGAATGACATGGTAGAGGGCCTGCCCTTCTCATCCTCACCTCCTGGCCAGGGTCCCCTCCCCTGGTCCCACCCTTCTCACTTGGAGCAGGTGGGTGCTTTGGGGGAAGTGGGCTCAGGGCTGGGAACTGGGTACTGGCAGGAGATTCAGATCGGGGTTGGTGTCTGGGCACCGCTCTAAGCTTCTGTGATCCTGGGCCTGGGTCTTACTCTCTCTGGCTTCAGTCTCCTCATCTGTACTCTTCAAATTCCACGGTTCCATCTGAGTCTGAATCAGGCCTTGTCAGCATCCTTCCACCCCCAGGAATAGTTAGAGGAGGAAAGGAGGTTAGCTCTGAATGCTTCAAGATCTTTCTTTAGACAGTCTCTGGATCTTATTCATTCATTCAAGCATTTATTGAGCACCTATTCAGTGCCAGGCCCTGGACTGGGAGACTGGAAATAAAGATGGCAAAGATTCAAGCCGGTGACTCCTAAACACCCCACTCCCTGCCTCACTCCCTGCTTGGGGTCAGAAGGCCCCTTGGGGTCTCGGGAGGCCCTGGCCAAGGATTTGGGGCGCCCCGAGACTCGCGTGTCAGCGCCGGTGGCGCTCAGGGCCGCGATCTGTCTCCTCCCCTTCCTCCTCCTCCGCCCCCTCCCTCTCCCTCCCCGAGCACGGCCGAGGCCGCCTCCCACCCGCGGGATCCCCGCGGCCGCCAGCCGGCTCCTGCATCCGTCCGTCGGCCGGGCAGTCTGTCCACGCGCGGAAAGCTCGGCGCGGCGGCCGAGGGGCCTGGGAGGGAACGGGCGCGGAGGCGGGACCGCGGCTCCCTCCCACTCCGGGGGGAGCCCAGGAGGCGGTGGTGCTGGAGCGCGAGCCGGAGCCGGAGTCGGAGCCGGAGACGAAGAGAGGCGGTGAGAGCGCGGGTGCTTAGGGACCCCACCCCCGGCTCCCGCTGGGGGCCCGCGAGCGGCTCGAGGACGTCTGGGCTGGGGAAGCGGGGCTGTTACCCCCAGGGCGGGAGGCAGAGACGATCCAGCTCCTGGCTTCGCCCCCTCCGCGACGCGACCCCCGAGGGGCCCTGGGCCGCGCCTGCAGCGCCGCGCATCCCAGTGCTTCTCGGTGCATCCCAGCGCACCCGGCATCCCCCCGGCAGGGCGAGGGCCCCGGGGGAAGGGAAGGCTCCGGGAGCCAAGGAGGGCGCCCCCCAGGCGGAGAGTCTCGGAAAACCGCGCCCCCGGCCCCAGCCTTCCCTCCAGGCCTGCCCCAAGGGAAAGCGGGCGGGGCGACCCCGTACGCCCCCCTTGCTGTCCCCCTTCGGTTCCCCATTGTTCTCAGCCGAATGCTCTCCTGGGAAGGGGGGGAGGGGGTGCTGCGCTCTCCTCTTAAAGGGCCCTCTCTCCTCTTGTCTCCTGGCAGGTCGCGAGCACGAGTGGGGTGGGGCGTGCCCACGGGCCCCCGCCCCCCTCGTCCCCCTCGTCCCCCAGCCCAGCTCCGGAGCCGCAGTCCGGGCGCGCCGCCCGGGGGTCCGCGCCGCACCCCTCCCCCGTGCGTTCTGCGGCCACCCAGGCCTTCCAGGACACCGTGGAGAGGGAACAAGGGGGCAGGGACGCCCCCTTCGGCAGGAGTCGTCGGAGAAGGGGGCCCAGACCAGAGGGAGTCGAGAAGCCCCACTGAAGCCAGGCGCAGGGTCTGGGACGCAGTTGGGAGTGCAGAGGGCTGGCTGAGAGCCGCAGGAGCAGCAGGCTGTGGCCCAGGTCTCCTGGGTGACAGGCCCTGTCTGGCGGGGAAGAGGGACCAGAGACAACACGGAAGAGGCTGGACCTCGAACAGGGGTGGCTGCCTCACTCCCTACCTGAGCCAGCCGAGGGGCCAAGGACTTCAGAGCTATTTCCTCCAGCATAAGAGAGACACTTGCTTTCCAGGGCAGCACCCTTTATCCGTGAAGGCTCTACAGGGAAGGGGTCTTTGCAGCCTGGATGGCCACCCCACATTCCTTTAACGGAGGCCTCTAGGCCTCAGAGAGAACCCAGAGTTAGAAAGGAGGCCAGACGGTCCTTGCTGTCCCCCTGGGGAGAGAGGAAGTTGCCGCCTGCTGCCAGGCCCAGGAGGAGCTGGGCCTGCAATAGTGGGGGACCTGGCCCCTGAGGCAGTGGCGGCCATGTCACGGCCAGGCCACGGTGGGCTGATGCCTGTGAATGGTCTGGGCTTCCCACCGCAGAACGTGGCCCGGGTGGTGGTGTGGGAGTGGCTGAATGAGCACAGCCGCTGGCGGCCCTACACGGCCACCGTGTGCCACCACATTGAGAACGTGCTGAAGGAGGACGCTCGCGGTTCCGTGGTCCTGGGGCAGGTGGACGCCCAGCTTGTGCCCTACATCATCGACCTGCAGTCCATGCACCAGTTTCGCCAGGACACAGGTGAGCAGACTCCCCACCCACCCCATGCCACCCGCCCCGCCGAGCCACCACTACCTTGCAGCGTGGGATGCTGAAAATCCCAGTAAATCTGCTGATGCCAAATCCCTTCCCCATCTCCCTGTCTCACCTCCAGAAACACAGGGCAGTCTAACCTTGTCCAGTTTAAGACTTGGATTCCAGTGCAGCCTCTGAGCAAGTTGTAGGGCCTTGGGCAAGTTGCATCATCTCTCTGATCCTCAGTTTCCTCATCTGCAAAATGGGTAGATCAATATCTCTCACAGCTGAGTGAGGATTAAATAAAATTGTGCTCACTGAGCACAGAACCTAGAATAGCAGTAGCATGTGATTGTAGAATAAGGGCTTTACATGCACTTCCTCATTTGACTTTTTCCAAGAATCACAGGCAGTAAGTCTGTGTATTGTTGTATTATTATGAGTCCCATTTTATAAATGAAGAAACTGAGTCTCCCAGAAGCTGAGTGATTTAAACTCAGAGCTGGGATTTAAACCCAGGCGACTGAGTTCCAGAACCAAAGCTCTTAACTGGTATCGTATACTGGCTCCAAGTGTTGGTTTGGGGGGTGGAGTCGTGCTGGTGGTAATTAATTGGGGACGGGGGGCGTTGGTGGTGTTGATGGTGGGGTGGGGTGGCAATGATGGAGGAGACAGTGTTAGCAGTTGTGTTGGTGGTGACTCAGTATTGATGGTGGTGGGGTCTTGGTGATAATGGAGGGATGGATGATGGTGACGTGGCAGTGTTGGTGGTGATGTCAGTGATAGCGTTAACCATAGGATTCACTGGTGTTGGTAACATTGACAGTTGTGTTGGTGGTGGTGCTGGAAGTGGTGTGATGGGCCGGTGATGATGGAGAAAATGAGAAAATGATGTTGGTGGCAGTCTTCTTGGCCATGTGGTGTGGCTCGTAGCCCTGTGTGTGGATGTTACTTAGTGGTATTGGTGATCCTATTATGGTTGTAATGATGGTGATGTTGATGGTTGTGTTGGTGGCAATGTGATAGGTGATGATGGTGATAAAAAACTATGAGGTCCCACTCTCAGGCCTTATCTTTTTTGTTCTGGAGACTTGTCATTGTTGGGGAGATCTCCCTGAGTCATTGCCCAGTGGTATCTGTGACAAGCTCCATGGGCAGTGGGGAGTGGTGGGGTCCTGCCATACAGAAGCAGCCTAGAAATCCTTGGCATGTTTGACCCCCCAAGGACCAGCTGATGGGGTTTGGGGAAGTTCCTACGAATCCCTGGATGACAGAACCACACGTAATAACCCCAGGCTAGTAGGATGCTCTCCTTCCCTCTAGAGCTGTGCCAACCAATACAGTAGCCGCCAACCAATATGGTATCCACCAACCACATGTGGCTACTTAAATTTACATTAATTAAAACTAAGTAAAATGTAAAATCCAGTTCTTCAGTCTCACTAGCCACACTTCAAGTGCTCATAGCCACGTGTGTCTTGTGGTACCTTGTGGGCCAGTGTAGATCCAGAACTTTGCATTGTTGCAGAAAGTTCTATTAGACCGTACTAGTTAGAGAGGAGGCCAGCCTTTCTAACTAGCACAGTCCAATAGAAGTTTCTGCAATGACTCAACTTTCCAATAGTCCGGAACATTGCTTGGTACTCACAGAGTGCTTACCATGTCTGGAAACACAGGTGAATCCATAACAAATGGCTTTTACTGATGGTACAGATTAGTACATCTATGTTTCCATAACTCCAGGCAATTGACCACCACCACTGGTGGTGCCAATTGTTCATGCATTCCATCATATGGTTATTTATTGATCTCTGCTGTGTGTCCATTTCTGTGCTAAGCACTAGAGTACAGCAGGAAGCAAGACAAAGTCATCGGTCGAGGTCTTCTGCTGGAGGACCTACACTGAAGGTCCCGGTGTGGTCAGGGAGCAAGCAAACATATCACCACAGAGACAGTCAGTGGCAGATCTGAGAGCATGAACTAAACCTGGCCCAGAGGTACTCAGGGAAGGCTAGCCTGAGAAAGCGATGTTTGAACAGAGATCTGAAGAATGAGTGAGGGTGCCAGTGTCCTGGGCAGAGGGCACAGCCAGTGCAAAGGCCCTGGGGTGGGAAGGAGCAGAGGACGTTTAAGTCCGTTCTGTTTGGGATGCATCTCCCACCAAGGGGAAGATGGTGCAAGATGCAGCTGAGGAAGGACCGGATGTACAGGCCTGGACAGCCACGCAAAGAACTTTGAATTTGATCCAGAGAGTAGAAGTCATCGTTAGCTCCATGTGCCCATTCTTCCAGAGAGGCACCAAGGACCTGATGGAAGAATGGGAAGTGTTGCACATTGCCCGCCCCATTCTGTTTTCTCCTAGGGGTACAGGGCAGGGCTGTGAGAGCAGAAGTGGGTGCGCATCACTCCTTGCTAGGAGGTCTGGTGTTCTGCAGGTTCAGAGCTAATGCTGGGTGTAGAGATCTTCCGGGACCTAGCTGGGTTGGGGATGGGCGGCAGGGTCCTTTAGAAGCAGGGACAGACTCCCCACAAGGCTGCCAATTTGGCAACTTTACCTTTGATCCTCTTATCTTTGGGGGGACCCCCATTTCTATTCCCAGCATCCCCTTATGTTCCCGAGTCTTCAGACTTGCACACTCCCCTTTCATCAGGCCCCATTCTCTCAATAGTACCCCTTTTATGGTTCAGCCTCACTGGATCCCCCAGAAGTTCAGCTCCGGTCACTTCCCCTCTCCCCCTTCCCAGAGCTGTTCACTCTACACCTGCCCCCTGTTTGCCGGAAAAGGGAAAAAAAACACTCATTCCTAAATGGACTCCTGGAAGCCTGCCAGGAACCCCCTCCCACCCCAACCAGAGAGGGAGGAAGGCCTGGAAACCTATTGCGGTTGGCAGGAGACCTCGGCTGCCTGGGAACCTGCTGGAGAGTGGGGCAAGAGGCCTCCTCACCAGACATGTGAGGGTTTTTCCCTCGCTTTACCCAGGAGCAAAACAATGTCAAGAAAGGACATCTTGTCCTCAATGGTAACGGACTGGAAAAGAGCTTCAACTGGCAGGGAGCAAACCTGAGTGCCAACGGTGTGACCTCAGGCCTCTCCAGATCTCAGTTTCCACATCCGTGAAATGGGTGAGAGCATCACCTCTCCAGCAGGGCTGTCAGGCTGACAGAGAGAATCTGGCTGATTTTATCCCACAAACATCAACTAATTATCTACTGTGCATCTAGCACGTGCTCACCACTGTGGGTAAAAGAGAGACAAGCAAGAGATCTTAAATGTTTTTTTTTCTTCTTTCTTTGAGACAGTGTCTCACTCTGTCGCCCAGGCTAGAGTACAGTGGTGTGAACTCGGCTCACTGCAATCTCTGCCTCCAGGTTCAAGTGATTCTCGTGCCTCAGCCTCCCAAGTAGCTGGCATTACAGGCAAGCTACCACATACCACACCCGGCTAATTTTTGTATTTTTAGTAGAGACGGGGTTTTACCATGTTGGCCAAGCTGGTCTTGAACTCCTGGCCTCAAGTGATCCGCCCGCCTCGACCTCCCAAAGTGCTGGGATTACAGGCGTGAGCCACTGTGCCCGGCTGTGAATCTTGAAAATATTATATTTCATACACACACACACAGACACACACACACACACACACACACACACACTCCAACATAATGCTGTAAAACCCAAAACTCACGTGTATGTGCTGAAATCAACACAAGCTTCTGTCTAGATTTCTAATTGTAAAATTCTTGATATGTTCATTGAAGCTGAACTTTAATTTTGAGGGGAGACTGCCCTAGCTTCGCTAGTTTCCCAATGCAGGAGCTGGCTGATTTTTTTCTGATAGGGTCAGATAATAAATCTTTTAAACTTTGTGGGACCTGCAGTCTCTGTTGTAACTATTCAACTCTATCGGAGCAGAAAAGCAGCATAGACAATATGTAAGTGAAGGAGTGTGGCTATGTTCTAATCAAACTAGTTGTAGACACAGAAATTTGAATTTCATATCTTTTGCACAGGTCATGAAATATTCTTTTTTTTCCCCCCAACCATTTAAAAATGTAAAAGTCATTCTCACTTCCTGAGCTGCACAATAGCAGATGGTGGGTGGATTTGGCTTGTGTGCTGCAGGTCACTGACCCCTGCCCCACATGTTCTTAACCTGAGCATGGGGTAAGACCGTGCTAGTGCCATGGGACACCCAGCATGGCTTCTCCATGCCTCGTGGTGTGTACCAAGGTACGCGTGCGTGTGGGTACACACACACAGCACCAGCCTGCTTGCACAATGCTGACACACACATTCCCTGTGTATGTGCCTCTCGTGCAGTGCAGCCGGCGGAAGAAAGCCCAGGTGTCAGGCTGGGGCCACAGGGGAGAAGCCAGGCTCTGGCCCCACAGGGGCTGCTGTTTGTTCAGCCGGTGCCCCCTCACCTTTCCCCTGCTGGGCTGTTTTCACTGCTCCCTGCAGGGTATGAGGTTCCCTTTGAAGCCCTCCAGGTCCAGAGCCCAGAGTCTGGACTGGAAACTGGAGCCCCTCCACGGGGAGGCCTAATACTGTGACCCTGAACTGGATGATGTTAGATCAATCACGGTGGTGTCCCAGGCAGAGGGTTGGAGGGAGAGTCAGAGCTGGGTGAGGGATGGGTTGCTTGCTCGCTTCGCAGTACTGAGCCAAGTGCCCGGTTTCCCTCAAAGCTTTCTTTCTTCACTTCCCTCTGTCTCCAACCGTCCCTCCCACAGACAAAGATTGCCACATATGGGAAGCCCAAGGCCAAGGGGTGTGCTCAGCTGGTGGCTGGGCTGGGCCCAGGAGCCATCAGGGTCTTGGGGTGAGGGGGTTGGCTGCCACCGGCAGTGGGGGAAAGGTTTGAGAATGGCTTTCTGCTCCCAGAGAAGAAGCCACATCTTCCCTCGGGGGTCATTTACATCCCCTGCCACTGGGACAGCCGCCTCTGAGGGCCTCACCCAGACCCTGAATTTCCCACCCAGTTCACACAGCTGGACAGAGGTGTGACTCAGCCACTTCCACAGAAGCTCCCAGCTCGCTCCCTGGCCTCGTATGACTGGAGCTGGGGAGGGGCACCTATCTGCCTGGTATCTCCCATGTCGCTCTCCATGTGCTGCTGGAGGGGTGCATGGCAGCCTCCTGCCCATTCTGCTGATGGGATAGCTGAGGCCGAGGGAGGCCAGCTGGGGACCATCCACAGATGCCATACTTGAGGCTGCAAGCCTGGCCTTTTCTGGTGCCCCCAAGGTGGCCAACAGGCTGGAGTGGCAGGTGGTGGCTGGTTCCGGGATCTTCCAGCCTGCCTCCTTCCCTGGAAACCTTGGGCTTCACTCAGCCCTGGTCCCTGCCCTGAGAGGAAGCACTGTCTGAGGACACTTAGGCTGGAGACCCTTAGGCTGTTACCACCCAGATGGGAGGAGCTTTTCCCATCACCAGGGAAAGCACCTCCAGAATTTAGACACCAACTGGGGACAGTGAGGCCCAGAGAGGGTGAGTGACTTCCCCAAGGTCACACAGCCTACTAGTCCTAAGCTAGAGCCCAGGCCCCCCCAGACAGGCCTTAGGGATAGAAAACAAGGTGACATTTAATGCCAGGGCTGAGAGAACCCCCCCTTCTCCCTTGAGAGAGCTCTTGGGGCTTGTTGTCAGGGTTTAGCCCAAGGCAGGGACAGCCTGCACTACCCCGGAGGCCTCCAGGGCTCAGCTCCTGGTTACAGGACCCTTTGGGACCCTCTCTCCAGCCTCCTTACTGGAGACTAGGGCTGGGCCTGATGCCAGGGCAAGAAAGACTATGTGTAGGGGCAGGGAGCGGTCCATCTCTGGTAGCAGCAGGTCCAGCTAATCCATATGTGGGTGCTCCCCAACCACCAGTCACACTGTCTGTATTTCCACCATTGCAGACCCATGGTCTCTGGCTGCTCGGCTAATTCCAGAAGCCTGTTTTGAAACTGTAAATTCATCGCTCGTATTTGGTAGTCATGGGTGGCTTGGTGGTCCTGGGCTGGGTCTTGGGGACTCAGAGAGAAGGGCAAAATCCATTTCAGAGTCTAATCTATCCATTTCAGATCAATTTCAGAGTCTAATGAAGGTGAAGGCAAATGCATATCATGGGAATAGGCTTTGAACCCTCTGACTCATAAGGACAACAGATACAGACCTAAAACCCAGCTTGGCCCCTTGCTGGCTATGTGACAATGGGCAAATTCCTTAACCTCTCTGAGTTTATTTCCGCCTCTGTAAAATGGGGATAAGAATAGTCCCCAGCTGGGAGGGTTGTCATGAGGACATAATGAGATACATAAATGAGATATGTAGATAAAAGCATGGAGGATACTACTTTGCACATAGTAAGCACTCATGCTCGAGGAAGAAAAAGATCTAAATGCCTCACTAGGGAGATGCAGGGTGCCTTCAGCCATGGGATGTGCATGGTGTATGCCTGGAGCCTCTGAGAGGAGGACTTCCTGGAGGAGGAGTCCTTTGAGAGTGTGTGATTTGGGTAAATAGAAGGATAGAAGGAACACTTCTAGGTGGAGGAAACAGCAGGGGTCCTTCAGCAGGGTCCTCGAGGAGGGTCTCAGGCCTGGGTGGCAGAGGGAGGCTGTGATGGGAGATAGGGGATGGGTAGAGGAGGCCTCGTGGGGCCCACTGGGGCCTGGCAGGCTGGGCTGCCAGCTGCTGCCCTTTAGCAGCCAGGCCCCGGGGGACTCACAGCCACGCTGCAGGACCAGCCTCATTAATCACGGGCCCTTGGAGCTGGAGCAGGTGGGGCAGAGGCAGCCTCAGGCACTTCCTACAGTCTGTCTGGGTTCCCTTCACCCAGCCAGCGGGCGTCACCCCATTTTACACATAGTAAAGCTGAAGCTCAGAGGGTGGGGAGCCACCTGCCCACGCTGAAAAGAGATGGGTCTGAGATCAGATCCAGCTCTGCAGCTGGGTGCGCAGGGCCCTTCCCAGGCTCGCCCAGGCCACCGAGTACCTTGGACAGCACCATCAGCGACCCACCCACGCCTTCCGGGCTAGGGGTGGGGATGCCCGGGACAGACCCCCCTCGCAGCCCTCTCCCTCTCCTCCTCCCCTGACCCCTTTCTCCTCCTTCTTCCCTCCCTCCTCCTCTCCAGCTTCCTCCCATCCCCCGCCTCATTCTTCCAAAGGAGCTGCGGAGTCTGACCTGGAGAGGAAGGAGATGGAAGCTGTGATGGGAAGCGTGGGGGCTAGAGTGGGGGAGGTGATGCGGAAGTGACAGGTAACGGGGCTGTGGAGGGGATGGTGAAGAAGGTGGTAAGGAGTGAAGCGTGAGGGGTTGGGAGGGGAGATGATGGAGGGTGTGATGAGAGGATGACAAGGAGAGGCCAGGACGGGGAGGCCACGGGGAAGCCAAGGGGTTGGGGCAGGACTGGTCACAGTGGCTCCAAGTGCCCATTCAGTAGGAAATGGGGTTGAGGTCCCTAACTCTCTCCCCAGTGTGATGTTCTTGGGGTATGGGGGTGCCTGGGGGTGCTCCTAGGCCTCCACAGGCCACCTCTGTCTCTCCCTGGGCCTCCATCCTTCCACCCGGCTCTGGAATCACAACTGGTGGTAGCCAGTCCCCAGGACAGCTCCAGGCCCTTAGTCACCCCCCATGAGCCCACCCAGCCACTGGGTTGACATAGACACCCCCAGCAGCCCCTAGCTGCCTCTGGATGATATCAACTGAGGACACGGGGCCTGGAACCTGGAAACAGCTACCTCGGGGAATGCTGTTGGTGAGGGCTGGGCTCTGGGTTCCCATCCCAGCTGCTTACTAAGAATCGTGGGGTGTGTAGGCCGGGTGTGGTAGCTCACATCTATAATCCCAGCACTTTGGGAGGCCAAGGTGGGTGCATCACCTGAGGTCAGGAGTTCGAGACCAGCCTGGCCAATATGGTAAATCCCCGTCTCTACTAAAAATACAGAAATTAGTGGGCATGGTGGTGGGTGCCTGTAATCCCAGCTACTCGGGAGGCCGAGGCAGGAGAATCACTTGAACCCGGGAGGTGGAGGTAGCAGTGAGCTGGTGAGCTGAGATTGCGCCATTGCACTCCAGCCTGGGCAACAGAGTGAGACTCCATCTCAAAAAAAAAAAAAAAAAAAAAAAAAAAAGAACCGTAGGAGGTGGGGAGACTTGTGACCTTAAGTAAACCACACTGTCTCCCTGAGCCTCTGAGCCTCTGTTTCCTCACCTGTAATATGGACCTGATGATAGTACTGAACTCATGTGATTGTGGTCACCATTCATTCATCAGGAATTTCATGAGCACCTACTGTGTGCCAGGCACTGTCCGGGCACTAGGAATGTCATAATCAACAGGACAGACACAGAAGCCCTCAAGGTGCTTCTGTTCTGGGAGTAAGGGGTAGAGTGATGATGGGTGTGATACAGGAGGCCAGGTGCCAAGGAAATCCCAGCATATAGGACTGTCCCCTACCTTGGGGCCCAGGATCTGCCGGGCTAGGAGCTGAGTCTCCTCCAGGTCCCGCATGGTTGTGTCCTTGCTCGGCCACCCTGGCCAAGTGCCTCTCCCTCTCTGAGCTCCTTCCATCATCCCTCTGGAGCTGCTCCAGGCTGCTACTGCTGCCTGCACAGACAGCAGTGGCAGGCCGGTGACAGGGTGCATGAGGGAGTCTGGCACTGGGCCCTGGAGCTGAGCACCCTGAGATGCAGAACAAAGGACGAGGCAATCAAAGGAGGCTGCCAGGATAGTCCTGCCAGCAGCTGCAGCACAGCCACCTCTTGTCCCGATGACCGACTGGGCCTTTGTCCCCTCCCCCTCCAACTGCAAGCAGAGTGTGGTAAGAGGAAGCACAGAGTTTACCTGGAATACCACCTTCCCCAGGCCCTCCCCCTGGCTGGGGTAAGCATTGCCCTCCCCAGCTTCCTCTGTTCTAGGGAGCGAAGGTTCACTTGTTCCAAGGTGTTACTCACCTGGCCCTGTGGAAATGACAGTCAGGGAACCTGGGTCCAAGACCTGTCTCTAATTTGCCAGGTGATCTTGCCCAAGTTTCTCTCTGCAGCTCAGCTTACCCATCTTCACAAAGGCTGCAAATTCAGATGCTTACAGGGCCTGGGCAACTAATAGAAGTGTGTGCAGTGTCTGGGAAGGCAGAGGTTTTTTAACTGTCTTGCTCTCCAGTGCCTGGTATGCAGCAGGTGCTCAATAAATACTTGAAGGCATGAATGGGGCCAGCATAACTCAGCTCTTGCTCACTGTTGCCAAGGAGGCCAATTGTTGTGGCCCCACCCTTGGATATCTGGGGATTTCTGAAATCTGGACTGGTGTGAATCTGCCCCAATTTTTAAATGTGAGGCCGTTTGAGGTGGCTCATGCCTGGAATCCCAGCACTTTGGGAGGCTGAGGCAGGAGGATCACTTGAGCACAGGAGGTTAAGACCAGCCTGAGCATCGTAGTGAGACCCCATCTCTACCAAATAAAAATGAAAAAAAATTAGCTAGACATGATGGCACACACCTGTGATCCTAGCTACTCAGGAGGCTGAGGCTGGAGGATTGCTTGAGACCAGGAGGTGCAGGCTGCAGTGAGCTATAATGGCACCACTGCAATCCACCCTGGGCAACAGAGTGAGATCCTGTCTCAATAAATAAATAAATAAATAAATAAATAAATAAATAAATAAATATTGGTCACTATTTTTTAAATGTAAATAGCATGTGAACCAGAACAAAACCATATCCGCCCAGCTTGCAGTCTCCAGCCTAGTCATGAGCAGCATTCAGTTAGGTTCATCCCGATGTATTTGGTTATTCATTCATTTATTCATTCAGCCAACATTTTGCAAGGACCTACCTCCCTGCACTCCTGACCACAGAGGGATGCCAAGGGGACTGTAAACCAGCCCAGCCTTGGAGGGGCTGCCAGGCTGGAGGGAACACAGACACCTCCGCACCTAGTGAGCTATGTGCTTCGATGGGAGCACTGCAGGCGCAAGGTGCTATGGCGGCCCCAAGGAGCAAGCGGTTTGCCCTAAGGATGGCAGAGAAGATTCCAAGAAGACAGAGTGCTTGTGCTGAGCCAGAAGATTGAGAAAGAACTCAGCAGGGAGGCCAATGGGGTGGGGTGGGTAGGACACTCTAGACAGATGGAACAGCATATGCAAATACAGAGGCATAGCCGCACACACGGTATGTTCAAAGAATAGCTGGAATTTTGGTGTGGTTAGAGTGTGAGGCTGTGCAGACAGCTTGTGATGGGCTTCAGAGGCTACTCTAAGGAGCTTAGACTGATTCCTAAGGGCACTAGGGAGCTATGGATAGCTGTTGAGCAGAGGAGTGACACAGTCCAGCTTTGAGTCTGTGAAAAATCCCTCTGGCTGCCATGTGAGAATGCACTGCACATTGCAAAGGGTGGACACTGGGACACAGGGAGGAGGCCCCTGCAACAGTCCAGGCTAGCACCCTGGTGACATGGGCCAGAGGGCTGACAGTGGAAGTCGGGGAAGTTCAAATCCTGACTAGATTCAATCTTCACTTAGTAGCCCAGTAGCCATGTGACTCTGGACTTCAGGCAAATTGCTTCACCTCTCTGTGCCTCATTCAGTGTTTGTACAAGACAGTGATAGTAATAGTTATCATTATCATATGTTTATTATCATTATTATCATAACAACCTGCCCCAGTCATTTTGTGGCTGTAGAGTCGACTTACACGAAGCATTTAGAACAGCGCCTGGCACATAGTAGGCCCTCTGGGAGGGTTTATTATCATTATTATTTTATTATTATTACAATTATGCCATTTCACAGATGAGAAAGGAGCAGTTTGGAGGGCTCAGGCTGTGGAGGACTGTCCAGCCCTCTGTCCCCTCCTCCTCCACTTCCTGCTTTGCTGGGGATCTGAATCCCCTGCTGGGTGTGTGGGAAGCCACGTGACCAGAAAGCCCCCCTGTACAGCCCATGGCATATGAGTGCCCGCCTCTGCCTGCCAGCAGCCTCCAAGGTGGTAGCCTCTCCGAGTGCCATGCAGCCCTTCAGCCTTCCTTAGGCAGCGCTGCAGACCCCCTCTTCCTCCCCTTGTCTCCCCACCACCCTGGCCTGGCTTCCAGCAGACCCTGGAGAACCTGGGCCAGCTTCAACCACAAGGAAACCACTAATGGGCCACAGCTTAGCCTGATGAGTCCCAGAGGAGAGCTTGGAGGGAAACAGAACACTGCGGGATTATTGATCATGGGGCAGGAGCCGGCGAGGCAGCCTGGATCCACAGGCTGCGGCTCGAATCCCAGCCCAGCCGGTGCCCCCAGCCAGACTTCCACGTCTTCTCAGAGAGCCTCAGTCTCCCCATCTGCCCGATGGGGCTAATATTAGCACACACACCCCTGGGGCTGCTGTGAGGACTGGGAGATGACATGTGCGAGCCTCTAGCACAGTTGCTGGCACTGCGGAACATTCAGCAAGGTGTTGGGTGCCGCTGTTGTCCTTGTTGTAGGAGAGAGGTGAGCAGCCATGCAGACACCAGCTAAGGGGCTATTCCAGAAAGTCACATAGCAATCCGGCGTTGGAACCTCAGCCATGTCACTTACTTACCGTGCAACCGCTGTGCCTCAGTTTCCTCCCCCAGAACATGGGCTCATGAGACTAAGTCAGAGGGAACAGCAAATGAAGCAAGGCAGCCTTGTGTGGGCTCCGGCTGGACTGCTCACAAATGGCATCCGGTGTGCTCCTAACTGCTCTGTGCCTCTGTTTTCTCGCCTCTAAAATGGGGCAATAACATCCCCACCTCCTAGGGGTGCTAAACACACTCTTTAGCTTAAATGAGCTAAACACAGCCTGGGGCAGAAAAGTGTGCTCTCTGAGTGTGGACGGCTGTTAGTATTATGACTTCTGGGTTGGTGAAGGATTCAGTGAAGTCTCTCACAGGGGCCCAGCCACTGCCCAACCCCCGGTCACAGGCCTCAGCCTGTGGTGGGACTCCCCCAGCCTGACAGGATGTCCCATGACCGCCTCCCACGTGCCCCCTTCCCGTCAGGGTCTGGGTGCCCCCAAACTGAGATCACTTCCCTCCGGGAAGCCACCCCCAAAGGGAGGGGTTCCCTGCTGGGCCTTGAAGCTGGCCCAGCCCAGAGACAAACTGTTTAGAGGCCGAGGGGCCAGCAGGAGGAAGGCTCAGGGGCTCAGAACCCTCCCCCTTCTCCATGGAGTCAGCTGCTTCTTAAGGCCAAGAGGTGGGGGCTGAGGCACCCACATACCCAACTCTAGGCAGTGGGTTCAGATCGGGACCATGCTCTAGGGCAGAAACCTCACACGACTAAACAACGGAAAGTAAAGCTGAAGTAGTGAGCTCTCCATCGCTGGAAGTATCCTAGGCTGTGCTACCACTTGGTGAGGTTGAACCCCATGGAACCAGTCCAACCTGGGCCTGCCTTTACTCCACGAGTGTGGCATCATTCCCAGCCCTCTGCTCTCACCCTCCCAAGAGTTCACCTCTCTGGGCCTCAGTTTCCTCCTCTGTAAAATGGAAATAGTCCTGGTCCCTCCCTGGAAGCAATGGTGTGAGGATGGAATGAGTGAGTGCAAGGAGAGTGCTGAGCGCAGCATGTGCCATACAGTAGGTGCCCAATAAATGCTAGCCTTAGTTTCCCTGATTCTCCATGATGGTCTCAGCCTCTAGGTTTCCAGCTTCCCTTTCTTTTCGTCTCTCAAGCTCATTCTATCTCTGACTCCAGCTCTCTTTGTATCTGCCTCAGTTTCCCATGTTGGCCTTGGCCTGTCTCTGACAGTCTCTTCGATCATGTATGTCTCTGTCTCTCTCCATCCCGCTGTCACCCTGTCTCTGCCCCAGGCATGAAGCAGTCACTGGCTGCTGTGGCTGTGGCCGCCCCCACACCCGGTCTCAGGGGCCCGGCTTGTGCAGTCCTCCAGCTGACACTGACCAAAGCCCCTTTCTCTGGTTCAGCTGGAAGAAGCCTGGAATTTTTCTGCCAAACATTTTTAAGCAACTAGGGAGGAGAGGGAAGGGGAAGACAACAAAGGCAGAGACACAAAAACAAGCCAAGGCAGAGGCACGGAGCCCGTGTTTGTCACAGGCCCCTAACTGCCTGGGGGACGCAGACCCTGTGGCCAGCACAGCAGGGGCCCTGAAGGCCAGAGTGGGGTGTGGTCTGCTCTGGGCCACCAGCCTGAGGCCCAGCCTCTTTCCCAGGCTGAAGAAACTCCAGCCCCTTCTTAGACCCATTGTTCTGGCTGAAAATCTAGGCCACGGCCACTGTGGAGGAGAAGGAGCATTTCCACCACTGCTCCCTTGGAAATCTTGAGATCGAAGTCCAGGCAGGTCACCAAGGAACCAGCTGCCCACCCCCTCGGCCTGGTCCATGGCCAGCCTGGTCCGGAGAGGCGGACGGATGGGCAGGCGGGCAGCGGCGGGCGCTGCGGGGTGCAGGGCCCAGCGGGGAGGACAGCAGCTGCCCTAATTACTCCCGCTCTCCAGGTTCCAATCTTGTTTCAAAAGGACTCCAGGGACACAGCCTTTAATAACTACCAGTAAACAGGCAGGAAAATCGATACCTGGTAAATAGAGCCCTGAAGAGAGGGAGGCCTGGGCTAGCTGGCCCTGACGGGCTCCCAGAGTCCTTTGCTGCAGAGCTGGTCCACGCTGACGTTGGGAATCCTCCTCCTGGCCTGAGGGTCCTCCCCAGGGACCCCTCGAAGCTTGGCCTCCACCCTGGGGGCTGCTTGCTCTCCAATCTCCACTCCCTCTCCATCAAGCCCAGACTTTCCTCTTTCCCATTCCTCCGAGTGCCAAGTAGGTTGCCCGTCTCGGTTGCAGATGTCTTCTTTGCACCAGGCTTTGTGCCTGGTGCTCCAAGCATAGTTGCATATCTGATCTAGCAGTCTTTGTCCTCCCAAAAGTCATCTACCAATGAGGATGACTAAGAACAAAAACAAATAATGACAGTGTGAGGACAGACATGCAATAAAAGACTGCTGCGTTTGCCAACTACAGCAACAGAACAGAGAAGCCCATGTTGGAGGAGATGAGCACTTGGAGGGCTTTGTTGGATGAATAGGAGTTCGCCAAGTGAACAAGGGCTGGGGGAGGATGAATGTGGGTAACGTATGTAATATCAGCCATTGTAGCTATATTCATTGAGTGCTTACTAAATGCTAAGTGTTCTGCTAAGCACCTTTGCCTATACATTGTCTCATTTTGTTCCCCCAGTAATTCTTTGGGGTAGATATTAATACCCCCATTTTATAGATAAGGGCACTGAGGCTATGTGTGGTACCAGCCAAGATTTGCACAAGACCTGAGAGATTTTTTTTTTTTTTTTGAGACAGAGTCTTGCTTTGTCGCCCAGGCTGGAGTGCAATGGTGTGATCTCAGCTCACTGCAACCTCTGCCTCCTGGGTTCAAGCAATTCTCATGCCTCAGCCTCCTGAGTAACTGGGATTACAGGCACGTACCACCACGCCTGGCTAATATTTGTATTTTTTAGTAGAGATCGGGGGTTTCACCATGTGGGCCAGGCTGGTCTCGAATTCCTGACCTCAGATGATCTACCCGCCTCAGCTTCCCAAAGTGTTGGGATTACAGGCGTGAGCCACCGCACCTGGCTTGACCTGAGAGACTTCTGAGTTGTTTGAATCACTTCGCTCTGCACCTCCTATCCCAGCCCCTCCCCTGCCGAGCTCAGGACTTGGCACACAGGGGAAGTTAAATAAGGTGGGTTCCCATTGCTTCCCTTCCTATCCTGCACATTTTTCAGGTAATACACTGCCTTCCCCTCACCAGGAGCTGAATGGTGGTACTTCAGGCACATCGGCCTTGAAGATCAGTCATCACAACCCCTCATTTTGCAGGTGGGGAAACTGAGGCCCTGAGAGGGGAAGACCAGCACACAAGAGCAGGTGGGAGCAGGATCCAGGGTTTTCTCTCTAACTCATCCCCTTCCGGGCCTGCTGTGGAGGAAGCCCCATCACCGGGGAAGAAATCAATCTGCACACACTCAATTAAAATGATAAATCAGGCATCAGAGTGAGGCTGCCCCAGAGATGCAGAGGAAGTTTTTGTCTGATTGGCTGGAACATGATAGGCGCCCAGGGACCTTATTTCCTGGGGCTGGGCTGCCAGTCCAACCTCTCCACCTCTTCAACCCCACCCCTCTCATATCAACAGCCATAGCTCCATGCCTCGATTTCTCCAGCTGTTGGGGCCTGTCCAGTTGGCAGGGCACAGGGCTAGTCTGTAGCTCTTGTGATTCTAACAGAGGAGAGGGCAGAGGACAAGCTCTTTCAGCCCTGAGTAGGGACACACCAGTGTGGAACAGTCTGAGTTCCCCTATCCGGTTGCAGATCCCTGGGCCAGGCACCCGAGGAAGATGCCAATTAACAATGGAAACGCCTTCTAGGTATTGAGGGCCTACTGTGTGCAGGCACTGTGCCAGGTGCTGGGAGTACAGCAGTGAGCAAAGCAGACAAGATCCCTGACTTCGCAGCTGACAGCCTAGAGTGAGGATACGCAGCATAAAGAATGCATGCAGACTGATACATCATGTCACAGCCTGGCGCGGTGGCTCACACCTGTAATCCCAGCACTTTGGGAGGCTGAGGCAGGTGTATCACCTGAGGTCAGGAGTTCGAGACCAGCCTGGCCAACATGGTGAAACCCCGTCTCTACTAAAAATACCAAAAAAATTAGCTGGGTGACACATACCTGTAATGCCAGCTACTCAGGAGTCTGAGGCAGGAGAATCGTTTGAACCTGGGAGGCAGAGGTTGCAGTAAGCCGAGATCATGCCACTGCACTCCAGGCTGGGTGACACAGAAAGACTCTCTCTCCCTCATATATATATATAGTCAGTCAGGTAATGCCAAGTGCCAGGGAGGAAAATAAAGCAAGCTCAGAGGACAGCAATAGGAGGGCTGCATTTTTAGATGTTTGAACACACACCTGTAAGAAAGAAGGGAAGAAATGATGAGAACATCTGGGAATGGTGAGGTCATATTCCAGGCAGAGGGAACAGCCAGTGAGAAGGCCCTGAGGCTGGACAGTGCCTGGTGTATTTGAGGAACAGCAAGGAGGCCAGGGTGGCTGGAACGGAGTGAGTGGTAGGGGGGAGGTAGGCAATGTCAGAGTCGGACAGGGCCCCACAATGTGGGATTTCGTTGTAGGTCATGGCGAGGACTTTGGCTTTTACTCCAAGTGAGAGGAATCCAGGGAGGATTTTGAGCAGAGGAAAGATGTGATCTGACTTGCATTGAGCAGGATCCCTCTGGCTGCGGTATGGGAAACGGATGACAGAGGCCAGTCATGAGTCTACTGCAATGGTCCAGGCAGGAGAGATAACATGGCGTGGACTGGGTGGTGTGAGTGCAGTGGGGAGCAGTGGTCAGATGTGGATGTGTTTGAAGGTGGAGATGACTGGATTTACTGACAGATTGGAGGTGGGATATGAGGTAGGAAGTCAAGGATGAGACCAAGGTTTGGGGGTCCAAGGAAGAGCATCTGGAAGGGTGGGAGCTGCCAGGAATTGCGATGTGAAGACTTCAGGAGGAGCAGGTTTGGGGCAGGGGAGAGCAGAGCTGAGTTCAAGGTGCCTGTTAGACCTCTCCAGGGAAGGGTCATGAACCTGGCTCCCAGGGGAGAAGATGGGGCCGAAGATGGCAGATTTTGGAATCATCAGAGTAGACACGGTATTTATCTCAATTGATCCTCTTAGCAACCCCACAAGCAACTGTTGCTATAGCTGGCAAACGCAGCAGTCTTTTATTGCATGTCTGCTTATGCCCATTTTCAACATGAGAAAACTGAGGCCCAAAGATGTTGAGTTGCCTACGCACAGTCACAGAGCTGGAAAGGCAGAAAGCCAGGACTCGAAGTGAGGGCTGTCTGCCTCCCAGCCCTGGGGTCCCACCCAGACCCTCTGCAGCTGTTCTCACTCACTCCTCCCCTAAACCCTGTGTGAGAGGGAAGGGCTGGGTCATGGATGATCACCCCTCTTTTTGAGATGGGGCCACTAAGGCCTGAGGAGGCTTAAGGGACTTTCCCGCAGTTGAGGAGAAGTCAAGTGTGCAGCCTTTCTGCAGGTGTGCCAAATGAACCCAGCAAAAGACTCACTTCATCAGCCCCAAGACACAGAGGAGGCTAACGGCTCTGAGAAGTCCTGCAGCCTGGACCTTAGGTTATCTCTGGTTAGCCCAGAGTTTCCCGTGGAGCCTTGCTGTCAGGGGAGCACGCAGAGCTTTGGCAAACACGAAGCTGTGGTTGGGAGTAAAGCCTCAGTGCCCTCCTTTATGAAAGGGGGCCCACCTGGCAGTCAGCAGGTGTTTGTTGAAGGAAGTAACAAATGAAACAAACAGATGAATGAAAATAACAAGCAAATGAAGGACAGGACCAATGCAGGGATGAGCACAAAGTGTGAATGAATTAAAAAAAAAAAATCCATTTGTGACCTAATGAAATCATTCATTCATTCAACAAATATCGCTCAAGCACCTCCTGTGTGCAGGTGCTGGGGATACAGCAGTAAATAAAACAAAATCCCTGACCTTGTGGCTATTACATTCTAGCGAGGGGGAGACAGACAGAAACCAAGATAAATGGGTAGAAAGTGAAGTATATCTGAGGGAGAAAATGGAGCGGGGAAGGAGAGAGGGGAAAGTTTGTGGGGGTGCACATTTTTAAATAGGATGATGGTAAATGAAGGAATATCTGAATGCCTGAATACGGGAGTGGGCTGAAGATGGAGAATACATAAAGGTATCAATAAAAAAAAAGCATAAGGGGCCCAGGGGCGGTGGCTCACACCTGTAATCCCAGCACTTTGGGAGGCCGAGGTGGGTGGATCACCTGAGGTCAGGAGTTCAAGACCAGCCTGGCCAACATGGCAAAACCCCATCTCTACTAAAAATACAAAAATTAGCCCAGCAAGGTGGCGCGTGCCTGTAGTCCCAGCTACTTAGGAGGCTGAGGCAGGAGAATCGCTTGAACCTGGGAGGCGGAGATTGCATTGAGCCTAGATTGTGCCACTGTATTCCAGCCTGGGCGACAGAGCAATACTCTGTCTGGAAAACAAAACAAACAACAAAAAAAAGTGGGGCAGGGCATGGTGGCTCACACCTGTCATCCCAGCACTTTGGGAGGCCAAGGCAGGTGGATCGCTTGAGCCCAAGGGTTCGAGACTTAGCCTGGGCAACATAGGGAGACCCCCATCTCTAAATAAATAAATAAAATAACATAACGTAATGGATGACTGCAGGCACGAATGAATGACCTAACGAAAGAATCAATGAATGAATGAATCATTGAATGAAGGAATATATGAATATGTGAACTAGGGCATGGATAAGTGAATGAACTAATGCAAGAATTGTTGAATGACTAAATGAAATAGTGCTTGAATTAATGAACTAAGGCATGAACAGATTGATGAATGAATCATTGAATGAGTGAGCGAACTATAATGAAGGAGAGGACTGCATGGGGCCTCTGTGCATGGCCTTGGTCTCTGTCTATGCCTGCCCCACCTTATCTGACTCTGGTCTGAAGAACCCCCAGGCCCTCTTTGCCCTCCCCTGCACCATCCAGGGCCTGTGATAACCTCCACTTCAGTGTCTGTCTTGGCCCTGGAGAGGTGGAGGGTGGGGGAGCCCTCCACACCTTGCTGGTTTCCTACCCCAGGCTATCTTGGCACCCCCACCCCATTTGGTGGCTCTCCCACCCCTATCCCCAATCTATTGACCACACGCCCCTGCCCACCTCTCGCCCCAGTGCTATGCGCTGAACCTTTAGCCCCGGCCCCCCTCACCCTGGCTCCCGCCTGTCCTGACCCTCCGGCGTGTGCTGAACCTCATGCCTGGGCCTTGACCTCCTTCCGCTCCGTGCATGTGTTGACCCTCTCCCCAAGTCTGGATGGACCCCTTAGAGGCCTGTGCTGACCCCCCAACCTACCTCCCACCCTTGCCTGGCTGTGACCCGCCCTTCCAGCTGCGCAGACCAACGCCCGCTGTGCTGACGCCCCCTCCCCATTTCGAGTACAGGCACCATGCGGCCCGTGCGGCGCAACTTCTACGACCCGTCGTCGGCGCCGGGCAAGGGCATCGTGTGGGAGTGGGAGAACGACGGCGGCGCATGGACGGCCTACGATATGGACATCTGCATCACCATCCAGAACGCCTACGAGAAGCAGCACCCGTGGCTCGACCTCTCGTCGCTAGGCTTCTGCTACCTCATCTATTTCAACAGCATGTCGCAGATGAACCGCCAGACGCGCCGGCGCCGCCGCCTGCGCCGCCGCCTGGACCTCGCCTACCCGCTCACCGTGGGCTCCATCCCTAAGTCGCAGTCGTGGCCCGTGGGCGCCAGCTCGGGCCAGCCCTGCTCCTGCCAGCAGTGCCTGCTGGTCAACAGCACGCGAGCCGCCTCCAACGCCATCCTGGCCTCGCAGCGCCGCAAGGCGCCCCCCGCGCCCCCGGTGCCGCCGCCGCCGCCACCTGGAGGCCCTCCGGGCGCGCTTGCCGTGCGCCCCAGCGCCACATTCACAGGCGCCGCGCTCTGGGCAGCGCCCGCCGCCGGCCCCGCCGAGCCCGCGCCGCCTCCCGGGGCGCCCCCACGGAGCCCGGGCGCCCCCGGCGGCGCGCCCACCCCGGGGCAGAACAACCTCAACCGGCCGGGGCCCCAGCGCACCACCAGCGTGAGCGCGCGCGCCTCCATCCCGCCGGGGTAAGACGGGGCCCAGGGGGAGGGGGTCTCTGTGTCGTCCGCAGGCAAGGACGAAACCCGGGGCTGGTTAGCCACTAGGGCAGGAGCAAAGATTACAATAATAATAATAATGACGATAAGTAATATCCAGCATCCACTAAATGTTCATTTTGTGCCAAGCATCAACTAAGCACCTTTACATGTTCCCAAGCATCTGTCTCCATGCATAAGGACCCTATGCGGTAGGTACCATCATCACCTCCAGTTCACAGACGAAGAACTAACTCCCCCAAGATCAGACAGTCCACAAGCGATGGGGCCATAATAGCAACATCAGCAATGGTGCGTGTTCCGTGTTTATTATTTGCTAAACCCGTTATACGTATCACCTCGTTTATTCTGCCAAACAGTTCTACCATGTGCATATTACAGATGGGGAAGCCAAGGCTGGGAAAGCTATGGTGCCTTCTCAGGGTCACCGGGGAAGGGTAGACATTGGAGCCCAGACCTGCCCGATTCCAAAGTCTGTGCTGTGTTGTCTTAGGATTTTTAGAGGGCTTCAGAGTCCATCTGTCCTTGTCCCAGTCCATGCCCACCTCACATGGTGGCTCAAGCAAGCATCAGCTGCTTGTCCAAAGTATTCCCCCATAGGCTGCACCTGAAATACCACAGTTACTCTGGGTTAATACTATGGTTTGCACACTGGGCTCCAGGGACTCCTGGGGTGACCTGGAATCGTGGGGGGTGGGGGAATAGAAAGCCAGGCAAACAAGAGTCTGTCTCTCTGCTCTTGTTTTAACCAGAGCAGCCCTTTTTGGAAACACTTTTATGAACTGGCTTTCCCAGCATGATTTTATTAAGGATGGGCACCCAGCTTGTATCAAGTTTGCAAATTCTTGGGTTAAGGTGTCCCAGGCCCCAGGATAGGGACCCAGTGAGCTGCTGTTGGGTGCCCACCCTGGACCCCAGATTCAGTCATCTGAGCAAAGAACCAAGCCCTGAGGGGTGGCAATAAGAGGAAAGATCAAAGACCTTGAACTTGGGACAGACCAGAAGAGAAAAGACCAGGGGGGTTTGGACTGTGGCCCCCAAGAGGAAGAGAGGGCACCCAAAACCAACTGTGCTTCAATCACTATGGCATGGCCGGTGGAATTGATAATGATGGTCAGAGATCACCAAAGCTCAGATCTGGATGTGACCTTTGGGGTCACTGCATCCAGGTCACCCCTTTTATTATGGGCAAACAAGGCCTGGGAAAAGGAAAGGTCAGGACCCGGAACTAGGTGGCCCTATTCACCTTTTGTCCCTTTGGGAGTCTGACTTCCTGGGTTCAAATCCCCTCTTGGCCACTTATTATTATTATTATTATTTTTGAGATACAGTTTCACTCTGTTGTCCAGGCTGGAGTGCAGTGGCACAATCTCCACTCACTGCAACTTCTGCCTCCAGGGTTCAAGTGATTCTTCTGCCTCGGTCTTCTGAGTAGCTGGGACTACAGGTGCATGCCACCATTCCCGGCTACTGTGTGTGTGTGTGTGTGTGTGTGTGTGTGTGTATGTATGTGTTAGTGGAGACGGGGTTTCACCATGTTTCCCAGGCTTGTCTTGAACTCCTGACCTCATGTGATCTGCCAGCCTTGGCCTCCCAAAGTGCTAGGATTACAGGCATGAGCCACCATGCTTGGCCCCCTTCTTGACCGTTTCTGAGCTGGGAGACCTGGGACGAGTCCCTCTCCTTCCTTGAGCCTCAGTTTCATCATCTGTCAAATGGGAGCAGATCTTCCCACCGTGTGAAAACGCTGTGTACCTGAACACAGCATCCACACTGGCAGTAGTTCAGCCATGGCTGTTAGGACTACTTTCGCTCTCCAGGAGGAGGGTTGGCATGGAGGGCGGGGAAGCTGTAATTTTCCAGGGACACATCACAGCCACTACTACCACCTGCCTGCCTCACCCTTCCCTTCCCCTTTACCTCCTGGTCATTCCTCTTGGAAGAGAGGGCCATGGGGACAAACAGAGGTGTGTCCCATATGACCTCAGCCTAGAGCAGGCCCAGTGCCAACAAAGAGGAGACTTGAGGGGGTCAAAGAAGACCCCTTGGGGAAGCCTTGTCCAAAGCTGCAGGATAGACTCACCAAGATCTCAGGGAGATCTCAGGGGGCTGAAGTATCAGTTATGGCCCCTTATAGACAGCAGCTGGGCTCTGGCTGCCTTACAAAAAGAGGGGCTGGAGGTCCCAGAATGACAAGAAGAGTGGGTCCTATAATGACAAGCCAGAGGGAGTGTGGGAGGGGACAGAACCAGGAAAATTCCAGGGACCTCTGCAGTAAGAATTTGAGAACCTTCTCTCTGGGTAAATTTATTGTAACCCACAAGAAGACTGGAAATCAGAAGGTTAAAAAAAAAAAAAAGAAATCAGAAGGTGGTAGCCAGAATTTTCTTGGAACAGAAAGAATAGAATGGAATAGAATAGAATAGAATAGAATAATAGAATAGAATAGAATAGAATAATAGAATAGAATAGAATAGAATAAATAATAGAATAGAATAGAACTAGAATAGATTGGCATGTGTAATACATAGTAAAAATAAGAATTGTTACATGTAGCCTGGGAACAGTGCCTCATGCCTGTAATCCCAGCACTTTGGGAGACCGAGGTGGGCAGATCACTTGAGTCCAGGAGTTCAAGACTAGCCTGGGAAACATAGCAAGACCCCATCTCTACAACAATAACAAAAAATTAGCCAGGCAGGGTGGTGTGCTTGTAGTCCCATTTACTCGGAAGGCTGAGGCAAGAGGATCACTTGAGCCCAGTAGGTCAAGGCTGCAGTGACCTATGATCACACCACTGCACTGCAGCCTGAGAGACAGAGCAAGACACTGTCTCAAAAAAAAAAATTGTTCCATGAATGTTTTGCATCATTTCTGTATATGTTTAATAGGTTGCGAGGTGAAATGAATTTCTTAGTCACTGATGAAATATTTGAGGTGGACGTAGTGGCTCACTTTGGGAGGCCAAAGTAGGTGGATCACTTGAGGCCAAGAGTTCGAGACCAGCATGGCCAACATGGTGAAACCCCATATCTACTAAAAATACAAAAATTAGCCGAGCATGGTGGTGCACGCCTGTAATCCCAGCTACTGGGAGGATTGCGTGAAGCCAGGAGGTGGAGGTTGCAGTGAGCCGAGATCACGCCACTGCACTCCAGCCTGGGTGACAGAGTGAGATTCCATCTCAAAAATAAAAATAAAAAAATAAAGAGAGAGAGAGATTTGAAAGCTACTATTCTAGAGGAGGCTGAAAATTACTCAGCTTTCATGGCCCGGTGTTAATTCTCTAAATATGTGCTGTGGGTGTGTATTCACAGAGCTGAACAAGACAAACAAGGCCTGTGTCCTCCCAGGGCACACAGACAGATGGGGAGACAGACCTACAGCAAGCAAAGAGTAAATGAAGATGATCTCTGGAGTAAGACAGAAGTTCTGGGGAGGTAGTGGGACAGGGTGGTGTAGGAGTTCAGGGAAAATCCCTCTGAGGTGGCCAGATGTGGAGAACAGCTGATCCAGGCAGAGGGCACAGCATGAACAACTTCAAGGGGGCTCGAAGGGCATGGCGTGTTCAGGGAAAGGCTAGAGGTGTGGGGAGGGCTGGAGTGTGAGGCGCCAGCAAGAAGGGGAAGGGCACCCCAGGCAGGGCATTGCAGGTGCAAAGGGGTGGAGGTAGGAATGAATCCAGAAGGTTCTGGAGACCACCGGGGGATAGAGGCTCCCTTCTGGGACAGTGGGGGCTGAGATTTTTTACCCCAAATGGGGGTACAAGGCCAGGTTGGGTGGCCTCAGGGAAGCCTGGGCTTGGTGCTGCCATCAGTGGGGAGCTATAGAGTGTGCTTGAGCTCTAGAGAGCTGTAGTGAAAAGGACGTTTTCTCTGTGGGGGTGCGGATCATTAAACATATCCTCCTCTGACCTGCCAGAGCTCTCTTGTCTCCAGCCACATGCCGCTCCCCCACAGCCAACATCATTTCTCCTGCCCCTCCCCTTGGGGACTGTTTCTGACCCTCCCTGAGCCCAGACATTGGCCTGGAAAACAGAAGATGTGGGGTGGGGGAAACTTCTCAAGAACTTCCTCATCCCTCCCCACCCATTCAGATTCTGCCCAGCCTCTCTCCAGCCCCTCTAACTGATCCTCCCCAGCCAGACAAGCCCGGCTCAAAGTCCCCAACCCTCCATCTCCAAGAAACCCGCTGGGAAAATCTCTCTGGCTCTCAAGACCAGTGGAGCCTGTTGCTGGGGAAGGGGAGTAGGAGGAAGGAAGATAGGGGTGGCAGACCCTGGCTTCTCCTGCCTAAAGCTTTCCATTGCTGAGACAGCTGAGGCCCAAGTGCAGCCTATGAGGGGAAAGGGATGGAGGTGGGGGGGGTCTCTGAGGAGCCAGGCAGACAGGTCTACCCACTGTCACCCTCGTCCCCAAACCGCCTCCCAGCCCTCCCCACCCTGGTCTCTTTGTTTCTGTGTCTTTGTTTTTTGTTTTTAGAGACAGAGCCTCACTCTATTGCCCAGTGGCGCAATCACAGCTCCCTGCAGCCTCAAACTCCTGGGCTCAAGAAATCCTCCTGATTCAGCCTCCCAAGTAGGTGGGACTACAGGCACGCACCACCACACCCAGCTAATTTTTTTAAATTTTTTGTAGGGACAGGATCTCACTATGTTGCCCAGGCTGGTCTCGAACTCCTGGCCTCAAGCATCCGCCCGCCTTAGCCTCCAAAAGTGCTGGGAATTATAGGCGTGAGCCACAGCACCTGGCCTGTCTCTATGACTTTAAGTCTGTATTAGTTTGCTGGGGCAGCGGTAACAAAGTAACAGCTTAAACCACAGAAATGTATTCTCTTTTTCACATTCTTGAGACTAGAAGTCCGAGATCACGGTGTCACAGGGTTGGTTCCTTCTGAGGCCTCTCTCCTGGGCTTGTAGATTGCATCTTCTACCTGTGTGCTCATGGGGTCTTCCCTCTGTACCTGTCTGTGTCTTAATCTTCTCTTCTTAGAAGGACATCAGTCGTATTGGATTAGGGCCCATCCTAATGCCCTCGTTTTAACTTAATTGCCTCTTTAAGGACCCCGTCTCTAAATACAGTCACATTCTGAGGTCCTGAGGCTTAGGGTTTCAACACATGACTTCTGTGGGACACAGTTCAGCCCATAACAATGTGTCTGTGTGTCTCTCCTTTTATAATTTACCAATACTTTTTTTTTTTTTTTGAGACCGTCTTGTTCTGTTACCCAGGCTGAAGTGCAGTGGTGCAATCTCAGCTCACTGCAACCTCCACCTCCCAGGTTCAAGTGATTCTCCTGCCTCAGCCGCCCAAGTAGTGGAGATTACAGACACCTGCCACCACACCCAGCTAATTTTTGCATGTTTAGTAGAGACGGAGTTTTGGCATGTTGGCCAGGCTGGTCTCGAACCCCTGACCTCAGGTGATCCACCTGCCTCGGCCTCCCAAAATGCTGGGATTATAGGCATGAGCCACTGCGCCCGGCCAATTTGCCAATAATTTTAATGGCAAAAACCGCCATTTCTTTTGCAACAAACAATATCTCTGTGTGTTTTGGCCTCTTTCAGTCTTTCCATATCTCTTTGTAGCTCTGTGTCTCTCTCTCTCTGTCTCTGTCTTCTGCCTTTTCCTCTTAGTCACTCTTCCCTTCCCTGGCTTCCTTCTGTCCACCCTCCTTCTCCCCCCTCCTGGACCCAAACAGATCCAGAGCCCTTTACAGGTTGGGTGACCTTGGACCCACTTGAGGCTTGGCGTCTCTAGCCTCAGTCTCCCTATCTGTCAGACAGAGCTAAAACCACCACCTCTCACATAGGCAGACTCAGCAAGGATCAGCTTGCAAGGGAGGTGTGAACTCTGCAGAGATCTTCAATGTCATTCTCACCTCCATCCTCATCTCAGCCCTGGATGGGTAACAGCGAAGGAGGCCCAGAGAGGGGGATTGGCTCATCTAGGGTCACCCAGCCAGTGGGGGCAGAGTATCCACCTGGCCAGGGTTTTTTCCACTTGCCCCTGTAACAGACAGGGCGGGGAGCCAGCTGGCAGCCTGGGCCTGGGGGACCTGCGGGGGTGGGGAAGATCCGCCCTGTCCCTTGAGGGGTCAGTGTCCAGTGCGTTGGAACACAGCTGTGGAGCAGAGGAACCATACTCAGAGTTTCCACCCCACGTGGTGGGTGGGAGGACAGTGATAGCTGCGGGCCTGTTTCCATTTATCCAGCGCTCCCTATGACCCAGGCTCTCAATATCATGGCTTTTTGTGTGTGTGTGAGATAGGGTCTCACTCCATCACCCAGGCTGGAGTGCAGTGGCACAATTATAGCTCACTGCAATCTCGACGTCCTGGGCTCAAGCAATCCTCCTGCCTCAGCTTCCTAAGTAGCTGAGACTAAAGGCGTGCACCACCATGCCTGGCTAATTTTTTATTTTTGTAGAGAAGGGCGTCTCACCATATTGCCCAGGCTGGTCTCAAATTCCTGGGCTAAAGTGATCCTCTTGCCTTGGCCTCCCAAAGCACTGGGATTACTGGCATGAGCCACTGTGCCTGGCCATTTACAGGCATGTCTCTCTTAATTGTCACAGATACTCAGTGTGGCAGGTTCTATAATCCCCATTTTTCAAATGAGGAAACTGAGGCTCCAAAAGACTAAGACATTTGCACAAGGTAACACAATCAAGACTCAGATTCAAAAACCCAAGTTGACCAGCGTATTGGGGATGCCCCATCTCCAGCCAGCCTGTGCTGTCTTGGATCATGGTCCCAGAAGCCCCGCCCTGATTCCCATGTGACCCTGCCTGAGCTCATCTCCCTCTCTGGTCTTCAGTTTTTGCATCTGTGAAATGGGACTGGCAACACAGGCCCATATAGTCCATCATGAAGCCAGATGTCAAAGCACTTGGATTTCTCAGGCCCGTACCCTTTTTTTTTTTTTTTTTAGATGGAGTCTCACTCTGTTGTCCAGGCTGGAGTGCAGTGGCGAGATCTCCACTCACTGCAACCACCTCCGCCTCCCAGGCTCAAGCAATACTTGTACCTCAGCCTCCTGAGTATCTGGGACTACAGCGCACGCCACCAACCCGGCTAATTTTTTATGTTTTGTGTAGAGATGGGGTTTCACCATGTTTGCCAGGTTGGTCTCCAACTCCTGACCTCAAGCAATCCACCCACCTTAGCCTCCCAAAGTGCTGGGATTACAGGCGTGAGCCACAGTGCCCAGCCAGGCCTGCACCCATTTTAAATCCACCCTTGTCCCTCCCATCTCTATCAGATTTGTACAACATTGCCAAGCTGATAGTTCCTAAAGAGATGTCATTTAAGTTTCCATACCTTTGGTTCTTAGTTGAACCTGAGAACTTTTTCCTGTTTACTGCCCATGAGTGGTTCCTTCTTTTGCCAATTACTTGTGTATTTCTTTGGCTTATCCTTCTCTGGAGCTGTTTATTGCTTCCTTATTAATTTGCAAGTGTTCTTCCTGCATTAAGGGCATTAACCCTTTGTCTCCCATCTTTTCTGTAGTTTGCTGTTTCTTTTTCCTTTCTTTATAGCATATGTTCATCTGCTTTTTAATTAATTAATTCATATTTATTGAATAACTTCTGTGTGCCAGGCACTGTTTGGGGCCCTGAGGACACAGCAGTGAACTAAACAGACAATCCTTGCTCTCTTGGAGCTCACATTCTAGTGGGAGACAAACACGAAACAGAATAAATTAATTGTAGAATATGGTAGAAAGTAGTAACGGCTACAGAGGAAAAATATAGGAGAGAAAGGATGATGGCCGGGCGCAGTGGCTCACGCTTGTAATCCCAGCACTTTGGGAGGCCGAGGCGGGCGGATCACGAGGTCAGGAGATCGAGACCACGGTGAAACCCCGTCTCTACTAAAAATACAAAAAAAAAAAAAAATTAGCCGGGCGTGGTGGTGGGTGCCTGTAGTCCCAGCTACTTGGAGAGGCTGAGGCAGGAGAATGGCGTGAACCCGGCAGGCGGAGCTTACAGTGAGCTGAGATTGCGCCACTGCACTCCAGCCTGGGCGACAGAGCAAGACTCCGTCTCAAAAAAAAAAAAAAAAAGGAGAGAAAGGATGTAGGGAGTGACGAGAAGGAAAGGCCTCATGGAGAAGGTAATACCTTCTTGAGCAAAGGTGGAAGGAGGTTAAAAAGCAAGGCATGGTCCAGGCACAGTGGCTCACACCCGTAATCCCAGCACTTTGGGAGGCTAAGGTGGAAGGATCACTTGAGCCCAGGAATTTGAGACCAGCCTGGACAACATAGTGAGACTCCATCTTTACAAATTTTTTTTAAATTAGCGGGTGTGGTGTCGCGTACCTGTAGTCCCAGCTACACAGGAGGCTGAGGTGGGAGGATCCCTTGAGCCCAGGTTGCAGCGAGCCAAGATCGTGCCACTGCACTCCGGCCTGGGTGGCAGAGCAAAACCCTGTATCAAAAAAAAGCGAAAGAACTGGGGGAAGAGCATTCCAACGTTCCAGCCAGCAGAACAGCGTGTGCAAAGGCCTGAGGCAGAGTGGGTCTGGGGTACCTGAGAAGGCCAATGTGGTTGGAGAGGCTCAGGGCAATCGGTGGGAAAGAAGTAAGAGAGGAAAAGGCGCCAGGTCACACAGGGCCTGGAAGGTTGCGGTGAGGACTTTGGCTTTTGCTCTGCCTGAGAAGGGAACCAGCAGGGCTGTGCGTTGGGAGAGACGGGTGTGACTGTTTTAACAGGTTCACTCTGAATGTTGAGCATAGACCGGGCGGGGCTGAAGCAGGAGGCCAAGGGCAAAGGGACTTTGTTGTGGTGGGTGTGTTTTAGGGTTTTCCTTCCTTTTTTTTTTTTTTTCTTTTTCTTTAAATTTCTTGCAGTGATTTTATGCTTTTATTTAAAAGAATCCACATTTTCTTTCTCCAGATCTTCCATAAGTATTACATTTCAGGGGTATGAAAATGTTAAAGTATTGACAGGTACACTGTGAAGTCAAGGACCTCACCAGGCCCCTGGCTGCCCACCCTCCCCCACTTTCCTGCCCCGCTAGCCACTGGTGTGCAGTGACTGTCACCCCGCCTCACCGCTGCTGCAAGGTCAAACCAAACACTCCCCCACCCTGCCCCCCACCTGAAGCACTTCCTGCCCTGCTCCCTGGGAGACCAAACCACACACACTCCTGTCTGCACGTGGCTGCCCCGGGCCGTGGGAACAGCCGGTCCTGCCCTCCCCTCCCCTACCTGACCGGTCCTCCCTGCCCCCAACCATCTCCTCCCGTTCCTTCCCCCGCAGAGAGCTGGGCAGGCTGGAGGACCAGGAGGGTTGAAAAGAGTGACCCCGCAGCCCCCATACCTCTAGAGAAATCTGAGCCTGCAATACCACTCACCCCTCAAAATGTCTTCCGAGGGGACTTTTACATCCTTTAATCTCTAGAACATGGAAGTAAGGGGTCTAGAAGACAGAAGTAAGGGGTCCCATTTCACAGAGGGGACACTGAAGCCCAGAGAAGCTCAGAGGTTTGTCTAGGCAGACAGAGGTGCTGGGGTAAGGAAAGGGGAAGTCAGGACCCCAGACAGGGGCTGAGGAGGAGTCCACGGGCACCTGGTCCCCTGGGCTTGCAGTGATGTCCTTCAAGTCTCTGCAGTGGGGGTGGCGGCAGGGACTTGGCCCCAGGCTGTGTTCCCCAGGACTGTGGGGGGAGGAGGGGGAGAAGGCAGCTACAAGGCAGAGACAGCCCTGAAAGTGGGGAAAGGTGACAGGCTCACACCCCTAGAAAGGAGAAATGGAGAGTGCGGGGGGTCCCTAAAGCACTGTTCAACTTCCTTCTCCCCATAAAGTGACATCCTCACTTCTGCCCCCTCCTCACCCACTTGGCCCCAAATGACTGAGTCCTGAGCCTCCTGGGGCTCTTTGGGGGCTGCTGGGTAAGTGTGAGGTATCCCGAAGGGGGCCAAGGCCAGTGGGGGGCCTGGAAACTAGCATAAGAGAAAGTAACAAGTCTAGGCCTGCTGGGGGTTGGAGGGGAGAGATAAGGAGACCAGACTTTGGAGGAGGGAGGGGACTTCACTGCCCTAAAGGGAGGATCAGTTGTCAGTGTGGTCTCCTGCATTCCATGGTCCTGGACCCCTCTAGGGGACAGTGAGAGGTGGCCAAAGCAGGCCAGTGGATCCACTTAGACAGCCCTGATCTACCCTGCCCAGGCCTGAGCCAGCTCCAGGATCCAGGTCAAAGACTTCAGCCCACCTGTAGAGCAGAGGGCCTCAAGGCTGGCTCACCTCCAGATGGCTCCATAGACCAACCTGGCGGGGTCAGCCCTGGCCCCTGACTCGGAAACTCCAGGACCCAGTGCCAGCTGCACCACCAACCAGCTGGGTGACCTTAGTGAAGTCATTTCCCTTCTCTGGACTTCAGCCCCATCATCTGCAAAATAAATGACAAATAGAGTTCATCCCATGTGCCATCTCTGCTCCAGGGCTGTGACTTCCTAGAGCACTGTGTTGAGGAGGATTCCGAAGTTGCATCTTGGTTTAGTGGTAAGGCATGCTGAAATTGATTAGTAATGCCTGCCATGGGTGCTGGGAGGACAGTAGTGGTATGCACTCATATATTTGACATTCCTGCTCTAACTTTGTCCGGCAGAAGAGGCAGGGGTGGACCAGATCACACAGGGCCTGGTCATGCTTAAAGAGGGATAGCATTAGGAGATATACCTAATGTAAATGACGAGTTAATGGGTGCAGCACACCAACATGGCACATGTATACATATGTAACAAAGCTGCACGTTGTGTACATGTACCCTAGAACTTAAAGTATAATTTAAAAAAAAAGACTTTATAATGTCAGGTCGTGATTAGTCCTATGGAAAAAAAAATTAAGTAAAGTAAGGACAAAGATGGGCTTTTTAAAAATAAAGTGGTTGGGGCCAGGCACAGTGGCTTATGCCTGTAAACCCAGCACTTTGGGAGGTCGAGGAGGGAGGACTACTTGACCCCAGGAGTTCAAGTCCAGACCAGCCTGGGCAACATAGCAAGGCCCTGTCTCCTCAAAAGTTTTGTTGTTGTTGTTGTTGTTTAAGCTGGGTGTGGTGGTCTGTGCCAGTAGTCCCAGCTACTCAAGAGGCTGAGGTGGGAAGATCACTTGAGCCCAGGAGTTCAAGACTGCAGTAAGCAATGGTTAAGCCACTGCACTCTAGCCAGGGCAACAGAGCAAGATCTTGTCTATAAATAAATAACTAAAGAAAGTGGTCGGGAAGGTGTCTCAGATAAGCCGACATTTGAGCAGAGACCTGTGCTAAGTGAGGGAGTGCACCATGCGGATATCTGGGAAGAGCACCTCGGGAAAGGGTCAGCAAGTGCAAAGGCCCTGGGGCGGGAATGTGCCTGGCATGCTTGAGAAAGAGCAGAGAGACCAGGGTGGCTGGAGCGGGGTGGGAGAGGGGTGAACACATAGGAAATGAGGTTCAGAGGGTAGATGGGGGCCAGATCAGGAGGCCAGGTGTTAACCATGAGCAAAGTGGGAGCTGCAGGAGGAGTGAGAGCAGAGGACAGATGGGATCTGATGTGGGGCTGGGAAGGGCAGAGAGGCTTGCATGGCAGTTGGGCCCACGCCTGCCTTCTGGTCAGAGTACATTTTGGGGAGGGCCTGAGGGACTCCTCAGGTCCTGTGCCAGGTTGGGCCCCCAAGAAGGCAGACCTAGGGGTGAAGGCTGGCTCCCCTTCCGGGAGGCCCGCAGGCAGCGGTCGCTTGTCCAGGCAGGAGGATGTTCTCACTGACTCGGAGGAAACAGCGTGTCCCACATCAAAAGGGGGCCGGGCGGCTCCCACGCTCAGGGTTCGTGGGAACTCTGCTACCCTGGGTTCTCGCAAGAGGCCTGCAGATAGAGAGAAGCTGGAGACTACCTTGGGACTGTCCCCCAAGCTCACTGATGGGTAAATAAATAACAGTCCCACCGTGACATCCCACTCACAGTGCTCTTCCCAGGAGCAAGACTAACTTTTGTAATCTAGGGCTATGTGGTGTTTAAGGGGCTCCAGAAATTTTAGGGCAGCTGAGATCTAAATCCTTCCTTTCCTGGAATACCCTCTGTCTAACTCCTAGACCAAACACTCAGCAAGAGCAGGGTTACCCACTGGGCCAGACTTTGGGCATTATGTAGACCTGCGGTAGCAAACTGGCTATGCTGATTGATAGAGGCTGCCTGGAGAGCTGTACTGAGGACTCTGCTAAACTTGAGAGAGTGCTGTGATGGATTAGTGATGTCTGCCATAGGTAGGAGACCAACCAGTGGTGGTATGCATGCTAAATATTTTTCTTTCCACCCATTTTATAGGTAGTCCCGGAGAAAAAAAGAGATACTTTCTTCTTGTGAGACAGAAAGGAAGAAAGAGGGGTGAGGGACACCTAGACTTAACCAGGGTGTCTGCACTAGAGGTGCTTGAAGAATGGGCAGGAAAGAGGAGAAGCTTGAGGGAAATGCCTCTATGCATTCCTATAAAAGTATAGAGAGGGAGGAATTTAGAGTGGTGACAGCTGCCCCCCTCAGGAAGGCCCTGGAGGATTATGACAGACTCTGAGAAGGGTCAAAGGAATACTCAGTGCCCCTCTTCCTGGGGCCCCCCCGCAGGGTGCCTGACAAGAAAATCAAGACACCTCCACTCTCATCCCTGCACCAAATGATGAGCTTTACATGTTTTAACACATTTAACCTTCACAGGACTCTATCCCCATTACAGATGGGGAAACCGAGGCACAGTGCTTTCTTCCCACCTCCACTGACCAGGTCCTGGGGGACCCAGGGTACCTGCCATCCCATCCTGCCTCCCTTGGGAGCTGTGGTCATTGACTTCAGTCACACCAGCGCCTCCTCAAGGGGCTCAATCCAGATGTCTGCTCCAGACCTCTCCACAGCCCTCAGAGGGGTCTGGGATGGGAGTCCTGGCTACGTGATACTAGCCTGTGTAGCTGAGCAGCCACCAAGTGGGGGCGTGTGCGCTGTACCTGTGTGCATTTTGTGATTGTGCATCTGCATGTGTGCAGGTGTGGGCCTCCCAGGCTGTCTGTGTGTCAGTGTCGGGAGGTGTGGGTCAGAGCACGTGCGCATGTGTCCTTGTGTGCAGTGAGTCAGCGTGTCCTCCCGCGCCCCCATGCATGATGTGAATCAGTACGCATGAGTTCTTCCCCACAGGCAGTGCGGAATCGCGTGTCCGTGTGCGGATGGCAGGCCGTTCTGCAGGCTGCAGCGCGCCGGGTGCTTGTGAGGGCTGAGCGCATGCTCCTCTGGGTTTGCTGCCCACTTTTACCCAGCTATGTGCAGCTGGGGAGAGGGGCGGCAGTGGCAGGTGCGGTACTGGTCTACATGAGCCACTGTCTCTTGTCCAGTGGAGTATCCTTCCAGGGGAGAGCTGCGTGTGCTTCTGTGTGTATGTGTGTGTCCCCATGTGTGCACGAGTCTCTGTATGTAGGTGTGGGGAGGCGTTCCCTGGAATATGTGAGTGTGTGTATATCTTAATCCATGTATGTTCTTGGGGGGTGTGCGCTGAAGTGTGCCTGTGTGTATCCATATATATGTGCAGGGTGTGCATTCCCTAGTGTGTGTGGTGTGTTCCCCAAGTAGACAGATGGGGAGGGAGGCTCCCTGGTATGTGTGTGTCTGTGTGTGCATGTATCTGTGGTGTACTCCCTGGGTTGTATTTGTGTGTCTGTGTACTTAAACGTGTGTGTAATGTGTCCCGGGGAGTATGATAAGTCTGTGTGGTCTCCTCCATGCATGTGTGTATATTTGGATCTGTGGATCTGTGTGGATGCTGTGTGCCCTGGGTGTGTATGTCTGTGTGTCTGCACCCACTGCAGCAATACCCAAGCCTGCCAAGGGCACCATTTGCTTGAAGATGCTTTCTGGTGCCAACTGTGCCTGCCAAGGACAGGTGACCAGACAGCATTAGACAGGCTGTGACCTGAACAGGCATGGCCAGAGCCAAGGGGGCTGCTGCAGCTCCTTCTCCAGCTGTCACTGCTCCCAGCCCTTCCTGCCCCCTCTCCCGGCACATCTCCCAAGGCCTTCAGGTTGCCGCCTGGATTTCAGAACACCCCTCTTCATCAGAACATATCCAGCCTGGGTTCCATGCCCATCAACAGCAAGACACCAGTTCCCCTGCATAAGCAGGTGCTGAAGTCAGGAGGACTCAGGCAGACACACTGTACACATCACCACAAGCTCTCCTTCAGTCCTCCCAACGACTATAAGTGAGGTGTTAATATGCCTGTTTTACAGATAAGGTAACTGAGGATCAAGAAGTTAAGTGACTTGTTCAAGGTTGTCACTGCAGCAGTTTTGTGGTTTCCTCTCTAAGATGGAGAGAAGTTACACCAGGACTTAGTGCCTGAGAAGCAGAGAGGTGAAATTACTCGGCCAGGATTGCACAGCTGACAGTGATGATACTGGTGGCTGTGCTTTTAGTATCTGTTAGGTACCAGGAACTGTGCTTGGCCCTTGACACGTATAATTTCACGGAATCCTCACAGCAGACAAAAAAAAAAAAAAAGGTACCATATGATCCCCATTTTACAGACCACCCCTTACAAGAGATGATCTGTTGTGTGTCACCCAACTCATTAGTGGTTGAACTGAGATATGAAAGCAGCTCTGGCTGACTCCAAAAGCCAAAGCTCTTTTGAGGGCCAGGGAAGAGGAGAGTCAGGATACCTTTTCCTAGGGGCTCTTCATTTGAAGAGAGGATAGTACCTTGTCACAGAAACTGACATCAGTAAATATTCCAGAAGAGAAAAAAAATTCATCACCAAATGCTTTTGAAAACCTGGACTTATCATTGTTAATGATATGTTCTTATGCAGGGCTTGTCAGAGCCTTTAATATGCTCAGATATGTTGTGCATTTCAGAGAGGGAGACAGTGACGTGTTCCTAACTTACTTGATTCCTGAATCCTTCTTTCCTGGAACGTTTTATGGAAATTAATAATGCTACATCTAACAAGCTTTGAGAGATGCTAAAATAGCTACACCACTAGTAGCTGGGTTTCAGGCACAGCGGCCAACGAAAGGAGCCCTCAGAGCCAAAGCGCCCTCTCGAGGGGGGAGCCGGCTGTAGGGTAAGGAGGGGTCTGCACTAAAGTCTAAGGGTGCATCCCATTGGAATCTGGGCCGAGGTCCTGGCCACCCCTGCCCCATAATAGGATGTCAGAGTAGAAAGAGAGTTCCTGGAGGTAACTGCAGTTGGCAAAGAGAGGTACAAAGAGGCCAGGGTGTGTGGCCCAGGAGCCAGAGACAGAAGGCAAGCCAGGTCCCATGACGTGGCGTCGGGGGCTGGAGTCCAGCCGCGGCCTCTTCTCTTCTCCCCGCAGGGTCCCCGCGCTCCCGGTGAAGAACTTGAATGGTACTGGGCCGGTCCATCCGGCCCTGGCAGGTGAGGTCTGGCCCAGGGCGGGAAAGAAGGGCGGGGCCCACTAGGAGGCAGCCCCGCCTGTCACCCGGTGACCCCGCCCCCGAGATGGGCTGGTGGGCGTGGCCCGGAGGAAACGCCCCCTTCCACTGGGCCTAGGACACAGGGTGGGCGTGACCCGCAGAAGGCCCTTCAGGGGCCTTCAAGGGGCTGAGTGGGTGGGGCCCAAGAGCGCAACCCTCCCACCCACCCGAGGGCGCCGGGATTCCCAGGACCAGTGGTCGGGGGTCTGGGCGGGGATGGCGCCCCGCACTGTGACTGCGCCCCCTAACCCCCAGGGATGACCGGGATCCTGCTGTGCGCGGCCGGGCTGCCGGTGTGCCTGACGCGGGCCCCCAAGCCCATCCTGCACCCGCCGCCCGTGAGCAAGAGCGACGTGAAGCCCGTGCCCGGCGTGCCCGGGGTGTGCCGCAAGACCAAGAAGAAGCACCTTAAAAAGAGTACGCCCTCCGCGCCCTGCCTCACACGAGATGAACCCCACTAAGCCTTGACCACAACTCTGTGACCCCTGGTCTCCCAATTTATTCTTAGCATTTACGACCTCACCTCCATTGCCTGATCTCAGCTCCCCTTGCCCTGGTCCCATCTTTCACCAGCTCCTGTTACAGCTAACCTCCAGCAACCCCTGACCTCTGACCCTGGCCAACCCTTGCCACCCTGACCCCTGCCCTCTGACCCCTGACCCAGTTCTGAGCCAAGCCTTCAGGGACAGACTCTGGGTGCCCTCAAACCCACCCCGCTGTGTCCCTGCAGGTAAGAATCCTGAGGATGTGGTTCGAAGATACATGCAGAAGGTGAAAAACCCACCTGATGAGGTGAGGGGGGATGGGGGGGCAGGGGGAGGGCCCTAGTATGGAGAGGACAGGAACCCTCACCCCTCCTCCTGGGTTCTGGGTGATACAGAGCTCTTCTAGTTTGTTCCTTTCTTCACTTTATGAGGTTTTTTGATGAATAGAAATGCTTACGTTTAATAGACTCACATTTATCCATCTTTTGACGATTGAGTTTTTATGCCATTTTCACCCATGTTTTCCACTAAATGTTTTTAAGTTTTGTTTTTGATAGTTAAGCCCTTAATTCACCTGGGGGGTGGTGAGGGAGCCATCTTCCTCTGTGATATATCAGAATTCAATATATGGGAAGGGGCTGGGTGCAGTGGCTCATGCCTGTAGTTCCAGCTACGTAGGAGGCTGAGGCAGGAGGATCTCTTGAGCCCAGGAGTTTGACTCTGCAGTGAGCTATGATTGCACTGCTACACTTCAGCCTGGGCAACACAGCCTGTCTCTTAATTAAAAAAAATAATAATAATAGAAATAAAAATAAAATAAAAAACGAAGAAGAAGAAAAAAAGAAAAGAAAAGAACGTATGGGACAGAGGGTGTGTCCTGTCTCCCTTTGCCAAATGGGTGCCAGAGAAAGTGTGGTCTGCTGCCTACGGTGACCCGCCAAGGGGCAGTGCTGACCCAGTAGGTCCCCTGCCCTCCCCAGTCCT
The DNA here is from genome assembly GCF_009828535.3 of Hylobates moloch. Lineage (NCBI taxonomy): Eukaryota > Metazoa > Chordata > Mammalia > Primates > Hylobatidae > Hylobates > Hylobates moloch. The sequence continues at coordinate 19,816,479 of NW_026652287.1, read as the reverse complement.
CAGTCTCCCCTGCTGCCCACCTGCAGGACTGCACCATCTGCATGGAGCGGCTGGTCACAGCGTCAGGCTACGAGGGCGTGCTCCGGCACAAGGGCGTGCGGCCTGAGCTCGTGGGCCGCCTGGGCCGCTGCGGCCACATGTACCACCTGCTGTGCCTCGTGGCCATGTACTCCAATGGCAACAAGGTGGGTTGGGCAGGACAATGGCTGAGGAGTGCGCAGGGAACAGAGTGGGGTTGGAGGGGTGCTGGGAACTCACTGCCAGCCTCCCCTGCCCAGGATGGCAGCCTGCAGTGCCCCACCTGCAAGGCCATCTACGGGGAGAAGACGGGTACGCAGCCGCCTGGGAAGATGGAGTTCCACCTCATCCCCCACTCGCTGCCTGGCTTCCCTGATACCCAGACCATCCGCATCGTCTATGACATCCCCACAGGCATCCAGGTGGGCTCCCCTTCTGCCTCTCTGGCCCCCAGCCCCCACTCCCCTCGACTCCTCCAGATGCTCCTCCACCCTGCCAGCACCTGTTCATGGTCTCAATCCCTGTACTGTCCCTCCCTGCAGGGCCCTGAGCACCCCAACCCCGGGAAGAAGTTCACCGCAAGAGGATTCCCTCGCCACTGCTATCTACCCAACAATGAGAAAGGCCGGAAGGTGGGTGCCCAGCCGTGAGGGCACGGGAGATAGGTGCAGGCAGGGGCTCCAGCAACCACTGGCCGGGGCCTGTGGTCCCTATCATTCCCAATCCCTGCTCTCACATTCCTCCCAAAAGCAGCACCCGAACAGCGACGACCACGGCCACCTCCTTCACACATCTTATCTCCTTTCCTGAGCCGCGGAGGTCAAGGTCCTGACCCCATTTTATAGACAAAGACAGAAGGCTTCAGAGAGGGCAAGTCACTTGACCGTGATCACACAGAAACTAAGTGGCGGAGCTGGGATTTCAGCCTAGGCAGTCCGAGCTTTCACCACCACCCTACAGGTTGTCTGATTTCACTTTCTGCTTTTCAAGAGCACCAAGAAATCCAGATTTTCATGGGAAATCTCTAGGCTTTTGAATGTTAGTAACTAATTTACAAGTGGCTCTTTAATACAGTGTGGAGTCCAAACTAAATAGAGCAGAGAGCTGCCAGATGCTTTCTTCACCCCAGAAAAAAACAGGCAGGGCCGGGTGCGGTGGCTCATGCCTCTAATCCCAGCACTTTGGGAGGCCAAGGCGGGCAGATCACGAGATCAGGAGTTTGAGACCAGCCTGGCCAACATGGTGAAACCCTGTCTCTACTAAAAATACAAAAATTATCCAGAGTGGTGAAGTGCGCCTGTAGTCCCAGCTACCTGGGAGGCTGAGGCAGGAGAATTGCTTGAACTCAGGAGGCAGAGGTTGCACTGAGTCGAGATTGCCCCACTGCACTCCAGCCTGGGTGACAGAGCAAGACTCCATCACAAAAAAAAAAAAGAAAAGAAAAGAAAAAGAAAAAAACAAGCAGGCCAAGCACAGTGGTGCACACCTGTAATCCCTGCACTTGGGGAGGCCAAGGTGGGAGGATTACTTGAGGCCAGGAGTTTGAGACCAATCTGGGCAACATAGTGAGACCCCCCTCTCTCCAAAAAGTTTGTAATTTTAGCTGGGCTTGGTGGTGCCTACCTGTAGTCCCAGCTACTTGGGAGGCTGATGTGGGACGATTGTTGGGGCCCGGGAGTTCGAGGCTGCAGTGAGCTCTGGTTGCACTGCTGCACTCCAGCATGGGCAGCACAGCAAGACTCTGTCTCAAAAAAAAAAAAAGGAAAAAAGAAAAAAAAGAAAAGAAAAAACAAACATAAATAACTTGGAAAGAGCTTTTACTGGCAGTTCAGGAAATACAAATGTAAAGGAAATGGCCAAGCCAGCAGTACGTAGTCGGTGCCAATGGACGAAGCCATAAGGTAGCCATGATGTGGCAGGGGAGGGAGGGAGGCTGAGGCTGGTGGGCTGGAGGCTGCCTGTGACCTCCTCCCGGCCCCACCGTGTCCCTGTCCCCCCAGGTGCTGCGCCTGCTCATCACGGCCTGGGAGAGAAGACTCATCTTCACTATCGGCACATCCAACACCACGGGCGAGTCAGACACCGTGGTGTGGAACGAGATCCACCACAAGACCGAGTTTGGATCCAACCTCACGGGCCATGGCTACCCGGACGCTAGCTACCTAGACAACGTGCTGGCTGAGCTCACGGCCCAGGGTGTATCCGAGGCTGCAGCCAAGGCCTGAGGCCCAAGGCTGCCCACCTTCCCTCCTGCTTTGCCCCTGGTCCGGCAAATGCCTCCTTCGCCAGGTGTGTCCTGGTAGCCCAGGTTCAGGGCTGGGGAGGAGCCTGCGGAAGGGGCCGCAGCCATTCAGGGGACCTGCCTGGTGGCAGCTGGGATGAAGAGAGATGGCATGTCAGGCTGGCCCCAAATCATAGCTCCCTGAGAGGGCCATGCAGAGAGTACTGGAAACCTCCCTACCAAAAAGACAGAGACCCTCCCCCTCACACACAAACACACATGTCCTGTTGAACTCATGCACGCACACCCACGTGCCTCTACTTGCCCCCAGGCTGGAAGAGAAGAGACAGAAAGACCCCATGACCCCCCCGATGTGGATCCCCATCTGTGTCACAGTTGCATCTGTACACCCTTGTCTGCGAACTGGAGGATGTGGGGCAAGCCCTTAGGGGCCTGCCAGGGCTCGAGGGGCAAAGAGGGACTTGGGAAACTCAGTGTACCCCCGATGCCTCACCCATTCCGTGTCATCGCCCATGTCTGCCACCCACAGATTGGGGAATTGTGAGCCCATGGGGTGGAAGCCCCCAGATGACTGAGCAGTTCTACAAAAGAATGGTCAGCGCAAGCGGGGACTAGAGGGTCCTGATTTTGTGTTTGTGCCTCTTCATCTCTCTGGACTCTGATCTCCTTCTCCCTTCCCATCTCCAGGCCTTCTGTCTGTCCCAGATAAAGGCGCTGTTCTCCCATCCTCCCTACCCCATCCTCTCCACCAAATCGCTCCCAATTTTGAGAGCCAAAGGCTGGCGCTTCTGACTTCAGGAGCGAGAGGAGGAGGCCTAGTTTGGGCCCATGTATTTTAAAGCAGAGTGGACAGCAGAGAGTCAATTTCCCTTTCATTGGGAGTGGACAGTGGGGTGGCTAATCGTCTCCGGCCAACCAGGGGCCTGTTGCCCAGGCAACTCACCAGCTCCGCCTCTGCTGATTGGCTGCCACGGTGGGAGTCAGCCAAGATTTAAAGGGATGCCAGCGATTGCTCTTTTCAAAACCTACCAGTCCCACTGTGGGTGGAGAAATAAATGGTCTTTCTCCTCCTCGCCTGGTCTTTTCCTGCCAAGAGAGGGGTGGGTGGCTGTGTTCCTGGGGGCTGCAGTCAGCCCCGTTGGGGAGTGATGGCTTGCAAGAGAATGACTTCAGGGTCATTGCCTCGGGCTGGAAGGGGTGGGGGCGGTGAAGCAGTGGCAGACCCTCCCAGTCCTAGTCTCCAAGAATGCAGAGGTGAAAGTACCCTTCTCTTTCACAAGAGCACAAGGCAATGCACACATCTGCTCCCTGGCACAATGACAAGAAACAAGGAACTCGGGCGGAGAGCTGGGAGCCTCGAGGGAAATACGGAGGAGCTGAGAGACACTGTGATTAGCTCATCAGGATCTCAGAGTTTGTCAGGACCCTGTCCTTGGGGAGGAGGGTCAGGTTCTAACTAGGGAAAGACAGGGATGGACCCCAGCCTTAAATCAGCCTCTCTGCAACATGCCAGGACGCCCCTGTAGTTCTGGTGGATGATGCGGCTTCGGGCAACCCCTGCTGGCCACCCTCGGGATAGCGCCATGTCTTTCCTGGTCCACTTGATCCCCTGCCAGGTAGGCTTTGGTTTGTCCCACCCCCTAGTGACACAACACCGGAAACGAGTCCTTGGAGGCCCTTCCAGTTCTGCCAGTCACATGTTCCCAAACATTTGTACTCCGTGGTTCATTCTCAGACGAAACCTCAAGCCAAACTCTGGCATATAAAATTGCAAGCCAGGCACTGTGACTCACGCCTGTAATCCCAGCAACTAAGGAGGCCTAGGCGGGAGGCTCATTTGACGTCAGGAGCTTGAGACCAGCCTGGGCAACATAGCGAGACCCCCCATCTCTACAAAAATTTAAAAATTAGCCAGGCGTGATGGCTTGCACCTGCAGTTGCAGCTGCTCTGGAGGCTAACGTGGGAGGATCACTGAAGCCCAGAAGTTTGAGGCTGCATTGACCCATGATCATACCACCATACTGCAGCCTGGGCAACAGAGTGAGACCCCCAACTCTAAAAACAAAATAAAATAAAATTGCCCATTCCCCAGGCCTGTGGTCCTCAAAGCTGATACTCATCCAAATGACCTACGGAATCTGTTAAGTAACCCTGATTCTTGCCCTCATATACCCTCAGATTCTGAGTCAGTAGCTGGCTGGGCCTCAGAAATCTGCATTTCTAGCAGACATTCCAGCGGGTGGTCTTTGGCCCATAGTCAGAGAAACTCCTCCCTGGTTCTTGAACTACCTCATTGGAATCCAGTTTGAAAACCACACATCTAGACTTTCCCTCCTCTTTTTATACAGGGTAATCTGAGACCCAAAGAGAGATAAAGAGCCTGGCCCAAGGTCTCCCAGGCTCCAAGGGTCTGAGTTTGGCACACTAGACCCACATCCAGCCTTGGTTCTTCCTGAGGGTACCTGATTCTGGAAGCTTATGGTTGGGGTCCTAGGCCAAGAGCAGGGTACAGAAGAATCAGTGAGGTTATAGGGATTAGCAGACATGAAAACAGGAAGGGGTGAGCCCATTTAGTGCCTATCTGGGGCAACAACATCACATGGGCATCAGGAATTCAGGTCCAGCTGTATCCAGCAGCTCAGGGCCAGGCTGGCTTCCTTGGTATGGATAGAGGCCAGTTTGGTGAAGCAGAGACCCCAGTCTCAGTCAAATAAGTCAGGTTCCTTATCCTATCCACTCCAGTCTGAATCAACCCAGGGAGCGAGTTTCACTCAGTGCAAGGCTGGCCCCTGCCAAAGGGCTTCCATGCCCTGAGTTCTGGACTCAAGGCACACAGGACTAGGCACGTCTCTGGGAGCCTCCAAACCACAGAATCAAAGAGGTACAAGGAGACAGGAGACTCCTGGAGCAGGATGCGCTGAGGAGGGCCCCCCCGGCTCCTTGCTCCTCCTTCCGGGCTAGCTCCGGCATTTCCTTAGGGGCCAAGGGGGCCCAGGGCCGCCTTCCCTCGCTCTTGCTGCTGGAACTCTTCGTGGGCACGATCCAGGTCTGCGAGCACCTCCAGCAGGCGGGCAGCTGCTGCTCTTTGCCGGGCCAGGACCTCAGGACAGGCCCCTAGGAGGGAGACAAGAGGCCACAGGGGCTTAGCCAGTCCAGGGCAGGCTGCTGTAACCCGGACCCGATGGTTTCTCACGCTGAAGATGTGCCTTGTGCCCTGAGAACCCTAAAATCCTTGAGAGTCCCCAAACACAGCCCTGTGGCCTGATAATGGACTGGAAACAGGAGGACACAGGAGATAGTGGGGAAGTGCCTGCGAAGAAAAAGGGACCTCCTAAACCCCTTAGCTTCTTTTTTTGGGGGGGGGCGGGGAGCAGAGTCTTGCTGTGTTGCCCAGGGTGCAGTGCAGTAGCATGATCTCAGCTCATTGCAACCTCCGCCTCCTGGGTTCAAGCAATTCTCATGCCTCAGCCTCCCCAGTAGCTGGGATCACAGGTGTGCACCACCACGCCCAGCTAATTTTTAAATTTTTAGTAGAGAAAGGGTTTCACCGTGTTGGCCAAGCTGATCTCGAACTCCTGACCTCAAGTGATCCACCCACCTCGGCCTCCCAAAGTGCTGGGATTACAGGTATGAGCCACTGTGCCCAGCCTTTACCTTCTGTGGTACAGGAGCCCTTACCTGTGTCTGCCTCCAGAGCTGTATCCATGTTAGAATCCTCCAGTAATTTCAGCCTGGAAGGTGAGAGGGAGAAAGACAAGTCTGGTCCCTGATTCCCATTCCTGCTTCCTACCCCAGAAATTCTCTGAGAAATTAGTTTTCCTGAATCATCATCATCACCATCTACCATCATCATCATCTACACAGCAAACATTTCTAGAGTGCCAGATACTATTCTAAACCTTATACATGTATTAACTCATTTAATTATCATGACAAACTCATATGAGGTAGGTGTTTACTATTAGCTCCATTATACAGATGATCGGTGAGACACAGAGAGGTTAGGTAACCTGCCTAAGGTCACACAGCATCAGCAGCAGCATCATTATCACTTATTGAAAGCTAACTACCTGGCCAGGCACCTACAAAGCACTCTACCGGTATTAGCTCATTTGATCCTCAGGACAACCCACGAGGTCGCCACCATTATTATCCCCCTTTTCCAGATGAGGAAACTGAAGTACAGAGAAGTTAAGCAACTTGCTTAAGATCACACAGCGTGGTTGGGTGCAGTGGCTCATGCCTGTAATCCCTGCACTTTCGGAGGGCAAAGTCGAGACAGGTGGATCACTCGAAGTCAGGAACTCAAGACTAGCCTGGCCAACATGGTGAAACCCCGTCTCTACTAAAAATACAAAAACTAGTCAGGTGTGGTGGCAAGTGCCTGTAATCCTGGCTACGTGGGAGGCTGAAGCAGGAGAATCGCTTGAACCCGGGAGGCGGAGGTTGCAGTGAGCCAAGATCATGCCACTGCACTCCAGCCTGGGCAACAGCACGAGACTCTGTCTAAATAAATAAATAAATAAATGTTTTTGAAAAGAGATCACACAGCTAGTAAGTGGCTAGGTCAGGATTTGAACCCAGACAGGTCAGCTTCAGAACCCACTCTATAATGAGTTGGGACAAATCTCTGTCACCAAATAACAGTGATAGTGATCCTCATGCCAGGAAGGGGAAGAGATCTATCCAAGGTCATTTAGCAAGCGCAGAGGGCCAGGAGTTTATGTGAATTGTGCCAGGGTCTCTGGAGCCCCAGGTATTAAAAGATCCCAAGACCCAGGTCTGCATAAGGGACCCCTCCCACTGAGGATGCTTCTCAAGCCCTGACTGTGTAGACACCCAGTCCCCACCCTGGGCCAGGCCCCCGGGGAAGATCCACCAACGCACACGGAAAGAATGAATAAATGAACACAGCAAGGCCACGGTGGGGGGCTGGCCTGGCTGGTCATAGGAGGTGAAGTGGGATGGGGGGGGCACCCACCTGAGCTGGTCCCGCCCCAGGAGCAGCTGCCGATACACTGTCTGGGCCTCAGCATCAGGATCCAGTGGGTCACTCCAGTCCCCCAGGGTGACAGCCGAGTGTGTACGGCTGCAGCCGGCGGCTGAGGGGACACAGCTTCATTCATCAGTAACTCCCCCTCCCCTTCCAGAAGCCTCCACAGCCAAGCAGTCACTAAGCTGTGCTCTGTCTTTCTCTAAAATCCCTCCTCAAACCTACTACTTCTAGGCCATACGCGGTGGCTCATGCCTGTAATCTCAGCACTTTTGGAGGCTGAGATGGGAGGATTACTTGAGCCCAAGAGTTTGAGACCAGCCTGGGCAACATAGTGAGACCTCGTCTCTACAAATAATTTAAAAATTACCTTTGGGTTTGGAGCGGTGGTTCACGCCTGTAATCCCAGAACTTTGGGAGGCCAAGGTGGGTGGATCACCTGAGGTCAGGAGTTTCGACCAGCCTGGCCAACGTGGTGAAACCCCATCTCTACTAAAAATACAAAAATTAGCTGGGCGTGGTGGCTCATGCCTGTAATCTCAGCTACTTGGGAGGCTGAGGCAGGAGAATCGCTTGAACCTGGGAGGCACAGATTGCAGTAAGCTAAGATTGCACCACTGCATTCCAGATTGGGCAAAAGGGTGAGATTCTGTCTCAAAATAAATAAATAAAAAAATAAATAAGCCTCACATGGTGGCACATGTCTGTGATCCCAGCTACTTGGGAGGCTGAGGTGAGAGGACTGCTTGAGCCCAGGAGTTTGAGGCTGCAGGGAGCCGTGATTGCACCACTGCACTCCAGCCTGGGCAACAGAGAGAGACTCTGTCTCAAAAACAAAAACAAAAAACCCCACTACTTCCTTTGAGTCTTACATCCTCCACTCCCATCCAGCCCCACTTCTGCTCCCCAGACTCTAGCAGTAGCCTCGCCTCTCCCAGTACTCCTCCCTCATTCTAGGCTCCAGTCACACAGACCCTTTTCCATCCGTCACCCTACCTTGTCCCAACCTCTAGGCCTTTGCTCATGACACCTGCAACACTTCCTTACCCCCAGCTCCCAGTTCTGTCTCCAATGTCGTTGCTTAACTTCTGCTCTACTCAGGCCACATTTAAGCAGCACCTCCTCCAGGAAGCCCTCCTTGAGTCCCCATCCTGAGGCTGGGTCAGAGGCATCCACTGGAATCTCAAAAGCCTCACCTTGGCACTTATAACATCGTATTAACAAAAGCCCAGGCACGGTGGCTCACGTCTGTAATCCCAACACTTTGGGAGGCTGAGGCGGGCTTATCACCTGAGGTCACGAGTTCGAGACCAGCCTGGCCAATATGGTGAAACCCCATCCCTACTAAAAATACAAAAATTAGCTGGGTGCAGTGGCACGCACCTATAAACCCAGCTACTCAGGAGGCTGAGGCAGGAGAATTGCTTGAACCCGGGAGGCAGAGGTTGCAGTGAGCTGAGATTGTGCCACTGCACTCCAGCCTGGGCAATAGAGTGAGACTCTGTCTCAAAAAAAAAAAAAAATTATTGGGTTATGCACTCATCTTTCTTGAGAACAAGCTCATGATGTTTGGGCACTACTGGAAGCTGGCACCTAGTGAGTACTTTAGAAATAGCACGTCTCATGCGCCAAGCAGCGTTCTATGCTCTTTGTGTAAATCAAGTCATTTAATTATCTCCATGAGATAGGCACTGTTATCAACCTCATTTCACAGTTGAGGAGACTGAGGCATAGAGAGGTTGAGTAACTTGCCCAAGGTTGCACAGCCAGCCCAGGCGGAAGTGGGACACCCGCTGATTGACGGGTGGGGAGGGCGGAGCCTGCAGTCCGCCCTGCCCCCTCACCTGAGCGCTCAGCCTGGAGGCAGCAGGTCCAGCGCGCGCTGCGGAAGGCACCGGGGTGGCAGGTGGCCAGCTTGTCCGGGTTGGGGGCGCTGGCCTTGCGCAAGGCCGAGAGCCACTGGTTGAGCTCATTCACATTCTGCAGCGAGTGGGAGGCGATCAGGGGGCGGGTGGGAACAGAGGGATGCCCCCCGCTCCCCATCGCGGCGGGGTCTCACCTTGCACTGGAGGTAGGTGGTGTGCGGCGCCCCCGTGCCGTCCTGCGTCACCACCTGCATCACGTGGGGCAGTTGGAAGGCGCCCTCGTCTACGCGCTCCACGGCGCGGATGTGCGACACGGGGATGGAGTGGCGCATCTGGGGAAGAGGATTGTCGCTGCAGGATGGGCTGGGGGCTAGGGCTGGGGTGGGGACAGCTTCCGTCTGGTTGTGTGCAGCAGGTGGAGTCAGTTCCCAGAGGCGGGACATTCAACCCTGTAAGTCTGTGCCCTGTGTGCTCGTCTGTCCATCCATGTGAGCTGTTCCATGAGTCCTGCCCTATCCTCTTTTATTTTTAAAAAATTATTTATTTATTTATTTTTTTTAACAGTCTCGCTCTGCTGCCCAGGCTGGAGTGCAGTTGCACGATCTGGCCTCACTGCTACCTCTGCCTCCCAGGTTCAAGCGATTCTCCTGCCTCAGCCTCCCAAGTAGCTGGGATTACAGGCATGCACCACCATGCCCGGCTAATTTTTGTATTTTTAGTAGAGACGGGGTTTCACCATGTTGGCCAGGCTGGTCTCGAACTCCTGGCCTCAAGTGATCTGCCCACCTCGGCCTCCCAAAGTGCTGGGATTACAGGCGTGAGCCACCGTGCCCAGCCACCTCTCTAAGTGACAACTTCTCTGGGCATCCATTTCCTTGTTAATAATAGCTACCACTTCTATGGTACTTGGGACGCAATTCCAAGCATTTTACATTGATCAACTTATTTAATTATCACAACAAACTTCTGGGGTTGGTTCTGTTATTCTCTCCAACCTGCAGATGAGAAAACTGAGGTGCAAGAGGATAGATGACCCTTCCAAGTTCACTCATCAGGCGGACCCAAAATTGGAACCCAGAGAATTGACCCCTAGAATCTCCATTCTTCTGATAAAATAGAAACAGTAAGTGTGGGCTCCCCTCCCAGCGTTAGCCGTCATCATCTACTGGTGTGCACACAGCTCCCCATTCAGGAGATTCCAGCACGTGTCTCGGGGCATTCTAGTCACGAACGCCAGCCGCACGAGGGCAGGATTTTCACCTGTCTTGTTCACTTCTGTATCTCCAGTGCCTAGGACACTGGCACATAATAGGCACTCAATAAATGTTTGCTGAATGAATGAACGAGTGAATGAATGCTTGGATGGATGTGCCTGAACATCTGCACACGTTCCTAGTGAACACATTCAATTTTATGCGTCTGACTAGCATGCGCTCTAGATCCGGGTGGGAGCATTGGAGAGCAGTTCAGCATCGTCCCTGTCCTGTGTGCATCCACATCTGGAAGGCATATCCCCGCCACCGCATGTGCACATTCTGAAGGATGTGTGATGGTGCCTGTCCATGTCCTGTGCCCACATTGGCCTGAACTTGTGAGCAGAGCCTGTCCTGAGAGTTTGTCATTGTTAAGTTGCTATGGCACCTTGGGGCCTTGCCCCACTGTGGGCCTCAGTTTCCCCCGGGTACAAAGAGGCAGCACCCTGAAAAAGGCCACCCCCGGAAAGCCCTCCATAGTGTACTGGAACCCCACCTGCCACTCAGGACTCTTGGAGAAGAAGAGGGTCTCTCCGCTGAGCCAGACGTAGCGCTTCTTGAAGGCAAAGCGCGTGGCCAGGCCGGCAGGCTCCTCCTTGCGCTTCAGCAGATAGCCTTCTCGAACAATGGCCGAGGGCGGGAACAGGGCCCTGGCTGGGACACCAGCTCCTGGGAAATGGGAGAAGAGAGACGGTGGACAGTGAGCCCTCCCTATCCAGGCTCACCTTGCTCCACTAGCATGCCCAGGGAGGACCTCAGTGGACGGGCACGGTTCTCTGCTCCCCTAGAGGCAGGAGGACGAGTGCGATAACTTCAGACTCCACTCCCTCAATAGGGGATGCAATCATGGAGGCCGGGAGGAGGGGGCGGGCAGAGTAGCCCTTGAAGACCTCTCTCCAACCAGAGAAATCTGCAGACAGTATGCAGGCAGCCAGCAGGGGCAGCCACGCCCTATGGGGTCCCATCTAGGCAATGTCCTGCATTTAACCATGCTCAGGGAGCCAGGACACAGCCCCACCGCCCCACCCCAGCACCATAAGGACCCCACCATGCCACAACCAGGCTCTACGTTCTGACAGGTTGCTCCAATGGGACTGGGATCCAACTAGGTTATGACCTGAGCCCCACATTATGGTACGGACTCAACCACAACTTTCCTGCTACAAATCATCCTGTGATTCTGTTTCACTCCAAGTCAAAGCTAAAATTCTTCCCAAGGCCTATGAGGCCCCACATGATCTGGCCCCCTCACCTCTCTGGCCTTGCCTCTCTGCCTCCCCACTGCCCCCAGTTCACTCTTCTTCACGGGTGTCCTCAGTGCTGCTCTCTCTCCTACCTCAGGGCCCTTGCACGTGCTGTGCCCTGCCTGGCACACTCTTCCCCAGGATCCTCACGGCTCTCTATCTTTTCCCTTTCAGGTCTCTGTTCTTTCCTCCTTTTTTTTTTTTCCTTCTTAGCACGTACAGCTCTCTAACATACCACATAACTTGCTTATTTATCTTGCTAATGGCCTGTGGTCCCCAACAAAATAAAACCTCTGTGAGATCAGATTTTCTCTGTCTTGTTCACTGCTGCATCCCCGGCACCTAGAACTGTGCCTATTATTTAGTGAGCGCTTAACAGATGTTTGTCAATTGCATGCACACCATGGCACGATCCCGCCCACAGCCACATCCCGACATTGGCTGGGGATGGGCCTGGAGGACAGCACCTGAGCTCTGTTCATCTCTGGGGCCTAGCACAGTAAGTGTCAGGAAATGTTAGTTGACTGACCCACAGATTCACATTCTCAGTGCTGAGGAGCTGGTGGGGGAAAGGGGAAGTCCCTGAGTGGTGCCTCAATTGGGTTGAGAAGCCAGATGTGGCAGGACCACAGGAACTCACCTTCACCCCCATCCACATCCACCAGCCGGTCCAGGAAGTCTCTCACACGTGAGACGCTCTGCAGCAGAAAGGGATGCAGGGGGGCCATCCACAGTTCCTTGCCTTGGCCCAGCTGCTGGCCCAGGTTTCCGATGCTCTGCACAGCCTGGAGCAAAGAAGCGAGGGATGCTGGGGCCAAGGTCACAGCAGAGGGGAGGGCCCCTCCTGGCTCCCAAATCAGTGCTCAATGAAAGAAGACTCATATTGCCGGGCACAGTGCCTCACGCCTGTAATCCCAGCACTTTGGGAGGCCGAAGTAAGCAGATCACTTGAGGTCAGGAGTTTGTGACCAGCCTGGCCAACATGGTGATACCCCATCTCTACTAAAAATGCAAAAATTAGCCAGTCGTGGTGGCTCACACCTGTAAATCCAGCTACTCCAGAAGCTGAGGTGGGAAGATCGCTTGAACCAAGGAGGCAGAGGTTGCAGTAAGCCAAGATCGTGCCACTGCACTCCAGCCTGGGTGACAGAGCGAGACTCGTCTCAAGGAAAAAAATAAATCAATAAGAAGACTCAACACCTTCCTTAGGTGATGTCTGTTTCCCCTTCCTCTTTTTGGAATCTGCAACCCCACTGACCTTCTTCTGTTCCCCCCTGAGCCCAGACCCTCCCCAAGAACTGCTCAGTCCTACCATGCATACTCTCATGCAGAATCTCAAGTTGTTGCCCTTTGCAAAGGATGATCTAATTCATACTAAGGTGTGAATGACTGCTAGCCTGTTTTCCACTTTCCTTCTGGAAGGGTTGGGTTTTCATTCCCAAAGGGGAAATTGGAATGCATGATGACAGCCTTCACCCTTGGGATGGAATGCTAACGGTGGTGTTTCAGACTTGGGTTTCTTCGGGTGTTCTTTGGGTCTTCTGCGGGTCTGGCCTCCCAGTTCTGCTCCTACCATGCTTTTTTCCCTGGCTAAGAGTTCCCAGGATGGGGGAAACCCATGGCTGGCACCTTGGCAAGCAACAGCAGTGAGCGGCTAGTCTGGGGGTCCGCGTGTTGGTCCCGAAGGTCAAACAGCTTTGGGGTAAGGATGGCAGGTGCGAAGAATCGCAAGAAGAGAAATCCGCTGATGGCCAGGTACTTCACATCCTGCTGGGAGGAGCAGAAGGTAAGAGGAGCCCCCCCAAACCCACTTCCCAGCTGCGTAAACTGAGGAAGCAAGGACTAGAAATTCGTGGTGCAAAGAGAAGTGGGATGGAGAATTGACCAGGAAGCCACACTGGCTGGCCGAGGAAGTTTTTCCTCTCTGGGCCTCAGTTTTCCCACCTGGAAAATGGAATAACAAAACCAATCCTACAAAAGCAGATTTGGCCAAATGTCCCCAGAGTTGGCTTTGTGCCAAGCACTATGCCAAGAGCACAGCCCTAAGAGGGAGGCACCATCATGATTCCCATTTTACAGATGAGGAAGCAGAAGCTCAGAGACATCAAGTGATTTGCCCAGGGTCACACAGCTAATGAGTGGCAAAGTCAGGATTCAGACCCAGACCTGTGATTTATGATAATAACAGCAGCAGGACAGATACCTCTCTATACATTCGCTTATTTAATACTCACCCCAGGAAGGATCATATCTCCATTTTACAAAGGAGGCAACTGAGGCCCAGCGAGGGAAAGTCCCTTGCCTAAGGCTGCACAGCCATAAGTGGCAGAGCCAGGAGTTGGACTCAGGCAGGATTTGATTATTTATTTTTTCTTTCTTTCTTTTTTTTGAGGCAGAGTCTTGCTCTGTTGCTCAGGCTGGAGTGCGTGGCACAATCTCTGCTTACTGCAACCTCCACCTCCCAGTTTCAAGTGATTCTAGTGCCTCAGCCTCCCAAGTAGCTGGGATTACAGGCATATGCCACCACACCTGGCCAGTTTTTTTTTGTTTTTTTTTTTTTTTTTAGTAGAGATGGGGTTTTACCATGTTGGCCAGGCTGGTCTTGAACTCCTAACCTCAAGTGATCCACCCACCTCGGCCTCCCAAAGTCCTAGGATTACAGGCATGAGCCACCTCGCCCAGTCAAGGATTTGAACTCTCTGTTCTTCACCACACTCTCCTGCCATTCAACACCAGCTAGCAAGGAGCCCTCACTAAGTATTAGAAACCAAGCCTGAACTATCACATTTAGTCCTCAAACAACCCCATGTGGGTAGGTAAGTGCTATTATCCCATTTTTTCAGATGAGGAAACTGAGGCTCAGTAGTGAACCCAGTCTAATGGGCTCCAGAGTCCATCCTGTGTGCACCTCTGCCCTCTGCAAACTGTAGAGTATGGTTCCCCTCCATGTGAATCCGGGGCCTGGCCCATCTAAAGGTAAGGCTAGCTCCCCAGCACCAACAGAGGTGACTCAGGGAAGGGTGCCTCTCCATCCTGGGTGCATCTTGCTCCCCCCAAACCAGCTCCCCACCCACCTCTCACACTTGCCAGGCTATATTTAGCCTGAGAGTCTGCGCCTGTGTTTATTCAGAGGTTGTAGTCACACATGAAACATGCCCTCCCCGGGGCGTGTGCCACCTTCCTGGGGAATCTTGGCCTTGACAGTGAGCCCTGCAGGAGCCGGGTACCTGAAACTGCCCAGAGGGAGCATCTTCCCCTCCATCTGGAGCCTGAACTGTCCCCAAGGCCACCACTACCCCACCGCCATCTGTAGTCCAGGGTAATTTTAGTCTTCACATCAGCTCATTTGTTTCCTCCTTTTTGAGGGTGAAGAATCGGCGTCAGTGCAGCAGAGAAAGGGGCTTCCCTGGGTTCCCCAGGCCTGAAAAAGTCCCTGCTCCAGGCCCACCTTGGGAGCTGAGAACTAGAGGACACTTGGATGTCACTGATATTGGCTCACCACACAAGGTCTAGGCTGTCTGGGGAGCTGGCCTCCTTCCTTTCTTCCCTGTTCCCTGCCACAGCTGTGCCCCACTTAACACCTCTGCTGGCAGCCCAGGTGACAGCCCAGCAAGGTGAGGTGTAAGCCAAGCTACATCCCAGTGTCAAGGCCCAGAGCTTACTCCTCAGCTGGGGAGGAGGGGGAGGAGGGGAGAGACCCCAGCTGGGAGTCTAGAAAACCCTTGGCCAAGGTGTTTTGCCTCTCTGGGCCTCAGTTTCCCTATCTGTAAACAGAAGTGGAGAGAGATGTGGCATAAATCAAAAGCTCTCAAATGAGGCTCTAGGAAGTGGGTTACGACATTGCCAACACGTAACAGGTCTTAGATCTTTCTGCAAAGTGAACCCTGGTCTGATACATCAGCACTATGTAAGAGTTAATCTCACCTGATATTATCTGCAGGTGAGGACAATGACAGCCACCTCGGGAGGTGTGCTGAGCATTCAACCACGGGGTCCCAAACTGGCCACTCCAACCACAAATGTTTTGTAATGCTTGACCCAAAATGTTTTTGTGTGTTTGGTTTTCAGGTGAATTCATGCTGACATTTTAAAAATAAGAGACTAGGCCAGGCGCGGTGGTTCACGCCTGTAGTCCCAGCACTTTGGGAGGCTGAGGCAGGGGGACTGCTTGAGGCCATGAGTTCAAGACCTTCCTGGGCAACACAGTGAGACCCTCTCTCTACAAAAATAATTAGCTGGGTGTGGTGGTGCACCCCTCTAATCCCAGCAACTCGGGAGGCTGAGGTGGGAAGATCACTCAAGCCTGGGATAGAGGCTGCAGTGAGCTATGATTGTGCCACTGCACTCCAGCCTGAGCAGCAGAGCAAGATCCCGTCTCAAAAGTTAGTAATAAATAAATAAATAAATAAATAACCTCACATAAAATCCAGAATCTCTAAACATCTGGCAGTACTGGGCTTCCATTCCTATATGGCAGTGATCCCCTGGAGCTGCCCCCTTTAGACAAGCTCTGGGGGCTTCAGTTGGCCACAGTCTGCGTGACTCCCTACCACCCCACGCGCTGCCTACTTTGTTCTTGTGCCTCATCTGCCTGAAACTCACAGCATCTGAGTTTTCAGCTTTTCTATCCATGTTGGTATAGCACTACACCTGCGGGGATTTATTTTTAGACTTTATTCTGGGTGTTTCTGAGCACTTACTGTATGCCAGATCTGTGTTCTTCTCTCTTACTTCCTCTCTCTCTCTGTCTGTTTTACATCTGGAATTTTAAGAAGCACTAACTTTGTGCCAGACTCTATTATTTGCTGGTTATGAGCACAGACTCGGGAGTCAGCCTGCCTGGGTGAGTGCCAGTCCCAATATCACCCCTTTCTACCCGTGTGACTTAAGCTGTCTGGGCCTCAGTTTCCTCCTCCGTAAAATGGGAATAATCCTGGTATCCACCTCACAGGCTGCATGTTATGATTAGATGGGGTAATAAATACGTAAATCACCTAAAACAAGATCTGGCCCATGGTCAGGCTACATAGAGTGTTAGCTGCCATTATTATTATTGTTATTTATTTTATTTATTTATTTATTTTGAGACAGAGTCTATCTCTGTCACCCAGTCTGGAGTGCAGTGGCACAATCTCGGCTCACTGCAACCTCTGTCTCCTGGCTTCAAGCGATTCTCCTGACTCAGCCTCCGGAGTAGACGGGATTACAGGTGTGAGCCACCATGCCCAGCTAATTTTTGAATTTTTAGTAGAGACAGGGTTTCATCATGTTGGCCAGGCTGGTCTCGAACTCCTGACTTCACTTGAAAGTGATCCACCCTCCTCGGCCTCCCAAAGTGCTGGGATTACAGGCGTGAGCCACCGCGCCCGGCCTATTTTTATTATTACTATCATTCTTGGGACCCGGACCCTGCCAAGAACGCTGTCCCCACTTCTGCCAGGACAGAATGCTCTAGTGCTGGCAGCCTGGGTTCTGGTCCCAGCTCTGTCCTGACTCCTCCGAGTGACCCTGGACAAGCTCCGGCCCGTCCCCAGCCTCAGCCTCCCATCCCGGCGCACCCGGTGCTCTGCCTGGGGGAAGCGCTCCTCCACGCGCCGGTGCAGCTGCTTGAAGGCGAGGCGCATGGCGGGCGGGCAGCGCCCCACGGAGCCCACGATGGCGTCCACGATGGGCCCCAGGTAGCCCGTCAGCAGCCCCAGGCTGGTCTCCCGCATCTGCTCCTCCGAGGGTGCGCCTTTGAAAGAGATCCTCCTGGAGGGGCCGGCGGAGCAGCTCAGCCTCGGGGCACAGCACCTGCCTGCCCCAAACCCTCCCGGCCCCGCTGAGCTCAGAGAGGACTCCTCTTCCCCCGACCTCCGCAGCCTCCTTCCTGCCCCTTCCCACCGGGTTTCTTGCTGTTGCTTAAACACGACGAGCTCATTCCCAACTTGCAGCCTTTGCACTGGCTCATCTCCGTCCCCAGAACACTCTCTCCTTAAATGTTAAATCTCCGCAAGACTCCCTTCCTCACCGCCTGCAAGTCTTTGCTTAGATGTCCCCTCCCCTGTGAGGTTGCCCCTGTCCTCACCCTCTGGAAGACTGCAGGCCTCTCCCCTCCCTCGTTTTTTCCATTCCCTGGTCCCATTCAATAACCTTTTTCCGATCAGGCACGGTGGCTCATGCCTGTAATCCCAGCACTCTGGGAGGCCGAGGGGGCAGGTCACTTGAGACCAGGAGTTCAAGACCAGCCTGGCCAACACGGTGAAACTCCATCTCCACCAAAAAATACAAAAATTAGCCCAGCGTGGTGGTGCACGCCTATAATCTCAGCTACTCGGGAGGCTGAGGCAGGAGAATCGCTTCAACCTGGGAAGTGGAGGTTGCAGTGAGTCGAGATCGCGCCATTGCACTCCAGCCTGGGTGACAGAGCGAGACTCCATCTCAAAAAAAATAAATAAATAAACCTTCTTCCTCCAGTTGCTCATTCTCTGTCTCCCCCCAGAATAGGGACTTGGGACTATTTGTTCCCTACTGTATCCTCAGTGTTCAGCCCAGAGCCTGGCACTCAATCATTGTTTTGTTTTGTGGATGATAGAACAGCACTTTTCCATCTGCAATTATTGTGTTCCTTTCTTTCTTTACAGATTGAGGGTCTGTCTTGCCCACGCCTAGACTGAGAGCTGGGGGGTTCCCAGCCCCACTGTGTCCTGGACCCAATGTGCTGAGCCCTGGACTTGTCTCTGCCATGATCTCTTCCAATCCTAACAGCAACTTGATGGGGTAAGTAGCCTTACTTGCTCCCATTTAACAGATAAGAAAACTGAGGCTCAGAGAGGTTACTGGGGAGATGGCACAGCTGAGAATAGAACTCAGGACTGCCAACTCCACAGCCTGCCTGCCACTCTGCCCTGTCCAGGTCCCTAGATGCCCCTGTCACCATGGGTGCCCACTGAGTTTCCTCCACCGTTATCAAGTGTGCTAGGAAAAGCCCTCAACTTGGAGTCTCACAGATGGACTGTGCCCTTCTGCTCAGGGCCTGGGATCAAATCCTTGCTTTGTAACTTCCTGGCTGTGTGACCTTAGGCAAGTGACCTTCCCTCTCTGAGGCTCAGCTGCATCATCAGTAAGAGGGGGTCGGGATGCCTGCCTCTAAGGTAGTCAGAAGGTGCGGACAGCACAAGGAAAGATCCTCTCCTGTCTCTGCCACGGTCCCCAGTGGATACCCCAGCAACCATTTTCCACAGCTCCGGGCTTGTAGGTTAGACAGGAGAAGGTTCTGGAGAGAAAGGAGGAGGAGCCCACGGAGGGGTGGAATGACCCCCAGCCACTGCTCTGCTTCCTCCCAATCTCATTGAGCACCCCACCATCTCCCTTGCAGGCAGGCCCACTCAGAGACCGCCAACACCACAGTAATAAAGATCACTAATGCTGGGGACCCCCAGCAGCACAGCAGTAAATATAACTAATGTCGGGGACCCCCGGCAGCACAGTAATAAAGATCACTAGTGCTTGTGGAGCACATTCATGACTCAGTTAACGGAGCAGAGGTCATCAGCCCCATGTCTCAGGTGATAATATTCTCACCAGCTGGATAAGGGACATTTTAGAAGTAGTGTGTGCATTAAGTAGAAGAACATTGGATCAGTATTTTGGCTTTTTTAATTTAAAAAATCTGATTATGCCAGGCACGGTTGTTCACACCTGTAATCCCAGCACTTCGGGAGACCAAGGCAGGAGGATTGCTTGAGCCCAGGAGTTCGAGACCAGCCTGGGCAATGTGGCAAAACCCTGTCTTTGCTAAAAATGCAAAAACTTAGCTGGGCATGGTGGTGTGCGCCTATAGTCCCAGCTACTCAGGAGGCTGAGGTGGAAGAATTACCTGAGCCCGGGAAGTTGACACTGCAGTGAGCCGTGGTCACACCACTGCACCCCAGCCTGGGTGACAGAGTAAAACCCTGTCTCAAAAAAAAAAAAAAAACTTAACCACTGAGGAACAGAAAGTTTTGGCAATTTTGCCCACCAGTAGTGGCAGAGCTAAGATTTGATCCCAGGGAGATTAGCATCAGAGTCCTGACCATAACCCCTATGCTACACAGCCTGAGGAGTTAAGGACTTGTGTGTAAGGCTTTGAGATCAGCCGCCGAGCTCCTGAGCAGCCGTAGCCCCAGGATGGGTGGCAGTCAGCATGAACCCAGCCCCCAGACAAGGCTCCGGGTAGCCAAAGGGGGCCTTCGGAAGGTCAGGGTCCTCAGGCTTTGCTCACCGGGTGCGGCCCAGGTCCATCTTGCAGGGATCCAGCTCCATGTACTTCTTCTCCTCAAAGACGCGGCTAATCACAGGCTTCAGGACCTCGTGCAGGTAGGGCATGCCCACGAGCTGGGGGCAGGGGGCACCACACAGGGTGGGGCTGAGGGCGAGGCCGGGGCATGCCCATGAGCTGGGTGCAGGGGGGGACCATGCAGGAAGAGGTTCAGAGAGAGGCCAGGGCTGGGGTGGGGGACACATCCAGTTGCAACTCAGGGCAAGGCCGGGCACCAGCCACCAGCACTGCAGCTCGGCCGCTCAGTGCCATCTGAAGCCAGCCAAGTGAGGGAGCCAAGTAGGCACTGGGAAGGAGGTACCTGAGGAAGCTGCGCCCGGTCCCCCAGGCCTTCACCTACTCACCTTCATAAATTGTTCCATCGACTTGGATGCCAGGGAGTTAGAACGGAAGAGGGTGTTGGGGTCCACTGGAAGGACAGGAGGAAGTGTTTGCTGGGATTTAGGGAGGTGGACCCAGCTCACCCCACTCACCCAAGGTGGGGGTCATGATTCTTCCAGCCCCAAGAATCAGGAAGACCCAAAACATCAACCCCATTCACAGTACAGAGGCCCGGAGTGGTTAAGTGAATTGCCTGAGGTCACACAGCTCACAAGTAGCAAAACCAGGGCCTGAGCCTGCAATGGGGCTCCCAACTGTCTGGAGGTGCACAGCACAGGGACCCACAGAAAAAGGAGCCCTTTCCCTCTGCCTGAGGCCTCCCCATTCCTCCCCCAGGACCCTCTTGCAAGCCCACCATTGAGGGCGGTGATGTCGGGGGTTGTGCGGGCAACTCACTGGTCCGAGCCACCTCACGCCGGGTGAGATAGTCCAGAAAGCGTCCAGCCAGTCCCCGGCCAAGAAAGAGTTTCACCAGCTTGGTGGCAAGGTCCTGGCGGCAGTCCCCGAAGGTCAGCTCTTCCAGCAAAGCCAAGGGGCTAGCAGTGTCCTCCTGGGTGGGGGCGGGAGACAAAGATGACCTCGGCCCCTGGGACCCCAAAGTAGATGGGCCTAGATAGGGCTCTGTGAGGCAGGGGGAGGCCAGGATTCAGACCCCCAGCACCCCCCTGATAGCATTGCTTGCCTGACGCACCCACCTCTGCTGGCCCCTGCACAGACTCCATGAGCAGCTCCATGAGAGGCTGGTAGCACTGGGAGGGCAGGACGCGGTCCTCAATCAGGCGCACCTTCACTCGCAGGGCACCCAGGTTACCCCTGTCCAGGATCAGATCATAAGAAAATGAAAGATCTGGCCGAACGCGATGGCTCATGCCTGTAATCTCAGCATTTTGGGAGGCTGAGGTGGGCAGATTACTTGAGGTCAGCAGTTTGTGACCAGCCTGACCAACATGGTGAAGCCCCGTCTCTACTAAAAATACAAAAATTAGCCGGGCGTGGTGACACACGCCTGTAGTCCCAGCTACTCAGGAGGCCGAGGCAGGAGAATTGCTTGAACCTGGCAGGCAGAGGTTGAGATCGTGCCACTGCACTCCAGCCTGCGTGACAGAGCAAAACTCTGTCTTAAAAAAAGAAAGAAAGAAAGAAAAGAAAATCAAAGATATCCTTATGGAAGAGTGCGAGTACGCATGGGCAGGTGTGGAGAGCCAAGAGAGGCCAATGAGAACACATGGGAGGAGGGTGGGTGTTTGCAAAACAACACAGGTGCAGGCAGGTATAGACAAGTGTGGACAGGTATGAACAGGGGTAGGCAGGTGTGAACAGGCATAAATAGGAACGTATACAAATGACATAAATAGGTGTGACCAGACTGGTTAGATGGGGCCGGTGTACACAAATATGTACAGGATGTGTGGACAAGTGTAGATGATTGTCGACAGTGTGAACAAGCATGGACAGGTGTGAATAGGTGTGGCCAGTATAAACAGTTGTGAACTGATATTGATGGGTGTAAACAGGACAGGCAAGTGGAGATGGTATAAACAAGTGTGTTCAAGAATGAACAGTATGGACAGGTGTGGAAGGACCCAAAGTTCTGAATATACATCAAGTGTGAACCAACATGTTTGCACATGAACAGGTGAACGGGTGTAAAGTGAACTCATGTGGACTTATGTAAACACCTCGAGAGACATTCCATAGCCAGTTGTTGAATGGATGAACGCATGAATGAAGTGGCATAGTGATAATGAGTGGGCTGGCATGGGCTCTGCCCACACGCTGTGGATGTTGCCCGGCATGGCTCCAGCCTGGCCCCCTCCCTCCGCACCCACATTTACCCAGAATCTTCCTCAGCTCTGGGAAAGGGCAGGAGGCGGAACCAACCATTAGGTGGCTTCTGCTGGAGGGTCTTCGGAGAGAACTCCACCTTTTGGGAGAGACACACAGACCCTCAGCCCCGCCCTGGCCTGCCCTGCCCGGCTCAGTTCTCACCTAGCCCTGGAAGAACAGACTGCCCACCCACAGAGGGGCAGAATGGCCTGCCAGGGGCCCCCTCCTTCTCTCCTACAAGTCCCAAATTATTAGCTGCTGCCAGGACACCGAGGGCTTCTGAGGGCCTCTCAGGGACACTTAATTTACAGTTGAGGAAACTGAGGCTCAGAGACGTGGAGTGATTTGCCCAAGGTCACACAGCTGCTAGAGATAGCATGTCTGGATTGAGTGTATTTTCAGCTCTGTTTAGGGACATAAATTTCATCTATCAAAAGGCATAAGGACAGCCCTGGAGGGACCCAAACCCCACCCTCTCTCTCTTTTTAAATAACTTTATAGAGATGTAATTCACATCCTAAACAATTCACCTTTTAAAAGTGTACAATTCAATGATTTTTAGTATATTCACAGAGTTACCGCAATTAGTTGTGCCGCTGATTCCAGAACATTGTCTATGAGCCCTAAAGAGCCTGTACTCATTACCAGTCACTTCGTGCCCCCCAGCGCCTGGCAACCACTAATCTATTTTCTGTGTCGGTAGATTTGCCTGTTCTAGACATTTCGTATAAATGGAATCATATGTGTTCTGCAGGGGCTGGCTTTTTCCACTTAGTGTAACGGTTCATCCATGTGCCAGTATGGTAAGTCCTGACTCATAACGTATAAGGAAATCAGATGTACCATGAGCTAATTACTATAAACAAGAATGAAGGCTGGGTGGGTAGCTCATGCCTGTAATCCTAGCACTTTGGGAGGATGAGGTGGGCAGATCACTTGAGGTCAGTTCAAGACCAGCCTGACCAACATGATGAAACCCCGTCTCTATTAAAAATACAAAAATTACTCGGATGTAGTGGTGTGCACCTGTAATCCCGGCTACTTGGGAGGCTGAGGCAAAATAATTGCTTGAACCCAGGAGGTGGAGGTTGCAGTGAACTGAGTTCGTGCCACTGCACTCCAGCCTGGGCAATAGAGGGAGATTCCTTCTAAAAAATAAAAATAAAAAAAAAACAAGAGTTAAGCTCCTACAGCATACAATATGTCATTTTGCTTGAGGCTGTAGTTTCCAAGAACCTATGGATGACATTAAATGAGGACTTACTGTACTTCATTCCTTTTTATGGCTGAATAATATTCCATTGTATCGATAGACCACATTTTGTTTATCTATAATGGACACTTGAGTTTTTTCCATTTTGGGCTGTTATGACTAATGCTGCTATGAACAGTAATGTCAGACTTTTTGTGTGAACATAAGTTTTCATTTCTTTGGGGTATGTACCTAAGAGTGGAATTGCTAGGTCATAGAGTATCTCTATCTTTAACTATTTGAGGAACTGCCAGGCTGTCTCCAAAGACAGGGAAACCAAGAGAAAGAACCTGAGCCCAGGACTTCCAGGAGTAGGAGTTAAGGGCGTAGGTCTGGAGTCAAAGAGATCTGAACTCAAATCCTGGCTTTGCCCTTTCTTAGCCATATGACCTTGAAAAAGCCACTTAGCCTCTCTGAGCCTCAATGTCCCCGTCTGTAAAATGGGGATAGCAACAGTCCCAGCCTCATAGGGTGGCCATGAAGGTTAAGTAATGAGGCTCTGTGGGAGGGACACTCAGCACAGGGCCAGCACATAGTCATCTGTCATGCTCGCATCCCAGAATGAGAATCTGGCCCATCCTATGATCTTGGGTAGGTTCCTGTGCCTTTGACACCCTCAGTTTCCTCACCCGTACAACAGAGCAATGAAACTGCATCACTCAGGCCTAACCAGGGGAACCTGATGAGGCAGCTGCACATCCACCCTTCTGAGAGCCAGGAGGCTCAGCCCGTCTCATCTTCCTTCCCCCTTGGAGGCACGGGGAAGCCGTGGAGGGTGTTGCAGGGAATGAGGCTCACCATGCCCAAGAAGTCGTTCTTGCCCACCATGTCCCAGTCCCAGAGCTCCACCCGCAGTGGGGACGGGGCACCTGGCATCTCCCGCAGCTCCAGCAC
Source organism: Hylobates moloch (assembly GCF_009828535.3). NCBI lineage: Eukaryota > Metazoa > Chordata > Mammalia > Primates > Hylobatidae > Hylobates > Hylobates moloch. The sequence goes on along the minus strand of NW_026652287.1, from coordinate 19,792,210 downwards.
TTCATCCCAGTGTGGGAAGCGAGTCTTCTTGATGGTCTGAGGGCGAAGGAAGTGGTCTGTGAGTGGGAGAACTGATGGGGACCGCTGCCCCACCAACAAATGCCCCACTCCTTCCTGGTTTCATTCCCCACCACTCACTGAGGTCTCCAAGCTCTGGCTGCCCCAAAACACACGTGCAAATGGGTCAGATGTGCCAGAGATGTCTCTGGGAGCCAGGTCCCTGGGAACAGATGGGGAAAGGAGTGAGGGAACACGGCACCCAAGTTGGGCCTTGGAAAGGCTGTTAAGAGTAGATCATTCCAATGTCGCTGGTCTCCAAGGCAACAAACTGTTCCATGTAGGGGTCCAGCTAGGGACACCACTAACCATGCCCGTCCAAACCCAGTATCTTCCTGTCACCACCCTATGGGGAGGCACTTGTATATCCCTATTTTTCAGATGAGGAAACTGAGGCACCAAAAGGTCATATCCTACATCACAAAGCCCAGCAAGTAGAAGTGCAGCAGGGAGGGGGAAGAGAGAGCCTCAGATTCTCTGGAGTCCCCAGATGGAAAATTTGATGCAAAGGTTCAAAGCCTGGCTTTGCCCTCATTGGCTAGGGGACACTAGGGAAAGTCACTTCCCCTCTCTAAGTCTTCATTTCCTCACCTGGAAAATGGGAGTAATAACAGACCAACCTCATAGAGCCGAGGGTTAGATTGGATGATGTGTGTAAAGGGCCTAGCATAACACCTGGCAGGTGGTGGGTGCTTGGTTCATTTATTCATTCAACAAACACCCATGCCCACACCTTGTCTAGGACCCAAGAGAAGGCATGAGGCAGGGACTCCTTGCCGTTGGTTGCCATGACAACCCAAAAGTCTCACTCCAGGCAGCTTCCCCATCCCTCCTTCTTGACGTTCCCCAAACCCAGGAACACACCACCACCCCACCCCCACACCAGGGGCTACTTCCTTCTTCCTCCTGCTCCCTTCCCACCCCTGCACAGCATCCAAAGCCTTCTTCGGTTTCCTAGGAGCTGGCCCAGTTGCTAAGCGACAGCAATCAGTCCCTCTCATGCCTGCAAGGATCCTGCACAGCCTTGTGGCTGAGGAAGGGGCCATAGGCTCAAGGAATACCAGGAGCCTCTGCCCCCTGCTGAGTCCCTCAGCCTGTCACCTGCCTCCCTGGTTCTCCCTCAAACAGACTCTTGGAAGCCCCAGCTGAGGCCAAGCCTGGAAGCAAAAATCTGGAGGTGGTGGGAGAGGCTCAGAGAGGGCAAGGAAGGGCTTTGTGGTCACACAGCAAGCTAGAAATTGGAGGTCCTCCCCAATCTGGGCAGGGATTTTCCTAAAAGTGAGAGCTGGGGAGGTGAAAAAAGGGCAGAAAAACAGGATGAGAGAGGAGTGGGGGAAGGGTGGAGGTATTTGAGGGAGCAAAATGACAGAGAGGTGAGGAAGGGAAAAGGGGATGGCCATGACAAGTAGGCAAGAGGGAAGATGGGTGTCTCATGAGCTGGTGCCCCTAGAGGGCCACCTGTGGGTTTTCCTTGTCTTGCATCCATCTTCCGTCTGATTTTTCTTTGGGACAGGACCTATCTCCTTCTCACTACCCCCCTCTCACATGACTTAGTGGGGGCCAATCCCCCCTTCGCTCCAGTAATGGGCTTGTGACTCAGGCCTGACCCATTATTCAATGTAATTGGTTCAGAGATAGGCATGTGCCCCAGCTTGAGCCAGTAAAAATTAATCCCAGGACATTGGTTGGAAATGGTAGGAAATAGAAGTGTTTTTTTTCTGTTGCAGTGGCTGCGCTGGCAGTGTGCCAGCCTGGAGTTGCTAGGGCCATCTCTTACCTGGGGAGAGGCTGCCTAAGAATGAAGCTAACACAGAGACCAGCAGAGCTAAAAGACAGATTCCTAATGGCATCGTTTGAACACCTGGACCCAGCCATGCCTGAAGCTACATGTCAGTCATATAAGCCAATAAAGTAGCTCTTTTGCTTAAGCCAGTATGAATTGGGTATTTGTCAGTCACAATTTAATGACTACACCTCCACACTCACCTGTCACCTGTCATCCTGAGTGTCTGGTCTGTTGCTGCTAGTCCCTGGGGACTCAACAGGCTTTTGCCCCCAGGAACTTACAACCCAGTGAGCTTGGACTGTTTGTCAACACAGGGAACCTGACTGCCAGCCCAGAAGTGCCCCAGGAGTGAGGAGGTCCCAAACGCCAGGCAGCAGGTGAGACCCAGGGGACCCCTGCTCATTCTCAGACCACCCTCCCCACCACCTCCACCTTAAGCATACCTGGCCTGAAGCACATGGCAGCGAAGGCAGCGGCCCCGCCCATCCTCCAGCATCTGCACTGACAGGCAGATCTCACCCTGCACTTCTGCATCCGGGTCCACTCGGCTCAAGTTAATCCAGCTGTCAATCCCTGGAGGGCACAGGCACTAACATTTATGAAGTGCCTACCATGTACTGGGCATTGTGTTAACTTAAAAATTCAATTAACATTATTTTCTTTTCTTTTTTTTTTTTTTTTTTTTTTTTTTGAGACAAGGTCTGGTTCTGTTGCCCAGGCTGGAGTGCAGTAGCACGATCTTGGCTCACTGCAACCTCTGCCTCCTGGGCTCAAGCGATTCTCCTGCCTCATCCTCCTGACCAACTGGGACTTTAGGCGTGCACCACCATGCCTGGATAATTTTTGTGTTGTTTTGTAAAGATGGGGTTTCACTATGTTGCCCAGGCTGGTCTCAAACTCCTGAGATCAAGCGATCTACCCACCTCGGCCTCCCAAAGTGCTGGGATTACAGGCATGAGCCACTACGTCCTGCCTCAATTAAAATTAAAAACGTGTTAAGACCCTGGCTTCTGATATAGGTGCTGTAATTATCCCCATTTTCAGATGAGGAAAATGAGGCACAAGGAGGAAAAGTTTTGTCCATGGTCTCACAGCTAGCAAATGGCAGAGCTGGAATTTGAATGCAGGCAGTATAGTTAGTTCTAGGGCCAATGCTCGCAGCCATGTGCCATCACACACTTCACCCTGGTACAGAAAGAACTTCATCATGTAATCCCAAAATACTTTCCCCTCAAAAAAATCTTGGACATTTCTCCCCTCTGTATTTCTCTCAACGCTTTGAAGATATTGTTCCACTGAATTTTAGCTTTCCATCACCAGGCTGGAGTGCCATGGCACAATCTCAGCTCACTGCAGCCTCAGCCTCCCAGGCTTAAGCGATCCTCCTGCCTCAGCCTCCCCAGTAACTTGGACTACAGATGTATACCATCACAGCCAGCTAATTTTTTGTGTTTTTTGTAGAGACGAGGTTTTGCCATGTTGCCCAGGCTGGTCTCGAACTCCTGAACTCAAGCCATCTGCCTGCCTTGGCCTCCCAAAGTTCTGGGATTACAGGCAGAAGCCACCATGCCCAGCCTTTTCTATCTATTATAATTCTAAGGACTATGTCTCTGATGCACTGCAGTTTTATCACAATGTGTCTAGATACAGATTTTTTTAAATCCTGCTTAGTAGGGATTGTGCTGCTTCTATTTATGGAATCATATCCTTCCTTTAGTTCTGCAACATTCTAGATGATTGATTTTTTAAAATTATTTCCTCTTCCCAATTTTTGTTATAATTTTTGCCTGTCTCTAATTTTTTAAATTCTATCCTTCTGGAACTCCAATTAAATAAATGTTAAACCTCCACAGTTATTTTCCATGTCTCTGAATTTCTATTTTATTTTTTTCTCCTTTTCCTCTGAAACTAATTCTGAATAATTTCTCTAGACCTTTCTTCCAGTTCACTAAATCTCCCTTTAACTATGAATAATCTGATGTTTCACTCAACCACTCCATTTTTTATTTCGACAATTATACTTACCTCTAAAAGTTTTATTTGGTTCTTTTTTAAAATCTGTCTGTGTAATTACTTGTAATTTATTGCTGTTATTGCAGACCTTTCTTGTGATTACATCTTTTGTTTCTTTAAATCTGATTCTTTTTAAAAATCCTGTATATTATAATTACAGAATCTAAAGTCTTTGTGGGTCTAAATCAGATGATTATTGTTTCTGCTGACTATTGCCCATGGTGTCTCATTTCCTTGTGTGTTTGCTGATCTTTGATTGTGAAGTCGTGTTTGTTTGATCTTACTCTGGGAAACCTAAGTGAACATGCTTATCCCTAGAGAGGAGCAGGAGTTGGTTATTCTGGGACCCCTTGAGGGTCTCAGCCTAATGGAGAATTCTCATGTTGAGTAACATCCACCCTGCCCCTAGTCCAAGTTTTAGTCTCTTTTGTTGAGTGTAGAATTGATACTGACGTTTGCTTTCAGGGAAATCCTTCACGATCTCCTTGCTTTTTGTTTACCATTCCCTGTTAGATTTTAGCTAATGGTTTTTGTTTTTGTTTAGATGGAGTCTCACTGTGTCACCCAAGCTGGAGTGCAATGGCACAATCTCAGCTCACTGCAAACTCCGCCTCCCAGGTTCAAGCAATTCTCATGTGTCAGCCTCTCAAGTAGCAAGGATTACAGGCGCCTGCCACCATGCCCGTCTAATTTTTGTATTTTCAGTAGAGAGGGTTTTCACCATGTTGACCAGGCTGGTCTCGAACTCCTGACCTCAAGCGATCTGCCAGCCTCGGCCTCCCAAAGTGCTGGGATTACACACGTGAGCCATCCCACCCAGCCTCATGATTTGAGACGGAAAAAATACTGAGGGATTTCCCATTCTATAAAGAAGTTTGGCCTGGCATGGTGGCTCACACCTGTAATCTCAAAACTTTGGGAAGCCGAGGTGAGCTGATCACCTGAGGTCAGGAGTTTGAGACCAGCTTGGCCAACATGGCAAAACCCTGTCTCTACGAAAATACAAAAAAAGTTAGACAGGTGTGGTGGTGCACGCCTGCAATCCCAGCTACTCCAGAGGCTGAGGCATGAGAATTGCTTGAAACTGGAAGGCAGAGGTTGCAGTGATCCGAGATCATGCCACTACACTCCAGCCTGGGTGATAGAGCGAGACTCTGTCTCAAAAAAAAAAAAAAAAGTTACCACAAGTCCAGCAATGTATTAGGAATCCTATTTAATCCAGGATCTCACTGTTGTGTAACAGGAGAGCGCTTTTGAGGATTGAGTCCCTCCAGCTGCTGAAAGTAGACGTCTCATCTCACATCTCTCTATCTCCACTGCTGCCTCCACATTTCTGCCGCATGCATGCAGATGCATGGACACGTTCCTTCTTTTCTTGCTGCCTGTTCTGTGAGAATGTGTTCTGTTTTCCTATCTAAGTCCACAAGTTCCTGGAAGCCAGGCCTTATACTTCACTCATTTAATTTCACTCCCCTGGGAGGATGTTTGAGGTACACTGGGTACAGCTCAGTGGGCAGATTAAGAGCACAGATTTTGGAGGTTGACACAACTTGGGTTGGACTCCGATTTCTGCACCTTCTAGAAGGGGGAAGTCACCTCCCCTCTCTATGCCTCTGTATATTGGAGATCATTCTGGTGGACACTTCACTGGCATGTTGAGAAGTAAAGTGCTTAGCACCATGCCTGGCATATAGTAAGCCCTCATGAAATAGGATTATAATGATGATCAGCACATAGTAGGTTTTTAACTAATTCCCACTGAGGGAAATAATGCATTATTCAATAAATGGTATTGAGACAATTAACAGTCATGTAGACAAAAAGTAATAAAGTTTAATCCTTACTACATACCTTGTATCTAGGTAAATTCCAAATAGATCAAAGACTTAAATGTGTTTTTTGTTTAATGCAATAAATGGCCAGGCATGGTGGCTCACACCTGTAATCCCGGCACCTTGTGGGGCCGAGGCAGGAGGATTGCTTGAGGCCAGGAGTTCAAGATCAGCCTGGCCAACATAGTGAGAACTTGTCTCTATGAAAAAAAAAAAAATACACATATATATACGTGTGTGTGTGTGTGTGTGTGTGTAATACATTAATGTTAGAATTAATTATGTTTTAAAATGTTTCCCTTAATCTTAGAGTTGAGAAGTTCTTTTTAGGTCTAACAGAAAATTCAGAACCAAAAGAAAAATATGAGATTAAATATAGAAAAAGAAATTTTATACATGAAAAAATTATAGGCAAAGTCAAAACATAAGAGACAAACAGAGAAAAAATATTGCAGCTAATTTGACAAAGAATTAACTCCCCCAATATGTAAAGAGCTCCTACAAATCAATAAGAAAAGGCAAACAACCTAGTGGGGGGGGGAAATTCATGTATAATATGAGTAGACAATAAATGGAAGAGAAAATAAAGTGATTCTTCAAAACTGTATATAAAAAAGGCTCATGAAGAAGTGCAAAATAAACCTATGCTGACACAATATTTCACCTATCAGATACACGATCAAAAATTTCGATAACTGGCTGGTCTGAGTGCGGTGGTGTTTACAACTAATTGATCACAAAAAATTTGATAACTGTTTGAGAGAGTGTGGGGTGAGTGGATTGTTACCTCTTCCATGGAGGGTGATTTAGCAACAACTATCAAGTATGCAAATGTGTGCATTCTTTAATTCACCTCTAGGAATTTATCTGACTGATGGATATAACTTATATATGTGTGAAATTTTATTTGTACGGGCTAGTTATTGTAGCATTGCTTGAACCAGGGAAAGACTATGAACTCCCTAGATGCCATCAGTAGGGAACTAGCCAAATAAACAATGGTAAAGCCACACAGTGGAGCACCACGATGCCATCCCAAACGAAGAATGAGGAAACTCTGAGAGCACTGTTATAGAAAGATCTCAGAGATACTTAGTGAAGTAAAAAGGCAAGGTACAGGCCGGGTGCAGTGGCTCATGCCTGTAATCCCAGCACTTTGGGAGGCTGAGGCAGATGGATCACTCAAAGTCAAGAGTTTGAGACCAGCCCGGCCAACATGGTGAAACCCCGTCTCTACTAAAAATACAAAAATTAGCCGGGTGTGGTGGCAGACCCCTGTAATCCCAGTTACTCAGGAGGCTGAGGCAGGAGAATTGCTTGAGCTCGGGAGGCAAAGGTTGCAGTGAGTTGAGATTATGCCATTGCACTCCAGCCTGGGCGACAGAGCAAGACTCCGTCTCAAAAATAAATAAATGAATTAATTAAAAAAATTTTAAAGGCAAGATACACAGCAGAGTGTAAAAGGCTGCAATTTGTACAAGCACAGAAAAACACAATATTAAGAGCACAGACTCAGCTTGGGGCAGTGGCTCACACCCGTTATCCCAGCACTTTGGGAGGCCAAGGCAAGTGGATCACTTGAGGCCAAGAGTTCAAGACCAGCATGGTTTCACATGGTGAAACACTGCCTCCACAAAAAATACAAAAATTAGCCAGGTGTGGTGGTGCACGCCTGTAGTCCCAGCTACTTGGGAGGTTGAGTTGGGAGAATCACTTGAGCCCGGGAGGTTGAGGCTGCAGTGAGCCAAGATTGCACCACTTCACGACAGCCTAGGTGACAGAATGAGACACTGTCTCTCTTTCACACACACACACACACACACAAAGCACAGACTCTGGAACTAGACAACTTTGTTTCAAATCCTGGCTGCCTCACTTAATAATGTGATCTTGAGCAAGTCATTTAACCTTCTGTGTCTCAGTTTATTCACCTATAAAGTGGGCATTAATAATTAGAGCACCTACCTCTCAGGGTTATGATGAACCTACATCACTGAGTCCATAAATATAAAGAATTAGTGTCAGAATAATATTTTTATATATATTATATATAAATAGTTATATGTTTATATTTATATATACAGTATATAAATGTTTGCTGCTCTTACTATTTTTAAATTATTTTTAGTAGCAATGGGGTCTCCCTATGTTTTCCAGGCTGCTCACGGACTCCTGGGCTCAAGCGATCCTCCTGCCTCTGTCTCTGCCTCCCAAGGTGCTGGGATTACAGGTGTGAGGCACCATGCCCAGCCTGCCCTTACTACTGTTACTTGCTTATATATGTTTAAAATATTTCTAGAAGGACATACAAGAAACTGACAATGTCAGGAAGGGAACAGAGTAGCTGGGGTGCTTATCATAAAATCTGAATATTGAACTAGGCAAACAAATTAACTGCTCAAAAACTAAAGACAAGGCTGAGCATAGTGGCTCACACTTGTACTCCCAAGACTTTGGGAGGCCAAGTTGGGAGGATTGCTTGAGCCCAGGAGTTCGAGACCAGCTTGGGCAACATAGCAAGACTCCGTGTCTACAGGATATTTCTGAAAAAATTAGCTGGGTGTGGTGGTGTGCACCTGTAATCCCAGCTACTCCGGAAGCTGAGATGGGAGGATCACTTGAGTCCAGAGGTTCAAGATTGCAGTGAGCTATGATAGCACCACTGCACTCCAGCCTGGGTGACAGAGCAAGACCTCGTCTCTAACGACAACAATTAAAAGAAAACAAAAAATAAAGACAAAAGCAACAGGAGAAATAAGTTTCCACTGAAGGCTCTGTGCTTCACCACGCCACGTGCCATGCCCCTGCAAATGCCCACCCCGGGCATGGCCCCCTCCTCCCTCTGCCCATGCCCCTCGCCCACCTCGGGGGTCGGCTGTAATCGCCTCCCTGCTCAGCGAGATCTTGCCGATGATGTCGTCGTGCCTGCAGGAAGGCGGGCACGTGAGGGTCTGAGTCAGGGGCCCCTTTGCCCCGCCTCAAGAGAAGTGGGGGCAGGTGTCAAGGTCTGGGTGGGAGGGCACGCCCTCGTGGGGTGTGGACCCACATCCCCTCTCCCCTCAGGTGCCCAGGCTTGGGTCCCTAACCCACACATTCCACTTTCCCCAGCCACAAACCCGACGGTGTCCTCATCCAGCACGTAGAAGGCCAGCTGGTGGAAATCCAGAGGCAGGTGCACCGTGTACTCCTCCCCCCAGAAGGGGCCCAGGCTCCTCCAGACAGTAGCTGTCCTGCGAAAGGAGGTGCAGGGGGCTGGGGGTCCTCGGGCCACACAGGAGGCAGACACCTGGAGACCCACACACACACACACACACACACACGGGAATCCAGACACACACACACTCAGAGACCCCCCACACAAACCCGGCTAGAGGCCCAGACACGCACACACACCCAAGGACAGCCACTCCAAGATCCTAGATACGTACTCACCCAGGGACACTGGAGCATGTATGAATCCAGGCATAGAAACACACACAGACCCCAACACATATACCCAGAATATCAGACATACACCAGAGATCTCAACACACACACACACAGAGGCACGTACACAAAACACACACATGATCCTACACACCCACATACAGGGCCCCAATACACAACTAAGGTCCCAGATACACAGAGACCAACAGACACGCATAGCGACCCACGGAAACATATGTGCAGATACACACACACGGATTCACACTGAGACAGAGTTGCTCACAGATACACCAAGGAGGCCAGAGACAGAGACACATTGACACATAAGCAGATACACATATGCACCCTCAGAAAGTCCTAAAAACATGTACCTTTGTGTTTGGAAATACAGACACCAGACACATGCAGATAGACACATAGAAAACAGACACATTCATGAAAATAGACATATGTCGGGAACACAGAGACACACTCGGAGATCCAGAGACACGCTCTCACACACTTACAATGATACAAGGCAGGTACACATAGAGACACACACACACGGTCATACAAACACACAGTCACCGACACACACACACACACACACACACACACACAATTCCATTCATTCATTTGTTCATTCATTTACTCCATAAACATTCACTTGGACTATGGGCCCAGCCTGTGCTGGGCTCCAGGGATCAGAGGAAGAGGTGTCAGGGCTGCTTACCCCACAGACCCCCCTTTCACAAGCAGGTGCTGTCTCCCAGCAATTAGGACATGGTGGGAGAAGTCCTGGGACTGGGGTTAGCTCAATGGCCTCTGGTTGGGTCTTGGGGGTAGGGTCGGAGGAGATCAGGGAAGGCTTCCTGTAGGAGCTAGTCAGGCAAAGTGGGGAGAGACAACGAGGACAAGGACAAATATTCCAGAAGGCTGGAACAGCACGGGCAAAGGCCCTGTGGCAGGAATGAGTTTGGTGAGCTGAAGGAATAGGAAGGTGCCTGGTGGGAATGGTGGAGGGAGAGGGGCCAGGAGACAGGAGGTGAGCAGGGGACAGAGCACTCAGGGCTTTGAAGCACGCGGTGAGCAGGAGGGAGGCACAGGAGGGATGGGGACCAAGATAAGCCCAGAAACAGGTGCACACACACAGCATCTCTGCCCTGACACCCCTGCAGGGGTACTTCCCTTTACCCAGCAGAGAACAAAGATTCTACTTTGCCCAGTAAAGACACACCCACATTTGTGAATGCAAAGTTTGGTTCTCATACCTGTTGCTCCCTTCCTCCCTCCTTTCACCACACTGTGCCCTAAGAAAGAGTGCACGTGCGCACACCCCCCCACACACACACACATACACCACCTTCTTCCTCCAGCCCAGTGGCACCAACCTCAGATGAACCCCCAGTGCTTCCTCCCAAATACCCTCTTCCCCCAACCTGACCTTTCCCCAGCCAAAGGTCTTCTGAACATTCCCCAGCTCCTGAGCCGAAAGGCTTCTTACAGCCCAGAGAGGGAGAGACAGCAGCCTGGGGTCACACAGAAAATCAATCTGTGGGTCTGGGGTGGTGTCAGGGAATGTATCAAGGGGCCAGCATGAGCACAGGGAGGACAGTGGAGGGGAGTCAGTGGAGGGGGGAGCTGCAGCTGACCCTCCCCCAGGCGGGCTCCCCACCCCCAGCTCTGAGCCCATCTGGACCAGAATAGGAGCATCCTGAATCCTGCCGTCTCCATAGGAACCAAGGCCTCAGCCACCCACCAGCCCACCCACCCCCATCAGGCCTGCGGGGATTGAGAGCTGTCCCTCGGCCTGCGGGGGTGGGAGCCAAGCAGGGCCCAGCCTGATATCCCCCTGCGAGACTCACTGACACCCCAAACATCCTCACACCTTCACATGTGTCCACACTGGCGCCTGTGTGACCAAATCGGCTGGCATTGGTGTTCACATGTGTGTGCAGGGCAGCCATGTGCACGTGCATGTACATGCACACTACACTGGTACACACACGTGAGCCTGTGCCCTACACACCCACAAGGACATACACACGTGGTCACAGGCACTCACACTAGCCCCGCAACATCCCCCACCCCCTGCAACTCACGAGCAGGCCCAGCTGGGCGGGTGCACACACAGACACACATGCACACTCCCACGCACACAGACATCCCCAGTGCCCGCAGCACCCGGCAGGCCCGGAACCAGCCAGTCCAGCCAAGCGTGAGATGCCTGCCCCCAGAGAGGCCACTGTAGGAGGCACAGGCTGGCAGCGCTGAGTCAGCCCCAGGGAGCCAGCAGGGACAGCATTAGGTCCAGAGGCGGAAGGCAGGGCTGGTCGGGGAGAGGAGCTGGCAGTCCCAGCTGGACACAAACCACCCACCTTCAGGCCCATGAGTCCCCCGCAGGGTAAGCACTCCTTTAAATGTGAATTCTTGGTCCCAGATTCCCCAGGTCTAGAAGGAGATCCCTCCCTTCCTCCTCTCCCCCCAGGCCTGGTGTCGCCACCCCTCACCTGGCCACCACCTCGTCGTCCACTTTCACTAGGCAGTAGGGGTCGCTGCTCCCAGACCTGCAGAAGGAGGGAGTTCAGGGAGGAAGCGGGTTGAGAGGGCAGCCATGGGTGGAGGGTCCCAGTCATGACACAGCAGGGGAGTCGGAGGCACAGACAGAGAAGGGGACTTGCCCAGGGCCACATAGCAAGTCCAGCTCAGAAGTAGAACCTCAGGGGACCAGCAGGAGATGTCACAGCTGCCCAGGCCACCACATCTGTGCACTCTGGGCTTCCACCCATAGAAATAGAACAGGGAGGCCTGAGGCCAGCAGGTTCAGAGTCCTGGCCTCGAAAAGCCCAATGCAGAGGCCCAGAGCGTGTGTGTGTGTGTGTGTGTGTGTGTGTGTGTGTGTGTGTGTGTGTGGTGTGTGTGTGTGTGTGTGTGTGTGTGTGTGTGTGTGTGTGTGTGTGTTGGGGGGGGCGGTCTTGAATGCCTGGCTTCACCACCCTCTGGCTGTGCCATCCCAGCGAGTCCCCTTCCCTCTCCGGGCCTCAGTTTCTCTGCTCTATAAATCAGGTGTGATGCTCACACACACCTCCTAGGGGGCTGGAGGAACTCAAATGCTGGGCTGGATCATGGTCTGGCACCCAGCTTTCCCCTGCAGGGGCTTTAATGCTGTGTCCCCAGCTTTTCATTTCAATGAGAGCTTCCCTGGGGAGGGGACTCCCCATTCCTCAGCCCTCCATGGGGACAGACTCAGCGGACCCTCCCTACAGGCAAAGACCAGGGAACCCAGGCTTCAAAATCAACCCTCAAAATCTCTTAAGATGTGCTGCACTCCCTTAAGTAGCTATGAGTCATCTGCCAATTCAGGCCAGCTGCATCCCCCCTTCATAATAACAGTCACCAGCAAATCCCAAGCTGTCTAACAGGCCCCTCACTTCCTCCTCCATCCCATCATACAGGCCTTCTTTGTCTTTCATCAGGCCCCGGGCCAGCCTCAGGGCCTTTGCACCTGCTGTTCCTTCTGCCTAAGACACTTTAGCCCTAATACTGCCATGGCTGGTTCCTTCCTGCCATTCAAGTCTCAGTCCAAAGTCACCTCCTCGAGAGGCTGTCCCTGGCCACCACTGTCCTGTATAAAATGACCTCCACCTAAAATCCTCTTCTTTCTTCTTCTTCTTCTTTTTTTTTTTGAGACAGAGTCTCACCGTATCACCCAGGCTGGAGTGCAGTGGCGCGATCTTGGTTCACTGCAATCTCTGCCTCCCAAGTTCAAGCGATTCTCCTGCCTCAGCCTCCCGAGTAGCTGGGATTACAGGCGCACACCACCACACCAGGCTAATTTTTTGTATTTCTGGTAGAGACAGGGTTTCACCATGCTGGCCAGGCTGGACTCCAACTCCTGGCCTCCTGTAATCCACCCACCTCGGCCTCCCAAAGTGCTGGGATTGCAGGTGTGAGCCACCACGCCCAGCCTCCCTTATTTCTCTATGCATTTAGTATTTGTCTCCCCACCTCCCTGCCACTTCCAAACTGTGAACTCCCTAGGGAGAGTCTGTGTCCCCCCCTTCCCCACCCCCAGCCCCCACATCTGGCATGCATTTGGCCCTCCAGAGCTATTTCTGAATGACTGGGTTTATGGAGTGCTGTCTCTGGAGCAGGGAGTAACAGTCGAGATAGGACTGGACCCAGGTTTGTGGACTCACACTCGCATTCTGAAACCAATGCCCCCTCTACCTATCCAGATGGCCCTCTCCCTCGATGCCCCAGCACCACTCCCTTGATCTCTGCCACCTTCTCTCTGTCCAGTTTGTGTAGATCCACAAATGCCTCCGGGATTCCAGGAAAGAGAGACGTTGGCGCTAAGAGTTGCCTCCAACCTGAACTTATCTTGCTGGATGAGCCCTTCCCTGTGCCTCAGTTTCCTTCTCTGGACTCCTTCCCTTATCCCCCTCTGGCTGGACACTCCAATGCCTCCATTTCCCTACCTGGCTTCTATCCCTGAACACTTTAGACAGGTGACAGACAGTGTCTTCATGTTCCTCTGTGGGTCCTACCTCTGAATCCCCTTCTGTGGAGTGCCCCAAGCCTCAGTTTCCCCTTCTGGCTCCATCCCAAATCCATTGGACTGGGTAACCCCAGGAGCCTCAGTTTCCCCATTTGGGCTTCACCCTCAGACACCTGTGGCTGGTAATGCCCTGTGTCTCACGTTCCCTCCCTGGGTTCTCCACCCCTAAGCTTCCTTTATGCAGGCACCCATCCCTTATTTTCCCCAACTGCAGATGTGGGGTCAGATGGGCTGGGATCCCACTAGCGGAGGGCTGGGAGACACACCCCCTCCTGCAGACCCAGCCTGACCTCCAGGCCCTCCTGGGAGCCGAGCTCAGCACTAGTCAGCTGCAGGGCTCTGACGCATGAGGGCCTTATCAGACTCCTATCAGGGAGGGCAACAGTGGCAAGAGGGGGTGGCTGCTTCCAGACCCCTGATCTCTCCAGACTTGTGGCCTCTCCCACGGCCCCTGACTCAGCTCAGTCTTGGGAAAGCAGGCCCCTCAGCCATAGCCTGCCCAGTCTGGTTTGGGCATGGAGTAGTCAGAGTTCAAATCGCAGCTGGGTGTCCCTAGGCAAGTGACTTTGCCTCTCTGGTCCTCAGTTTCCCCATTTGTAAAATAAGAGACGCCAATAGGACTATATGAAGTGTTAATCACAGGGCCTGTCCATACTAAGCCCTCAGTGACTGACTGCTACTATTTCTAATAGTAAAAACTCTAAAATTACCTGAAGAGGCCTCCTCCCGGGCCAGAATGGACCCCCTTCAAACCTGGCAATGCTTTAGGCAGAGTCTGGGCCCTTTCGCTTAGGAGAAGAGGGAAAGAACACACCCCACCTAAGGGCTCCCATGGCATGGAGCTCTCAGCAGCCTCCAGGAAGAGCCCCTTTGAAGAAGGGTGCTGATGGCTAGGGAAACTGAGGCAGGATGACTGGACCCCCGCAGCTGGGGCTAAGTGACTCCTCCCCACACTTGCTCTAGGGCATGACCTATTTCATAGCTCACTGGCCCAGGAATTGGGGGCAGAAGTTTGGCCAAGAGCTGCAGGAACCAGGCATGCCTCAAGTCCCTTCTCCAGAGAAGCAGCAGGTTACCGTGAGCCAGTGTCCAGGTGCAGGGGCGACACCCATCGCCCCCTCATGACCTCTCACCCAGGGCTGGTGGAGGGGCCAGAGCTCAGTGAGTGAGAACCCCGTTGCTGGAAAGGACTCCTTTCACCACCTAGCAGCTGCCAGGCCCCCAGCCTGGCCTCAATGCCCTAATAGTGTAGGCCGTCTCATTCCCAGGGGCTCTGAGGGGACATCTCAGAAAGAGGCTGGTGGGGGGGCTTGTCCAGTCACTGAACTGTCAGAGCACACACTCTGCTTCTCATTCAGGGTGTGTATATTTGGAGTAGCCAATGAGGCTGAAGGGTGGCAAAAATTGCTCTCAACAGCTGCCCCCTTGACGCAGCTGCAGTGTTTCGGGGGTTGGGAGTGTCATAAAATCAGGCAGGAAAGTCCTCTCTGGGAGCCCACACCTTGGGGAATCAGCGCAGAGCTAAGACCGAACCTCGACAGAGGCGAAGGCTCCTAGTCCATGCTCCTGCTCACCTGGGCCACAGGGGAACTCCTAACAGGTCTTCCACCCTCCCAGCTGGATGGGAGACCCCAGGCAACCAGACGGGGACTCCGGTCCAGAGCTCTCATTGCCCAAATGGGAAACCAAGGCCCAGAGAGAAGCAGGTTCAAGGACACACAGCAAATGTCCTCCAGAGGATCCCACACCTGTCGCAGGTGCTGAGGCCCTCAGAGCCCCTTCTGGGCACTAGGCCAAGCAGGAGGGCGAGCCCGCCCCCCACATTCTGCTGATTCAGCAGCTGCTGACTCAGCCCTGGGGGAAGCACAGCTTGGGACTGGTAGTGAAGGGAGCCGTAGGGTCCCCCAGTCCCATTGCACCTGGCTGGGAAAGGGGTCGCAGCAAGGAATTGGCTCTTCAAGCAGCTCAGCACCCAGGGAAGGCCCACACGAGGCTGGGAGCCACAAGACTGGGGATCTCAGGGCCTGGGGTCAAAAGGACCCTGGAGGGCCACCTGGTGACACTCTGCAAACCTAAGCACCAGATCCACACAGGATGTTGGGGCTCATCTGATCCCAGGCCCTCCAAGGGTTCCCTGGCTAGGCCCCCACCCAGGCCTGGAGGAGCCACCTCCAACATCTGCCTAGACTAAGGAAGAGACCCCCCCCTTTGTCCCCTCCCAGATCTGACAGAATATGGCCCTCTAATCCCCTCTTCAGCTCTGGACGACCCCCTTTAGTACATCGCGGGAACAAAGACACCCCCTCCCCTGCCCGGGGGTGAGGCGAGACATCTGCTAAGTCTAGGCGCCCCCCTCCCACCGGGACAGCCATGGGCATGGGGCCTCTCGCCCCTTTAAAGCGAATCTGCCCCAAGACCAGTCTTAGACAAGAACCCCTCGCCCTCCTGCCAACCCGCCCTGGCACGCGGAAAGGGCGACGTCGGCCCCACCCCAGGCCTTGCGCGCCCCTCACCCCGAAGCGCCCTAGGAGTACTCACACGTCCTTGGCAGGCAGCGCGCGGCCCTCCACCACGCGAACACTCAGGGAGCTGCTCTTGGCCATGGCGCCTAGCCACAAACTTTCCAGGCAGAAGGGCGCTCACGTTCCGAGGCTGGACCAGGGGACGTCTACATGTCACCTGCTTCAAGCCTGGCGCCCAGTGGTCCCAGTGCCGCCTGTCCGAGACCCGGGTAGCTGGACGGGAGATTTCCGAAAGAGGAGAAGGTGTAGGTGCCCGGGGAGGGAGCGCCCGTCCGGACTCTACAGGTAGGAACCGTGCTCCGAGCAGGAGGAGCGCGCAGGGGGCGCAGCGAGATCTTGCCTAGGCGTCTGGAGCTCCTGGCAAGCGGGCTGGGCGGGCAGGGGGCGGGAGGGGCGGCCCAGGGACCTCCCCCCAATCCCGCCTCCAATGGGGTCCCCCGCCTGACCCCGGGCCCCCTCGCGCGCCCTCTACCGGCACCCCAGTCATGCGCGCCAGAGCGCACGGCGGCGGAGACAAGGGTGCACCGCCAGGTGGGGAGGGGCCCCCGTCCTGATGGGCGTGGCCGCTGGCTCCTGGTGAGTTGGCATTGGGCTTAAAAGACATGGTCTGTGCCCCCGCCTGTCCCTCATCCAACGTATTCACAGCTCTCCGCCCCCACCCCTCCTTGCCTACCATGCAGGCACCTGCCTCCTCTCTCCAACCTCCGCGCCCCCGGTCCAGGAGCAAGTATTAGTGGTGGGTGGGAGGTGTCGCCAGAGAGAGGGTCGCATGTTCCCTGGGGGTCAGTTCAGAGTCAAGGGAGGGGCCTTGAACATCCCCTTCCATCTCGTTCTAGTTTCCAGTTAAACACAGAACCCAGACTCTGCTCTAACGTCACGGGCTGGCACTGCGGGGGAGGAAGCCGCGGCCGGATGGGGGAGGGGAAGGCTTGAAGATAACCACTACAGCGATGATAAAAAGTCATCTACGGTTGTTTGAACCCTTCATGGGTGCCAGGCACTGTTCTAAGCGCTTTACTGGGATTAGCTCATTTTTGTCTTCAGATGTGCACTACACACTACTGCACTATTACCCCATTACCCGCAGTTTATGGACAAAGAAACTGAGGTTCAGAGGGGTTAAATAACTTGGCGGAGGTCTCACAGTCAGTAACTGATTTGCCTTCCCGGGGTTCGAATCCTGGCTCTGCCATTTGGTAGCTGTGTGGATTTGGGTAAGCCATTCAACCTCTCTTTGCTTTGGTTTGGTTTTCTCATCTGTTGAGTGAGGATGACATCGCATTTCAGTCACAGGATTTTGAAAGAATTAAATGAGTTAATGAAGATAAAAGTCTCAGGACAGTGACAAGTACCTAATACACGTCCAGAAAGTTTTTGATATTCTGATTGTTGTCTTTCGAGGCGTGGCCCACGCGTCACCTCTCCTGGGAAGGCTTCCAGGATGCCCTTCCACTCCAGGCAGAGATTTTCTTTCCTTTCTCTCTGCTCCAGTGACTCCAGGTTTGTAAATTTTTCTGATTTTAAATGAGACAATATGACAGGCAGGGCCTGTCCCAGGACAGATCTGTTCGCACACTTATTTCTCCCTGTGAATTCATTATTGACCTGCCCAAGACCTCTTGGAAGGCCAGGCACCAATGGGAGTGCCCCTGCAGATTGAATGCGGGAGCCAACGCCCAGACCGGCGGGACCAGGAGTGCCCTGCCTGGCTCTGCCAGCAGCCCAATGATCTGCTTCCCAGTCTCCCTCCTTGACTCCCCACCCAGCACCCTAGACAGGCTGATGAGGAACTCAGAGCCCTGGAATTCCTTCCCCAGCTGGTGGCTGCCTGGTGAGTCTCTGACCCACCAGAGACGGGGTCTCAGTTAACCCCATCTGGGAAATGGATCTAGCAGAACAGGCTCCAAGGCTTAGAAGTATTGCAACATACTCAGCAGGGCATGAGGGGTAATCCAGGGTTAGATCCAGAACAGTAATAGCCCCAAAGGAGTCGTTAAAGAACCCCTCCCACTGTGATTTTTTTTTTTTTTTTTTAGCCCAGCTGGAGGGCAGGGCTCGATCTTGGCTCACTGCAACTTCTGCTTCCGGGTTCAAGTGATTCTCCTGCTTCAGCCTCCTGAGTAGCTGGGACTACAGGCACCCACCACCATGCCCGGCTAATTTTTGTATTTTTAGTAGATTTTCGTAGTTTGTATTTTTATATCACCATGTTGGCCAGGCTGGTCTTGAACTCCTGATCTCAAGCAATCCACCCACCTCAGCCTCCCAAAGTGCTGGGATTATAGGCATGAGCCACCATGCCTGGCCCAGTGTGATCTTTATCAGTTACCCCAGATTCTCTCCAAAGAAAATATACCACCTAAGGTGGTGGGGGGAATGGTACTTAAGGTATTTGCTATGTAACTGAAGTTTTAAGACAGGAATCCTGCCCCCCGCCCCATGCCGCCCCCCACCACACATATTTAGTGGAAGCTACTGTTTGAGCCTTTTTCTTCTGCGAGCCTGCAAAGACCTCAGACAGGCCTCCAGACCCCCAGGACCCCTGTTGGGACCCCCTGATGATGGAACCTAAGGGGCCTGTTCCTACAGCCCCCATGGGATGCCAGCCAAACTGCCACACAGCCATCTTGGCCCATCTTCCAGAGCTAAGCAGGAAGTCATATACCCAAACACCCTTCCCCAGCTCTCCAGGGGGAAATACCAAGGATATAGACTGTGCCAGCTGGGCCTCCAGCAAGCCAGCTCTGTCACCTGTCTAATATCTGGAGTATGACCCCACAATTTGCCTGGGGCAATGGCCACAGTCCCCAGACTTTCCACATGGCCCGGCCATTTCCTGTTGTTCTGAGAATCTCTGACCTGAAACTAGCAGGGAGTTAGAGGTTGCCTAGGGCAGTCCATGCCAAGGGACCGAAGTGGGAAAGGCAGACCAGAGAGAGTGTGTGGCCTGCAGGGGCCCATCCAGCTAGGCAGGGAGAGAGCAGGCTGGTGATTCCCCCAGGGTTATTATGAGAGTTAATCTCAAGGGCAGCGTAAGGCACTTAGCATCATTCGTGGCACATAGTAGGTGCTCAAGAAATGGCCAAACCCCAACCCCAAGTTCCTTAAAGATAAATTCATAACCATCTTCTTGCCATCTCCCTCCATAGTCTAACACCTATGAGATACACACAGCAGGTGCTTCATAAAGACTTAAATGGGAAGAAATGCTGAGTTCAGGGTTTACCAGAAGAGGGTTTAGCATCAGGCTGAATTGGGATTGAACCCTGGCACCTGCACTTCCAAGCCAAGTGTTCTTGGGCAAGTGAGTTACTCTCTCAGTGCCTGAATTTCCTCATCTGTAAAGTGGGGATACTAATAGCATCCACCTCTAGGATGATCATGAGGCTGGAAAAGAAATAAGTGCCAGGTGTTTAGCACAGCCTGGCATACTACAAGCACTCAATAAATGTCATGGCCATTGTGGGATGTCCTGTGCCTGATACTGAGCCCCATTTGGTGGCTTAGCTCTGAGGCTGGGTCCTGGGGACGTTGCCCAGGTAGAATGCAGGCCCAGCCCCAGATTCCAGGCATGGATGAAGGCCCACACTTCAGTAGCCAGGGCAGTTCCAGATCGCTGAGCTGGGGGAATCTGAGGACTTTCATCCTGGCTGAGAAATCTGATAGAGAGCTTCCAAGATCAGGGCTCCGGCCTCCTCGATGGGCCCTCCATCCAAGACAGGCTGAGTCTTTGCTTCATCTGAGATGCTGGGCCCTCTGACCAGGACTGGCTGAGTCTCTGCTTGATCTGAGATACTGGGCCTATGGCCCAAGGAGGGGTCACAGACATGGAGGAGAGAGGGCTCCTCATCCCACAAGAGGGATCAGGCCTGAGCATGGTGGGGGTGTCCTGGAGACTGCTCCCATCAGCACTGGAGAGCCAACTGTGCACATAACTTTCCAACTCCATGTTTAGCCACATCACATGGGAACTTGAAATTGACTAGGGTAGGATTTACAGTATGGAAACTGGCAAATGCTACATTTGTTTTTGAGAGTCAGTTTACCAATACACTACTGGGCACAGGAATCCCTAGTCACATAGCTCTCTAGACACCGTTCCTGAATCCAACACCCTTAAGACTTTTCTCGTATCCTCCCAATCTGCTCCTCCAACACACACTGCCTTTGCTCGATCAGTCATTTCCCTCAAGAAGGCCTTTACAAGGCCAGATATGGTGGCTCACCCCTGTAATCCCAACACTTTGGGAGGCCGAGGTGGGAGGATCACTGAGGCCAAGGAGTTTGAGACCAGCCTGAGCAACATAGCAAGACCTTGTTGCTACAGAAAATTTTAAAATTAACCAGGTATGATGGCTTGCACCTGTAGTCCCAGCTACTCAGGAGGCTGAGGCAGGAGGATGGCTTGAGCCCAGGAGTTCAAGGCTGCAGTAAGCTATGATAGCATCACTGCACTCCAGCCTGGGCCACATAGCAAGACACTGTATCTTAAAAATAAATAGGCTGGGCATGGTGGCTCACACCTGTAATCCTAGCATTTTGGGAGGCCAAGGCAGGAGGATCACTTGAGCTCAGGAGTTTGAGACCAGCCTGGGCAGCATAGTGAGGCCTCATCTCTATTATATAATTCTTTTTAACTAAATAAGTAAATAAGGCTGGGCATAGTGGCTCACACCTGTAATCCCAGCATTTTGGGAGGCCGAGAGGGGCAGATCACTTGAGCTCAGGAGTTAAAGACTAGCCTGGGCAACAGGTGAAACCCCATCTCTACTAAAAATATAAAAATTAGCCAGGTGTGGTGGCATGTGCCTGTAATCCCAGCTACTTGGAAGGCTAAGACACAAGAATTACTTGAACCTAGGAGACGTAGGTTGCAGTGAGCCGAGATTGCACCAGTGCACTCCAGCCTTGGTGACAGAGTGCGACTCTGTCTCAAAAACAAATAAATAAATAAGTAAAAGTCCTCCCAATAGGTTAATAAAGATTATAAGAGATGGTGGTGGGGGGAAGTAAAGCACAGGTATCAGTGTAAATGAATACTGTATGGCTTTTTCAAAAATGTTCTCAAGGAAGATTTAATGACAAGAAAATACTAAAAAAGCATAAATAGTGAGGAAAAGGTATATCCAACCATATACACAGTATGAGTCTGAGGCCATAGAATATTCTATGTATGAATATATAAGATCTTTTGTTGAACAAACGTGTATTGAGTGCCTACTATGTACTGGATGGTAGGGATATAGCGAGGTTCAAGTGAGGGATAAGACAGCCCCGCGCTGCTCTCCTGGGGCTCTCAGTAAAATAGGAAAGCAGACAAAAGTAACACAGCTCAATAATAAACTCCCAGAAAGTAGCCGGGCGCGGTGGCTCACGCTTGTAATCCCAGCACTTTGGGAGGCCGAGGCGGGCGGATCACGAGGTCAGGAGATCGAGACCACGGTGAAACCCCGTCTCTACTAAAAATACAAAAAAAACAAACAAAAAAAAATTAGCCGGGCGTGGTGGCAGGCGCCTGTAGTCCCAGCTACTTGGAGAGGCTGAGGCAGGAGAATGGCGTGAACCCGGGAGGCGGAGCTTGCAGTGAGCCGAGATTGCGCCACTGCACTCCAGCCTGGGTGACAGAGCAAGACTCTGTCTCAAAAAAAAAAATTAAAAAAATAAAAAAATAAACTCCCAGAAAGTAAAGAACGATGCGAGGATGACGGAGCAAACATGGGGGCTACAGCTGGAGCTGGAGGGATTCCTTACACACAATAGCATGTACTTTTTTTTTTTTTTTGAGGTGAAGTCTTGCTCTGTCACCCAGGCTAAACTGCAGTGGCACGATCTCGGCTCGCTCTGTTGCAGCCTGGGTGGCTGGAGTGATCTTGGCTCACTGGGAGGTGGAGTGGCACCTCTGCCTTCCAGGTTCAAGTGATCCTCCCACCTCAGCCTTCCAAGTAGCTAGGATTATAGGCATGTGCCACCATGCCCAGCTAATTTTTTGTATTTTTGTTGTTGTCATTGTTGTTGAGAAGCACTTCTACTCTGTCACCCAGGTCAGAGTGCAGTGGGGGTTCAAGCAATTCTCTTGACTCAGCCTCCCAAGTAGCTGGGATTACAGGGGTCCGCCACCACACTTGGCTAATTTTTGTTTTTGGTTTTGGTTTTGTTTTGTTTTTTTTTTGAGACTGAGTCTCGCTCTGTCACCCAGGCTGGAGTACAGGGGCGTGATCTCGGCTCACCACAAGCTCCGCCTCCTGGGTTCACGCCATTCTCCTGCCTCAACCTCCTGAGTAGCTGGGACTATAGACGCCCACTGCCACGCCTGGCTAATTTTTTGTATTTTTAGTAGAGATGGGGTTTCACCATGTTAGCCAGGATGGTCTCGATCTCCTGACCTTGTGATCCACCCACCTCGGCTTCCCAAAGTGTAATTTTTGTATTTTTAGTAGAGACGGGGTTACACCATGTTGGCCAGGGTGGTCTTGAACTCCTGACCCCAGGTGATCCTCCTGCTTCGGCCTCCCAAAGTGCTGGGATTACAAGCACGAGCCACTGCACCCAAGCCCATGTGCTTCTTTTACCATCAGAAAAGGATTCGTGGTCCCTCCGGCTTCTAAAAGAACCACCATCCCAAGCCACGTGCAGTGGCTCTCACCTGTAATCCTAGCACTTTGTGAGGCTGAGACAGGAGGATTGCTTGAGCCCAGGAGTTTGAGACCAGCCTGGGCAACATAGCAAGACCCTGTCTCTACAAAAATAAAAAATAAAAAATTCGCTGGGTGTGGTGGCACACACCTGTAGCCTCAGCTACTCCGGAGGCTAAGGCAGGAGGATCTCTTGAGCCCAGGAGTTTGAGACCAGCCTGGGCAATGTAGTGAGACCCCGTCTCCATACATAAATAAATGGAATAGTTGTCCTTTATTTGTATTTCCACAGTCTCCGAGAAGCCCTCCCAGAGGAGTAAGGAGGCAGAGTTCCTCCCCCAACCCCAGGCCCCAGTGGCACCGCTGTGTGACCTTGGTCTCTTGTTCCCTTGTTTCGTGGCAATTTACATGCTTCTCTTACCTTCTAAATGTCAGGGACAGTGTCTGATTCATGTCGAGCCTCCCACACAGCTAGGCACATAAGAAAGACTCGCGACACGCACACCGGGTTAAACAGAATTCAGTTCCCCTGGAAGGCTGGAACCCGGCCTCTCTTCATGTGATAACAGTCATGTTATTTTTTACTTCCTCCCTCCCTACAGTGCCTAGGAGGGCGGCTTCGTCATTGCCAATTTACCACCTGCCCAGTGTACCTACACCTTCAAACGAGGAGACCTGTGTCCCCTCCTGGGAAGTGGCACCTTCCCTTCTGAGGCCAAGACCAGGGCAAAGCAGACACAGGCCCCAGCCTAGGCTGGGGTGACGAGTTGTTCTTTGTCTCAGGAACACAAAGCCCCGTTTGTGATTGCTGGGCACCACTCTGGGCAGGGAGCTACGTGGGACAGGAGGCAGCAGTGGCAGGAATGGGCAGGAATTCCCAAACCCCCTCCTGCGGGCTGGCTGCCGAGATTCCCTCCTCCCAGGGCCTGAAAACAAGATGTCTGTCTTTCAGTCGGCACCCCCATTTCCTCCTGCCTCAGCCCCACTCCCCAGAGTTCTCCCCGCACCCCACCTTGGAATGGAGAAGTAGAAAAGGGGAAGGCACGGAAGCGTGAGATGGGCGGGTTGGGGGATATTTCCAGAGCTTGTAGGTTTTCAGCCAAGGGCAAGGCTGGCTGAGCTGTGTCCTGCTGTCACTCAGCGTCCCCACCCTCCAGGAGATAGTGGCAGAGGCATGAAGGAGGCTGAGCTGGCAAGAAAGTGGGACTCCCACCCCGAAGCGTGGCAGGAGGGCTTGGGAACAGCACCCCATTGAACGGAGAGGAATGCTGAGGCCTGGGTAGGCAGGAGTATTGGCTGGCTGCAGAGCTGAAGCCACAGCCCCAGCCTTCTAAGAGAAGTGGTTTGTGCAAGGACTTTCTCCCCTCCCTTAAGCCGTGAGCAGCTCCAGGAGAGGGAAGTTGAATGATTTTTTTTTTTTTGAGATGGAGTCTCTCTCTGTCACCCAGCCTGGAGTGCAGTGGCATGATCTCGGCTCACTGCAACCTCCTGGGCTTATCCCTTCCTCAAGGAGGCCTCCGTGCCCCTGTGCATGCTCTCTAGGCCTCTCCTCCTAACCCATCACATACCTGCAGGGTGATTTGATTCCTCTGACTTCTCCACTGGCCTGTAAGCCCAGGAAGTCAGGTTTTGTCTTATCCCCTGCTATATCCTTAACATTGAACACAGTGTCTGGCACTGGGTAAGATGCTCAATAAATATTTGCAAAAATCACTTCTAAAAGAACATAATGGCTGGGTGCGGTGGCTCATGCCTATAATCCCAACACTTTGTGAGGCTGAGGCGGGTGGATTACCTGAGGTTGGGAGATTGAGACCAGCCCATCTCTACTAAAAATACAAAAAATTAGCCGGGCGTGGTGGCACATGCCTGTAATCCCAGCTACTCTGGAGGCTGAGACAGGAGAATCACTTGAACCTGATAGAAATTGCTGGTGTGGTGGCTCACGCCTGTAATCTCAACACTTTGAGAGGCTGAGGCAGGAGAATCACTTGAGCCCAGGAGTTTGAGACCAGCCTGAGTAACATAGCAAGAACTCATCTCTACCAGAAATTTTAATAATTACAGCCGCATGCGGTGGCTCATGCCTGTAATCCCAGCACATTGGGAGGCCAAGGCAGGTGGATCACCTGAGGTCAGGACTTTGAGAGCAGTCTGGCCAACATGGTGAAACCCCGTCTCTAACGCCTGTAATCCCAACACTTTGGGGGACCGAGGTAGGAGGAGGCCGAGGTAGGAGGCTCTCCTGAGGCCAGGAGATCAGGACCAGCCTGGGCAATGTAGTAAGACCCCATCTCTACAAAAAAATTTTTTAAACTTAGCCTAGCACAGTGGTGCACGCCTGTAGTCAGAGCTACTGAGAAGGCTGAGGTGGGAGGATTGCTTGAGCCCTTTAGCCTGGGCGACAGAGTGAGACTCTGGCTCTAAAATAAATAAATAAATAAATAAAACTCAACAGTTAAAAACACTCCAGTTAAGACATGGGCAAGAGGTGTTTCACTGAACTGAACATATATTTCACTTAGGAGGATATACAGATGGCAAACAAGCACATGAAAAGATGTTCAACTTCATTAGCCTTTAGAGAAATGCAAAGTAAAAACACAATGTGCTATCACTACATGCCTATCAGCGTGGCTAAAATAATTCACAATAGCAAAGCCTTGGAACCAACCCAAATGTCCAACAACGGTAGACTGGATTAAGAAAATGTGGCACATATACACCATAGAATACTATGCAGCCATAAAAAATGATGAGTTCATGTCCTTTGTAGGGACATGGATGAAACTGGAAACCATCATTCTCAGCAAACTATCACAAGGACAAAAAACCAAACACCGCATGTTCTCACTCATAGGTGGGAATTGAACAATGAGAACTCATGGACACAGGAAGGGGAACATCACACTCCGGGGACTGTTGTGTGGGGGGAGGGGGAGGGATAGCATTAGGAGATATACCTAATGTTAAATGACGAGTTAATGGGTGCAGCACACCAACATGGCACATGGATACATATGTAACAAACCTGCACATTGTGCACATGTACCCTAAAACTTAAAGTATAATAATAACCAAATAAAATAATAAAAAATAAAAAAATAAAAAATAGTGATCACAGCAAAGATACAGAGACACTGGATCATTCATTTTTTGCTGGTGGAAATGTAAAATGTGCAGCCCCTATGCAAAAGAATATGAGACTTTTAAAAAATTTTTTTATTTAATTTTTTTTTTTTTGAGATGGAGTCTCACTGTGTCCCCCAGGATGGAGTGCAATGGTGTGATCTCAGCTCACTGCAACTTCTGCCTCCTGGGTTCAAGCAATTCTTCTGCCTCAGTCTCCCAAGTAGAGTAGCCGGGATTGCAGGTGTGCACCACCACACCAGGTTAATTTTTGTATTTTTAGTAGAGATGGAGTTTCACCATGTTGGCCAGGCTGGTCTTGAACTCCTCCTGACCTTAGGTGCTCTGCCCGCCTAGGCCTCCCAAAGTGCTGGGAGAAGTGCTCGGCTCGCTCTTTTGCAGCCTGGGTGGCTGGGAGAACGGCGTGAGCCACCGTGCACGGCTGGCAGCTTCTTTAAAAACGAAATGTCACTTATCATACAGCCCAACAACTGCACTCTTGGGCATTTATCCCAAAGAAATAAAGGCACAGGCTCACACAAAAAGTAGCACATGAATCTTCATGGCATATATATATATATATATATATATATATATTCTTTATATATATAATTTATTTATATGTATATATATTTTATATATGTATGTATATATTTTGGAGACCTGGTCTTGCTCTGTCGCCCAGGCTGCAGTGCAGTGATGTGATCACAGCTCACTGCAGCCTTGACCTCACAGGCTCCTGCCTCAGCCTCCCAAGTAGCTAGGACCACAGGCCTGTGCCACCAAACCCAGCTAATTTTTCTTTTTTCTTTTTTTTGTAGAGACAGGGTCTCTCTATGTTGTCCAGACTGACCTTGAACTCCTGGGTTCAAGAGATCCTCCTGCTTCAGCCTACCAAAGTGCCAAGATTACAGGCATGAGCCACTGCACCTGACCCAGCTTTACTCTTAATAGCTTTATTCTTAAAAACTGGAAATGACCCAAATGTCTTTCAGCCTGAATGGTTAAACAAACTGTGGTACACCCATACCACGGCATGCTGCTCAGCAATCCAAAGGAACAAAGTATTGATACATACAACAACCAGGATGGATCTCAAGAGAATTATGTGTAGTGAAAAAAGCCAATCTCAGAAGGTTACATACTGAAAGATTCCCTTTCTGTCCCCTCCCCTCCCTTCCCCTCCCCTCCCCTCGCCTCCCCTCCCTTCCCCCCCCACCCGACTCCACCCTCCCCTTCCTTCCTTTTGAGACAGAGTCTTGCTCTGTCACCCAGGCTAGAGTGCACTGGCTGGATCATGGCTCACTGCAGACTCTGTCTCCCAGGATCAAGTGATCCTCCCACTTCAACCTACCGAGTAGCTGAGACTACAGGCATGTGCCACCACGCCTGGATAACTTTTGTATTTTTTTGTAGTGACAGGGTTTCATCATGTTGCCCAGGCTAGTGTCAAACTCCTGGGCTCAAACGATCCTCCTGCCTCGGCCTCTCAAAGTGTTGGAATTACAGGCGTGGCCACCATGGCTGGCCCATTCCATTTCTCTAACATCCTTGACATGTCAAAATTATACAGATGAAGAACAAAGGAATGGTCGTCAGGGCTTAGGGAGGGGAGAAGCGGGAGACCGGTATGCCTCTAAGTGAACCTTGTGATGAACTGTTCTGTATTTTGACTATAGTGGTTGTCACATAAATATACCTGTGGCAAGGCTGCATAGAACTAAATACACACACACACACACATACCCATGAACGCATGTTAGAATGGTGAAATCTGAGCGAGTTCAGTGGGTTGTAGCAATGCCAACTTTCTGATTGTGATATTGTGCTATAGTTACGCAAGATGTTACCACTGGAGAAAACTGGGTGGAAGGGATATGGGATCTCTCTGTATTGGTCCTTAAACTGCATGTAAATCTACAGTTATCTCAAAAATTAAAATGTAATCTAGGCCGGGTGTGGTGGCTAATGCCTATAATCTCAGCACTTTGGGAGGCAGAGGCAGGCGGATAGCTTGAGCACACAAGTTCACGACCAGCCTGGACAACATGGTGAAACCCCACCTACAAAAAATACAAAAATTAGCTGGGTGTGGTGGCACCTGACTGAGGTCCCAGTTTCTTGGGAGGCTGAGGTGGGAGGATGGCTTGAGTCTGGGAGGTAGAGGTTGCAGTGAGCCAAGATCGTGCCACTGCATTCCAGCCTTGTGGTAGAGCCAGACCTTGTCTCAAAAAAAAAAAAAAGAAATTAAACCATAATCTATACTACAACACAAATATTAAAATGACCTTTTTTTTTTTTTCGAGACAGAGTCTCACTCTTATTGCCCAGGCTGGAGTGCAGTGGTGCAATCTCAGCTCACTGCAATCTCTGCCTCCCAGGTTCAAGTGATTCTCCTGCCTCAGCCTCCTGAGTAGCTGGGATTACAGGCACACGCCCCCATGCCCAGCTAATTTTTGTATTTTTAGTAGAAACTGGGTTTCACCATGTTTCCCAGGCTGGTCTTGGTGACCTCAGGTGATCCACCTGCCTCGGCCTCCCAAAGTGCTGGGATTACAGGTGTGAGCCACCGCACCTGGCCATAAAATGACTTTTTAAAAAACTGACAATACCAACTGCTGGTGAGGATATGGAGCAACTAAAACTCTCGTAATGGAGCAACTAGAACTCTCGTACTTTGCTAGTGTGAATATAAAAATAGTACAGCCGCCTTGAATAACAGCTTGCAGTTTTTTATACAGTTAAACATACACTTACCATATGACACAGCAATACTACTCTGACATATTTACACAAGCGAAATGAAAACTTACGTTTGCACAAAAACCTGCACATGAATACAGCCTGTATTTGCAAGTGCCCAGAACTGGAAGCAACTCACCTGTCTTTCATCTGGGGAATGAATCAACAAACTATAGTATTCATAATATAATGTACCCAGCAATGAAAAAGAATGAGCTACTGATACACATATCAATATGAATGAATCTCAAATGAATATTACTAAGTGAAAGAAGGCGGACTCAAAGGGCTACAAAGTATATACCGTGATTTCATGTATGATATCCTGCAAAAGGTAAAACTCGAAGGACAAAGAATATGTAGAAGTTGCCAGAGGCTGGGGTGGAGGGAAGGGTTGATTATAAAGGGGCACAAGGGCTTTTTGGGGTGATGGAAATGTTCTGTATATTGATTGTAGTGGTGATTACATGACTTTATGCATTTGACAAAATCCATAGAACGGTACATGGAAAAAGTGACTTTTACTTTTTGTAAAAGATACCTTTATCTTTTAAAAAATTAAGAAAAAAATGAAGCCAGGCAAGGTGGCTCATGCCTGTAATCCCAGCACTTTGGGAGGCACGCACATCGCCTGAAGTCAGGAGTTCGAGACTAGCCTGGCCAACATGGCGAAAACCCATCTCCACTAAAGATACAAAAAACTAGCCAGATGCGGTGGCGCGCACCTGCAATCCCAGCTACTCCAGAGACTGAGGCAGGAGACTTGCTTGAACCCAGGAGGCGGAGGTTGCAGTGAGAGGAGATCGTGCCACTGCACTCCAGCCTAGGTCACAGAGTGAGACTCCATCTCGGAAAAAAAAAAAAAAAAAGAAAGAAAGAAAAAATGAGATCATATCTTATTGTAACTTCACATCAATTTGTGCAGAAAGATAGTGTGTCCAATTTAATTTTAAAAAATTCTCAAAGATAAAATGTACCTTATTTTAGTTCTTTTAAATTTCTTAGATATTGATTGATTGATTGATTGATTGATTGAGACAGGGTCTTGCTCTGTTGCCCAGACTGGTGTGCAGTGGAGTGATCATAGTTTACTGCAACCTCAACCTCCTGGGCTCAAGCAATCCTCCTGCCTCAGCTTCCCGAGTAGCTGGAACTACAGACATATGCCACTACCCCCAGCTAATCTTATTATTTTTTGTAGAGATGGGGTCTCTACAAAATGTTACACAGGCTGGGCTGGAACTCCTGGGCTCAAGCAATCCTCCCACCTTGGCCTCCCAGAGTGCTGAGATTACAGGCAACAGCCACCGCACTCGGCCCTAGTTCTGTTTTTTAAAACATGCTCTAACAAAATCCTTAGGAGTTTTTTAAGCAATGTAGGATTAAAAGGAACTACAGGTTTTTGAAACAGCATTGCTCTACATTAAGAAAATACATTTCTTTGAATGGAAAATAAATTATTTAAAATGGAAAATAAAATGACCAGAAGCAGGGAGGACAAGATGCTAGTATTTGTTACTTTGAATTGAAGAACCCAAGGGTACTTTTTATATTACTCTTGGTACTTTTCCCTAGTACCACCCATCCCCCACAGGGCTGTCTTAGGGATTAATTTAGATACTATATAGTGCTGAGCATAGCATCCAACCCACAGTAAAGCCCAAACTATTGGCCGGGTGTGGTGGCTCACGCCTGTAATTCCAGCACTTTGGGAGGCCAAGGCAGGTGGCTCACTTGAGGTCAGGATTTCAAGACCAGCCTGGCCAACATGGTGAAAGCCCATTTCTAATAAAAATACAAAAATTAGCCGGGCATGGTGGAGTTCACCTGTAATCCCAGCTCCTCGGGAGGCTGAGGCACGAGAATCGCTTGAACCTGGGAGGCAGAGGTTGCAGTGAGCCGAGATTGAGCCTCTGCACTCCAGCCTGGGTGACAGAGCGAAACTCCATGTCAAATAAATAAATAAATAAATAAATAAATAAATAAATAAATGCCCAAACTATCTCAGCTTCTCCCATCACCCCATCCCCCAAGTCCAGACCACCCCTTCTAAGCTGGTCTCCACTAGGAGGTCCTGATGGTCTCCCTTTCCCTAACCAGGCTGGGGGCTGCCTGAGAAATAGCCAGAGGAGCCCCATCACCAGGACAGGGAGTGGCGCCTCAAAGGGCTGGGAGTGAATGACTCCACCCAGGGCCTGGCTAGCAGTGCGTGCCCAGTAATTATTCTTTCGAGCCATTAACTGAGTACACACAAGCGTGGCCCAGATAGTGAGGCAATCCCACCCAGCCAGGAAGAGGCTTGGCCAAATGTGGGGCACGAAGAGAGGCAATTTCTTGGCCAAGGGAGCCCCATCCTCTCCATTGCACCCCCGATTTGATGGGGTGTTACAGGCCTCTCCAGGAGGGGCAGAGGTGCTCCTTTCCTCGCAGCCGCCTCCCTCTCCCATTGCAGCCAGGCGATGGAATGTTGTGTGGTCGGTTGCCAGGCAACCAGAGCCTGCTGGTGGCTGCCTTCTGGGAGAGCTGAGCAGGCTTCCACACCACGCTCCACAGAATCCCCAGGGTCTCCTAGGCTTGTGCAAGACTCCAGCTGGTGGAAAGAAAGCTGGGGCAACTGCCAGAAGGATGGCAGTGCCCTGGGAGGAATATTTCCGACTGGCTTTGCAAGAGAAACTGTCTATGTGAGTGGGACATAGAGGCAGGGAGGGCTAGAAGGAGGGCGGGAATGTGTGGGCTGGCCCACCCCTTCTTCCTCACCTCCTGGGTCCTGGCTTTGGGCAGATCATAGTGGGGGTTATTGTCCCCACTTCACAGAGGAGGAAACTGAGGCTCAGGGAGAAACCGAGACATCACCATGGTCTCCGGGATTGTTCCTGATCCCCCACCCCTAGCTGACATCCGGCTGAGATTAAATCATTCAAACCAAGGTGGGAAGGAATTATTCTATGAAATCCTGCTCCCCAATCCACCCCCGAAACTGCATTTTCAGGAGGAACAGAGGAAGCTTGTTCTGTGCCTCCTTCGTGTTCAGCAGCATGGTCTCAAGTCCCAATCTCAGTATCAGCATCTGTAAAATGGGGAGGGGGGTTTTCTCCTGGACCACGGCTGGGAAAGCCTTGCTGATTACACATTAGTCATTCTTTCTGCTCTCCCTTTCTCCCGGGGCGCTGGACTCCAGAACCCCACTGCCTCCTGGGCCTCTCCCTGCAGAGGTCTCAGGCATCTCGGGCTTGGCCGTAGTAGGGAGCTGGTCTCCCCGACCTGACCTGCTCTCCTGCGGCCTGCCCTGGCAGTAACATCCTTCCGGCTCCTGGGGTCACCTCTGACCCCTTTCTCACTCCCCTCCCCACTCCATCAGTTCTGCTCTCATCTCCCACCACTGCTGCCCTGCTCAGAACCACACTATCTCCGGAATATCCCATGGCCCCACCACTGGTCTCCTGCAGCTGCCCACTGTCCTTGCTCCTCACAGCAGCCAGAAAGACCCCTCCTCTGCCCAAAACACCCCCTCCGCTCCCACTTCACTTAGAGTCAAGGCCGAAGTCTCCACTCACCGTGGCCCACCGCAGTTGGATTCTCAGCTCCTCCCTGCTCCCAATTCCCATCTTTTTCCTCCTCCCTCCCTCCTCTGCAGCCACCCTAGCCACACCAGGGTCCTAGAATCTGTTCCCTGGAGATGTCCATGTGGCTTGCTCCCTCTTCTCCTCCAGGTCTCTGCTCAGATGCCACCTCCTCCCTGTTGAAAGTTTCCTTTAGTCTGCTTAATTTTTCATCTCAGTGCCTACCATGTCCTGGCATTCTTTATTATTATTATTTATTAGCTTGATTTTCTGTGGATCCCAGCAGAATGCCAGCTCACGAGGGAACAGGGATTTTTGTCTGTCCTGTTCACAGCTGCACCCCCAGTGCCTACAAGTGTGCCTGGCCCAGAGTAGGTGCTCAGGACAATTTGTTTGGTGAATAAAGAATTCAATCCCAGCACTTTGGGATGCCAAGGCGGGCGGATCACATGAGGTCAGGAGTTCGCGACCAGCCTGGCCAACATGGTGAAACCCCATCTCTACTAAAAATACAAAAAGTAGCTGGGCATGGTGGCGTGCGCCTGTAATCCCAGCTACTTGGGAGGCTGAGGCAGGAGAATTGCTTGAACCTGGAAGGCGGGAGGTTGCAGTGAGCCAAGATCCGTGCCACTGCACTCCAGCCTGAGTGACAGAGCAAGACTCCATCTCAAAAAATATATAATAAGCGGCCGGGCGCGGTGGCTCACGCCTGTAATCCCAGCACTTTGGGAGGCCGAGGCGGGTGGATCACGAGGTCAGGAGATCGAGACCATCCTGGCTAACACGGTGAAACCCCGTCTCTACTGAAAATACAAAAAAAATTAGCCGGGCGAGGTGGCGGGCGCCTGTAGTCCCAGCTACAAGGGAGGCTGAGGCAGGAGAATGGCGTGAACCCCGAGGGGCGGAGCCTGCAGTGAGCCGAGATCGCGCCACTGCACTCCAGCCTGGGTGAAAGAGCGAGACTCCGTCTCAAAAAAAAAAAAAAAAAATATATATATATATATATATATAAATAATAATAATAATAATAATTCAACCAGATGTGGTGGCTTATGCCTGTAATCCCAACATTTTGGGAGGCTGAGGCAGGAGGATTGCTTGAGTCCACGAGTTCAAGACCAGCCTGGGCAATAAAGCGAGACCTCATCTTTACAAAAATAAAAAAATAAAAATTAGCCAGGTGTGGTGGCACACGCCTGCAGTCCCAGCTACTCAAGAGACAAGATGGGAGGATTGCTTAAGCCCAGGAGTGAGCTATGATTATACCACTGCACTCCAGCCTGGGTGACAAAGCAAGACCCAAAACTAAGTCTCAAAAAAAAAAAAAAAAAAAAAAATTAAACAGCCAGCAGGTGGCTAATGGGGCACTCCAGATACAGTGGTGAGATGTGGGGCCCTGAAACGTGCTTCCTTCACCCCCACCTCCTACTTGAGCCTCTTCAGAAAGCGGCCAGAGCAGGCTGAGGATTACGTCCCACCAGTGCTGCGTCTCCTGGAGAAGAGGCAAGAGCTGGTAGATGCAGACCAGGCCCTGCAGGCCCAGAAGGAGGTGAGCCCCCACTACTGTAACGAGGTGGTGAGCCAGCAGACGGGAAGTGATGGAGCCAATTTATTAGTGGCAAGGTCTGAGACAAGTCATGTCACTGCTCCAAGCCTTGATTTCCTCATCTGTCAAATGGGGATCAAATAAGACCAGTCGTTGGTGCAAATAAATGTGTGTGCATTGAGCATGTGCTGGGCACTGCATTAAGACCTGGAGGTCTTACGATCGTCCCTGCCCTTGTGGGGCTCACAGTCTAGAGAGGAAAACAGATAAGTGTTCAGGTGGTGACTGCTACAGGGAAGAAGCACTGGACAGGGGCTGTGGGAGCCCAGAAGAAGTCCCTACCTCCCCATGGGGGTGGTCAAGGAGGGCTTCCTGGAGGAAGTGATGTCTTGGGGATTGCTGAAGGGCAAGTCGGCTTATCCAGCAAATGCGAAAGAGATGAGGAAGGAAAAACAGGCAGAGGAAAACCATACACAAAGACTGGTTGGAAGGCAAGAACCAAACACAGGTGGTTGAGTGCCTGGAAGACAGAGTATGGGAGGAGAGAGGGTAAGATGAGGCCTGAGGGAAGGGCAGGGACACTGGCATTCCAGGGCTGTAGGAGGTGTTTGGGCTTCATCCCTGGGTGATGGGAGCCACGGATGGGTTGAGTAGGGAGCAGTCACAGATCAGGGACAACAGGTGGAAGGCGTGAGGTGTGAACCTGAGAGCATGCAAGGACCCGGACCCCCAAACTCACACAGACAACCCACTCCTCACCCCCAGGTGTTCCGCACCAAGATGGCAGCCCTGAAACAGCGCTGGGAACAGCTGGAACAAAAGGAGCGGGAGTTAAAGGGATCGTTCATCCGCTTTGACAAGTTTTTGCAGGTAGGTGGAGCCTCCTGGGGGGGAGGCGGGGCCTATGGGTAGCAGCTCACACCCCCATAGGGGCCCGGCAGGTAACAAAAAGAAAAGAAATGGTTTTCGTCATGCAAAAGGAAACGGCGGGAAACACACACGCACTGCCTGAAGCAGCCGATTTAAAAAAAAAAAAAAAAAGCGGGCGGGGGAGTGGGGTGAAGAGCCAGCTTCCGAGCCAGGCCTGCTGGCCGCCCCTGGTTTTGCGAGCGAATGTCAGGGCAGGGTAGAGGTGCCGAACTCCTCTCCAGCTCCTGAGTCCCGAAGGTCGCCTTCTCCCCACCGTACTCCCCAGGACTCCGAGGCCCGGCGCAATCGCGCGCTGCGGAGGGCGGCGGAGGAGCGGCACCAGGCGGGCAGTCGGGAGGCTGAGGCCCTGCGTCTGCGGACCCAGCTCGAGGAGCTACGGCAGGAACGCGCGCGGCTGCAGCGCAGGCTTAAGCGCCTGGAGCCCTGCGCGCGCCTGCTGGAGCAAGCGCTGGAGCTGCTGCCCGGGGTGAGTCCGGGGCAGGAGGCTGGGAGCGCGGCGCCACCGCGCGGCGCTGAGTGGCTCGGGGACGGCTTCGGACCGGCGAACTACTGGAGCGCTGAACTACTGGAGTTCTTGGCATGCATGCCAAGAACTATCACTTATGGAGCACTCACTGTATGCCAGGGATACGCTTTGGTTTTTGTGGTTGTTAGTTTTGGAGTTTTTTTGAGACTGTCTCGCTTTGTCACCAGGCTGGAGTGCATTGGCGCTATCACGGCTCACTGCAGCCTCGACTTCCTGGGCTCAAGGGATCTTCCAGCCTCTGCCTCCCAAGTAGCTGGGACCACAGGCGCACACCACCACGCCTAGCTATTTTTTAAATTATTATTTTTAGTAGAGATGGTGGTCTCGCTATGTTGCCCAGGCTGGTTTCGAACTCCTGGGCTCAAGCGATCCTGCCACCTCAGCTCCCAAAGTGCTGGGATTACAGGTGTGAGCCACCGCCCACGTTTTGTTTTTGAACCCTCCCCAAAGTCCAGTGAAGTGAGTCCTGTTATTGTCAACTGTCAACCCCATTTTACAGATAGGAGAACTGAAGATTCAGAAAGTTAACTCTGGCTGGGCGCGGTGGCTCACGCCTGTAATCCCAACACTTTGGGAGGCCAAGGCGGGAGGATTGCTTGAAGCGAGGAGTTCGAGACCAGTCTGGGTAACATAGAGTGACACCTGTCTCTACAAAAAATTAGCCGGGCGTGGTGGCGTGTGAGTATAGTCTCAGCTACTTTGGAGCGGAGATGTGAGGATCGCTTGAGCCCAGGAGTTCGAGATGATAGTGAGCTATGATCGCACCACTGCACTCCAGCCCAGGTGACAGCGAGACCTTGTCTCTAACAAATGGAGGTTGACATTTAAGTCACTTTCCAGAAAGATTATTCCAATAATAAGGAACGCTGGCGGCCAGGTGGGATGGAAAGGGTAAGGGACTGCAGGCGCTTGTGAGTCCCTTCCCCGCCCCCGACTCTAGTTCCAAGAGGTCTCGGAGCTGGTGGCGCGCTTCGACGGCCTGGCCGAGACGCAGGCGGCGCTGAGGCTCAGGGAGCGCGAGCGGCTCGCGGAGCTGGAGGCGGCGCGAGCACGGCTGCAGCAGCTGCGGGACGCCTGGCCGGACGAGGTGCTCGCACAGGGCCAGCGGCGGGCACAGCTGCAGGAGCGCCTGGAGGCTGCCAGGGAGCGTACGCTGCAGTGGGTACGGCCCAGCCTAGGTGGGGGGGGCTCCGGACCCCAGGCTTCCACAGCCGGGCGGGGAGGAGCGCCAGGGCTGTTGAGGACCAACGGGACAATGCTTACCCCAGAGGGTCCGCTGCACTAAGGAGGGGAATCTCAGGCATCACCGAGCCCTTTCGGGCACGAGGCCCCGCCCCATCCGCCGGCTCGAGGCTCCTGCACCCCTCTCCCGAGAGCACCTGACTGCCTGACTGGCAGAGGTGGATGAGAAGAATGCCCGGCGCTGTGGCTCGTGCCTGTAATCCCAACACTTTGGGAGGCCGAGAGGGGCGGATCACCTCAGGTCATGAGTTCGAGACCAGCCTGGCCGACATGGTGAAACCCTGTCTCTACTAAAAATACAAAAATTAGCCAGGTCCACTGGCGGGCGCCTGTAGTCCCAGCTACTTGGGAGGCTGAAGGAGGAGAATCGCTAGTTTCCGGGAGCCGGCGGTTGCAGTGAGCTGAGATCAAGCCACTGCACTCCAGCCTGGGCGACAAAGATAGACTCCATCTCAAAAAGAAAAAAAAAAAAGTGGCTGGGAAGAGGGGGCAGCCTGCCTTGGGCCAGTTGCCATAATTGGGCGTGGGGCGGGTGTTCTCCAGGAATCCAAGTGGATTCAGATTCAGAATACAGCAGCGGAGAAGACTCTGCTCCTGGGACGCAGCAGGATGGCCGTGCTCAACCTGTTCCAGCTAGTGTGCCAGCATCAGGGGCAGCCGCCCACCCTGGACATTGAGGACACGGAGGGACAGCTAGAGCAGGTGAGGGCCCCTCTTTATGGCACCTCCAGCCCCCGAACACTCCCTCTTTGGAAAAATGAGGTACCTAAAACCCCACAGTTAGTGACACCTTCTCTGGGTTAAGTGTGGCCCTCTAAGGTCAGAGCCCTCGCCCCAGCCGTGGCTCGATTGCTGCACAGGCACCCGGTCTAGGATGGATTCCTGGGTGCATCTTGGCTCTGATAGTGGCCAGAAGAAAGCCATGCCCTTCTCTGCGACAAAGCTAGACTCCATCTCAAAAAGAAAAAAAAAAAAAAGTGGCTGGTCTCAATGCCCTCCCTCTACCAGGAAGGCCAGGGTTTGTGCTGAGTCTCTCTTTTCTCGCAGGATCCAACAGCCCACACGTGTCAACACCTGTAAAAAATCATGAGGTCCAGACTCGCCCTTCATTCATCTCTGGCCCTCTGGCTCCCTGCTTCCTGCACAGAGAGGCCTCAGCTTCCACAGGGAGGGTGAGGGTGGGGTTAGGCTGAGTTGTGCAGTGTAGAATGTGACAAAGGTTTTTTTTTTTTTTTTTTTTTTTTTTGAGACAGAGTCTAGCTCTGTCACCTAGGCTGGAGTGCAGTGACACGATCTCAGCTCACTGCAACCTCTGCCTCCTGGCGATTCTCCTGCCTCAGCCTCTCGAGTAGTTGGAATTACAGGCACACACCACGACACCCGGCTAATTTTGTATTTTTAGTAGAAATGGGGTTTCACCATGTTGGCCAGGCTGGTCTCGAACTCGAACTCCCAACCTCAAGTTATCCTCCTGCCTCAGCCTCCCAAAGTGCTAGGATTACAGGTGTGAGCCACAGCACCCAGCGTAACATAGGTTTACAATGGAGGGAGATTTCAGACTTCAAATACTTCTTTTGTTTCTAGTGGGTATACCCAAAGCATGGCCCCTTTGAGAAGTGGAGGCAAAGTAAAGGTGTAGCAGGACGAGCCACAGACAAAACTCCTCAGACACTGGATTAAAGAAGGAAGAGGTTTTTATTCGGCCGGGAGCTCGGCTCTTAAGACTCGAGTCTGCCAACGCTCCCGGCCGAATAAAAACCTCTTCCTTCTTTAATCTGGTGTCTGAGGAATTTTGTGTTAATCCGATGTCTGAGGAGTTTTGTCTGTGGCTCGTCCTGCTACAAAGGGAGGCATCCCACCTTTTCCCCAACCCATTCCCATTCCTGTTCTGCCCAATGGCCAGGATTCCAACCTAATGCCAAGATCTGGGTCCTGGGAATCTGCTTCACCCCTCCTAGTTGGTTGAATGCATCGATGCCACTATTCTTCCAAGCCTGGCCTGTTACCTGGTTACCTTGTGGCACCTGAGACTAGCAGAAACACAGGCTTGATGTAAACAGGCAAAAGTCAGTGCCTTTTCTTTTAGTCCAACTGGAGTAGTGGAAATTAAGAAGAAATAAAATCTGTAACCGGTTGTAATCAATTAGTTGTGAACACCACTGCACTAGGACCAGACCATCTCTTTTCAAAATCAACTCTCTGCCCCTGTCAAAGAGAAAGGCTCCATGGAGGGACATTAGGCCTTTTCCCACCTCCCCTAACACACCCGGGCCTCCGGGCCTGGGACTCACTGTCCTGCGGCTGCCAGAATTCAGTCACAGCTTCATTTGTTGATTGCATTTTCATTATTTTTCCAGTTGCCCCCTAGTTATGACAAGGGGGTAATTATTTTTTTCCATTTTTGGTGGAGATAAAAAGTTTCCTTCTCAGCTGTTGATATGGTGATGAATATGAGGGGGAGTCCACAGATGGTTGTAAGTTCACCCTCAAGTTCTAGTTTTCACAATGGATCCATGGCATTTATTAAGTTCATATTCATAAAGAAGTTAATTAAAACAAAATAAAAAGAGTCACCCATGGAGATAAGAGTAGATCACGAACCAATGAATATGACTGATCCAGTTACAAGAAAATAAAGCTGATGGATGCAAATGAAAATACTAATTGGATAGTGCAGGTGACAGCATCGAGGAAGCTGTGAAGGTGTCTGCTCACGCAGCAGTTGGAAAGGTTGGCCTGAGGCTTTCAAAACCCAGAACGGTTTAGGATCTCAGTCACCACCTCTGGGAACCACCAGCATTGCTATTCTTTTAATGAGGGGGTCTCCAGTCCCTGCCCTGCCTTTCGGCCTCCCCGCGTGTTGAGGGGTGGGGGCTGGACAGGGGCTCTGGGGCTGGGATGTGACTTCGTGTTGGCCCCCCCCCCAGGTGAAGCTGTTCATGCAGAACCTCTCCACCATGCTGGCCGGCCTGGGTCAGCCTGAGCCTGCGGCCCCTGCCTCCTAGCCCTGACCCAGGTGAGCAGCGGGAGAGGGGACCCCCCGAGAGACCCTGAGATAGGAGGGCCCACATTTCCAACGGGGTGTGGACTGAGTGGCTCTTCCTGAATCCGTTTCCTCATTGGGAAGATGGGAGAGTTGTGCCTGATCAGAGTGCTGTGGGCCTGCCATGAGGGGCACATACCAAGCACTCCATAAATGCAGGCCCTGATGAGGAGGTGATGGGAAGGTCAAGGGGCTATGTGTGGGGCGGCTGCCTCTAAAAGGAGATCAGACCAGGCCCTCGTGCCAGGGTGGTTGGGGCACGACAAAAGCTCTTTGTCAGGTCTCAGAACAGGGTCCATGCTAGATGAGAGATCACCAAGTCCCCTCCACTATGGACTCTGCCAGGTGAGGGGCCCAGCCTGAGAATCCAGCTCCTGGGGCCGCCCTTGACCTTCTCAGAACCTCAAACAGGGGGTGAGTGGCGAGAAGACAGAGGGCAGGCTAGGTTCTGACCTCCAGGTGTGGAGGGGCCGTGTTAACCTCTTCATAGCCAGAGGGGAGCAGCTGTGCCCTTGCCCCCTGGGCTGCACATCCTGTTCCCCTCCCCCAGCCCACTCCCAGCTGCAACCATGTCCAGTGGGAGGAAGGGGGACCAACTCCCACCTCTGGCACCTGGCTTGTGCTCTGAGCTTCACTTTCCTCATCGCTAAATGGACAAGGCAGCAGAACTTGCCCTCAGGAGACCCGCAGCTCCTCTGCCACATTAGCTGGGATTTTAGTACCCGGGTCTCTCCATTCCAACTCCCCAAGTAGACCACACTCCTGGCCACCAGCAGTGCTCAATAAAGATTTATTACATTAAAAATTCCATCGCCAAACCCTGAGGCACTCAGGGCTCTGACCGGTGCAGCCATGACCTCTGAACCCAGAACACATGGAAGCAGCAGCAGCTGAGTTGCCAACTCAGGTCTTGGCCTGCCTGGCTTTGCTGGCGAACTCCTACACACCCTTCAGGGCCCTGCTCAAATGTCTCTGTCTTAGGCTGACGCAGCTGCTGCCCTTCTGTGGCCATACAGTGCTCCTTTTCACGGATGATGGCTCCTGCAGGGAGTGCCCCCAGTGCCCAGCACAGGGCCAGGCACACAGTGGTGCACGGGAACGTCTGCTGATGTCCACCCTAAGGCCAATCAAGGAGCCACGGGGCTGGGTCCTGGTCCTCACATCCTCTTCCGCATCTTGCCCTTTTTGGAGCGGGTACCTCGGCCGAAGGCACCCTGCTGCAGCTCCTGGACGCGGCGGCGGTTGCGGGCAGAGAGCTGCTTGAGGCCACCACGCTGCAGGAAGCGCAGCTTCTGGGCCCGGCGCCGCTGCTTCAGGATCTGCTGCTTGGTCTTGAGTTCCGGGCGGACGCGGCCTGCAGGGGTGCCTGGGGCGTGGGGCCGGGATGCACCTGCCGGGACAGGGATTCAGGGAGCTCAGCTGTTGGGATCACTCCCAAGATCCCCTCCTCCCAGAAGCTCGCAGACTCCTCCCCTGCCCCTACTCCTGTTCTGTGCTTATTGCTGTGGCCCAGTGTCTGTACACAGTAGGTGGCTAATAAAGTTTTAGGCAGCCTCATGGAGTGGTCAATAACACGGGGACAGAACTGCTGGGGTTCAAATCCCAGCTGTGACGACCTCTTGGACCCTGGGCAAGAAGTTAACGGCTCTGTGCCTCAGTTTCCCCATCTGTAAATTATAAATCACAGCACCCCCCTCATGGGTGAAGAGCAAATGCATTTACATGGTGTAAAGTGCTCAGAATTTCAAGGCCTGTCCCATAGTGAGAGCCTTTTGGGCATGACTGTTACTATTAAAACTTCTCCAACCAAAGAGTGTATGTCTCCACAGCACACCTACTGCACGCCAGGCTCTGAGGCCCCCCATAGTAACCGATACAGACCTCAGCCTCTGTCTCCATGGACACCATGCTCTAGGCTCGTTAAATGAAAAAAGAATGTAGATGAACCTTCCTTTAGGTGGGAGAGGAATCAGAGAAGGCCAGAGAGGGAGAGGGACTTGTCTGAGATCACACAGCAAAGCAGCGGCAGCAGCAGTCAGCAACCCTGCCCCAGCCCGACCGGTGGGCATCAGGTAGTCCATTCTTCTAGTTCTCCGGGAGGCAAGCACCACCCTCCCTGGCTCCCACTAAGCCCTGTGTCCTCCTCGTCCTCCCCATTCATAACAGCAGCCTCCCCAGGGCTCCCAGAGGGATGACCATTAGGGTAGTCCCAGCTGTCTCCAGTGGAGCCAGGGTGACTCGCAGGACCTATCACTTCCCATGAGGACAGCAGAGGAAGAAGAGCTGCTTTCTCCCAAAGCCCACAGGTCGCCTCCCTTTCCCCAGCCCCTGCACGCCCACTGCACGGCACTGCTCGCAGCAGAAGCTGCTGCTTCACCCAGGTAAAAACAGGCTGAGAAGTGAGGTGTGGGTGGTCCCCACCCAGCCATGCTGACAAGGAGACACTCCCACAGATGGGAGAGCTGGAGAGGGAGGAGCCACAGAGAACAGGCCCAGGCAAATGCACACAGGCTCACAGAGACACCCAGGGGAGGCAGTGACCAGCCCCAGGAGGTGGAGGGACACAAGCAGGGGCTAAGGCCATCTGAGAGAGACCCAAGACATGGTCCCAAACTCCCCTCTCCCCAGGGAAGGCCCCAGGTGGGAGCCTTGGGCAGCTGGTTACCCAGGTTCAGTCATAGCCCTCATAAGGCACCTGTTTCCCAGCCTGTAAAATGGGTATTCGCAGTCACCTTGCCTCCCAGGTCATGTGTGGCCTTCCAGGATAGAGCCTGCCTGCACCCAGCAAGTGGGAGCCCCTCCCTGACAACAGCCCTTAAGCACAGGCTCTGGCAGACAGAGCCGGCTTCAAATCCACCTTAGCCTGTTACTGGCTGAGGGACCCCGGCCAGATCAAAGAGGTCCAAGTCCTCAGATGACCAAATGTACCACTTGCCAACCCACATTTCAAGGAAGTATCTTCCTCAACATCCCCGGTGATCGCCTCCTCCCGGAACCAAAACTGCTTCTGTCTGCGTCTTTGGTGACATGAACTTCCCCACAGCATTGCTAAAAAGAACGTCACTCTTGAGGACGCCACAGGGAATCAATTCATGCTCACTCTGTCAGGTCGAACCACATGCAAATGCCATTTTTGCAGGTGAAAATGGCCCATGTAGCAGCATTCGCACAAGGTTCCACCTCCCGAGTTCTCTAGGATTTTAGACAATTGGCTTAATTAGGTGAACAGGGCATCTACCAGAAGTTATCCCTGTGGCTTCATCTGTGAAGTGGAAGGGGGTCGGGGACAAGTCACCTGAGGGGCATGGCGCTTCCCAGCGCCTGTCAGGCGGTGCTCGTGACCATCAGAGGCCGGGACAGTAGGAAGGGGGAACTTGTGGGTGTGGGGGTTGGGTGGGGGGATCATGGAGGGACTCAGGGTTTTGGCAGCATACCCCAACACACCCAGCTCTGGGGCTCTGCAGTAGCCCCTGCACCTGTGCCTCAGCGTTACACTAATCTGACCATAACTGCTCTGCCTACCTGTGCACCCACACTCCCCACCCTGGCTCTCACCTTGGCCACGGCCTCGCTTCCCACCTCTTCGCTCTGGGCCTCGCCGGTCAGATGCCCCTTCTTCGTCCGAGTCACGATCATCAATTTTCTGTTTCTGTTTCCACTTCTGATAGCTGGGAAACCTCGTTAAGGAAGCTGCGTGAAGCCCCTGGGATGGGAGAAGGCTCCTCCCCACACTGCCCCAGCAGACAGAGTTCCGTTATCCCAGCCGCAGCTGAAGCTGCTCGGCCCCGCCACCAGCACACAGGTCCCACTTATTGGAGATGCTGTTGCTGAAGCTGCTCGGCCCCGCCCCCAGCATCAGGTCCCACTTATTGGAGATGCGGCTGCTGAAGCTGCTGGGCCCGCCCCCAGCACAGGCCCCACTTATTGGAGATGCTGCTGCTGAAGCTGCTGGGCCCCGCCCCCAGCACAGGTCCCACTAGTTGGAGATGCTACCGCTGAAGCTGCTCGGCCTCGCCCCCAGCACCAGGTCCCACCTACTGGGGATGCGGCTGCTGAAGCCGCTCAGCCCCGCCCCCTCCTCCCCACCCCCGCCCCCAGGTCCCACTTAATCGAAGCTGCTGCTGCTGAAGCTGCTCGGCCCCGCCCCTCCCCAGCCACGCCCCTCAGGATACAGGTCTCGCTTGTAGGAGCTGCTGATGTAGCGGCCGCTCTCTGTCTTAATCTTCTTCTTGTCTTCCTGTCCTGACTGTCCCACAAACCGCTTCTTCTTACGGTCCCTGCAGGAGAAGGAGTTGGGACGGCTGCCGTGGAGGGAAACGTTTGGAGTGCCGGCTGCCGCTAGGGGCCTGTCTCCTCACCTGACCCTCTTGTCAGGTTGTTGAAGCATTAAAGGAAAGCAGTGCAGCCATGTCTGGCATGCAGTTGGCGCTCAGTAAAGGCTTCTTCCCTATCCCTCCTCACCTCTCCCTGCAGTAAAGGTCTCAAAAGGGAGTGTGGCGGTCAGAGGACTGCCACCAGCACTGGGGGCTGGCTCAGGGACAAGAGCTTCCTGAAGGATTTCCAATCCCCTCCCCCTTCCCAGCTGTGACCCTGGGTTGAATAACATACATTCTCCAGACGCTAGAGTCCTGAACGAATGGGTCCTGAGCCCTGTCTAGAAAGACTTGCCAGCAAAAAGAATAGACGGGGTCAAGATCTCTGTGGTGTGTGATCAAATCAAGGGGACAGCACAGCCAGGGGCCATCACACCTGCTGTGAGTGGTCACCACATGGGGGACAGCCAGGCCATAATCCGGGCTGTGCAGGATCAGATGGGAGTGAGGACGTCAGGGAGC
The DNA here is from genome assembly GCF_009828535.3 of Hylobates moloch. NCBI lineage: Eukaryota > Metazoa > Chordata > Mammalia > Primates > Hylobatidae > Hylobates > Hylobates moloch. The sequence goes on along the minus strand of NW_026652287.1, from coordinate 19,747,849 downwards.
TCACCCTGCCTGCTGGCATGGAGGGGCGGCTCACTCGTTCACTCACCCCGGGCATGGAGGGAGGGGCGGCTCACTCGATCACTCACCCCAAGCATGGAGGGGCAGCGGCGGCTCACTCGATCACTCACCCCAAGCATGGAGGGGCAGCTCAGTTGATCACTCACCCCGAGCATGGAGGGGCAGCTCACTCGGTCACTCACCCCGAGCATGGAGGGGCGGCTCACTCGCTCACTCACCCCGAGCATGGAGGGGCGGCTCAGTCGATCACTCACCACTTGAGCTGCTGCCGGCCCCTCGTCAGGTTCTGGGCTTCATCCCCCATCAGGTCCAGGACAGCACCAGCCGCCTGCTGCTCGAAGGCTCCCCCTTCCCTGCTGATGCTCAGGCTGCAGAGGGAGAGTGGGAGACATAATCAGATTGATGGGACCCAGCGGACCCGCCTGCCCCACCCAGGACCCCGCCAGCCACTCACCCCCGCTCGCTGTCAAAGTCCTTGGGCCGGTAGGGGATGTAGAATTCCTGGTCCCGCTGCCGGGCCTCCTCCCTCTGCCTCTTGGCTCCCCTGTTGGGTCCTGACCGCTGCCGCTTCCGGCCCACGACCTCTGAGAAAATGTCCTGGCAGAGCAGGGACCAAGGCCCAGCGTCATGCCTGCGGCCCCCGGGGAGTCCCCGCAGCCTCCCTACCCACCAGCCTGGCCACAGTGAAGGGCCAATGGCTTCTCGGGGACTTTCAAAGCTTCACTTTGCCATTTCTTAGCTGGGTGACAGTGTCTCCTGTGAGACCCTGAGTTTCCTCATCTGCACACACAGTGCAACCCCTGCCTCAGGGACCAGCAGAGGCAGGACAGCTGGGTGAGGAGGAGAGTGCCGGCCGGGGGAGACCCAACTCCCCATTCCAGCTCCGCGCCCCAGGTTGTGTGACAGGCGGCCCGGCCCTTCTCTGTGCCTGGCCTGCTATGAACAACGTGGACTAGGCCAGGGGTCTCCAACTGGTCTTCTTGGCTACTGAACCCTCTGTCCAAACAAAACATGAGAGGGACATCCTGGGGGACACGCAGGCCCAGGACCCACCAACCAGGTGAATGGGACACTTCATGGTCCTCCCTCTGAGTGGAGACCCACACGTCTCACTGCAGAAGCCCTGATGTGTGTGGTGGCTGGTGATGCCCCGAACCCCACTGAGGGTGTCATGTCATACACAGCTCCTCAGGCTAAAGACCTGGCCCCAGAGTTTTAAACGAGGGATGGTGGACAAGAACCATGCCCCGACTCTGCAGATGGGAAGCTGACTGCATCCACCTCCATCCACTGCTCAAAGATCCTAGGACAGCCTCATGGGCTGCTGGGACTTAGCCACCCCTTCCCCGTTCCCCAGGTCCAGGGTCCCCAGGGTGGAACCTGTACCTCCACACTCTCTCCCGCCTCCTCCTCCTCCTCCTCCTTCTCAGGCTGCTTCTCCTGCAGTGCTGGGCAGCTCGGGGCTGGGCCCACTGGGCCCTCCTGCTGCTCCTGCCGCCCCTGCTGGAAGCGGGCGACGGCCTTGCGGTCCTTCTGCCGCTTGGCGCGCATCACCTGGCTGCATAGGTCTCGGCTGGAGGCGTTGATCTCAAAGATAGTCTGTGGAGGGGACACCCAGTCCTTTGCCCACTGGCCTCCTACCCCCAACCCCACCCTTACCACTTGGTGGGCTCCCTATGGGTGTTCTTCCCCAAGCCTTCCCCAATGTCCAAGGTGGGCACTCTCATTATCTGCACTTCACAATTAGATAGAAAGACCCAAGCCAGGCGCAGTGGCTCATGCCTGTAATCCCAGCACTTGGGGAGGCTGAGGCGGGCAGATCACTTGAGGTCAGGAGTTCGAGACTAGCCTGGCCAACACGGCGAAACCCCATCTCTGCTAAAAATACAAAAATTAGCCAGGTGTGGTGGTGGGCACCTGTAGTCCCAGCTACTTAGGAGGCTGAGGCAGGAGAATCACTTGAACCCAGAAGGCAGAGATTGCGGTGAGCCGAGATTGCACCATTGCACCTCAGCCTGAGTAACAGAGTGAGACTCCATCTCAAAAACAAAACAAAACAAAAACACAAAGAGAGACCCAGGCCAGGCACTGTGGCTCACGCCTGTAATCTCAGCATTTTGGGAGGCTGAGGCAGGAGGATCACCTGAGCCCAGGGGTTTGAGACCAGCCTAGGAAACATGGCATGACCTCATCTCTACAAAAACTAAAAAAAATTAGCCAGGTGTGGTGGCATGCACCTGTAGTCCCAGCTACTCAGGAGGCTGAGATAGGAGGATCATTTGAGCCCAGGAGGTCAAGGCTGCAGTAAGCCATGATTGCACCACTGCACTCCAGCCTGGGTGACAAAGCAAGACACTGTTTCAAAAACAAACAAACAAAAACCCAGAGGGTGAGTAACCAGCCCATGGTCACATGCTAGGAAAAACCATAGCTTGTCAACCCAAGTCCATTTGACTTCAAAACCGGTGCTCTTAACCATGACACTCTCTCCAGCTCCTCTCCTGATCCTGGCTGGCGGGCAGGCTTACTCACTCCTGAGTAGGTCTTTCCTTTTGTGCATCCCCTTCCATATGCACAAGATGGGGTGCCTAATGGGAGTCAACAGTTGGGAAGGAGGGAAGGAAGCTCAGGAAAGCCAGCTCTTCAGGCCTCTAACAGACCAGGGGCATGTCACTTCCCCTTGTGAGCCATCTGTAAGTGCTAGGGAATGGCTGCCCCATAGGACCTGCTGTGGGCCAGCAGGGATGGTTCCAGAACAAGGTGCATCTCAAGAGAGGCTGTCAGAGCCAAGGCTGCAGGTTAAGAAGCTATAAGCTCAGATGAAAATCCCTGCTGGGGGTCAGAAGTGCAATCTGAGTCCTGGCACCACTGTTGTCACCGTGTGACCCCAGGCCACAGGCCTTCTGTCTCTAGGCTCCACTGAGCCAGGACTCAGAGCGTGGTCTCCACCTGGCCCCACTTACTGCCCGGGAGCGGTAGTTCTTTATGCTGTCCACCAGCCTCAGCCGCTGCAGCTCCTCCTCCTCAAAACGAGAGCCTGGTAGGAAAGCAGCAAGGTGTGAGGCTGTGCGTGGGGTCAGCAAGGCCCACCTGCCACCCCCTGCCTTGTAGAAGGACTCACTGAAGAGGGGGTGCAGGCCCAGCCCCACAAGGTCCATCTCCTTGGCCCTCTTGATGGACTCGGGTGAGGGCGCCGGGCGCGAGCGCACATACTGCTGCTGGGCGTTGTCGGCGACGCGGGCCAGGCCCCGTAGCTCCAGCGATGCCTCCAGGGTGCTCTGCAGGCCGCTGTCCTCCTCATCCACCACACTCTGTGGCACCCGACCCAGCATGCTGTCCACACCGGCCACACCTGCACGCCACACAGCACCTTGTCAGAGGTCTTTCACTTGGCCCGCCTGTCCACTGCCCGACCACCACTCCTGGGCCTCAGCCTGGCCCCCGAATCACAGGTAAATGGCTACAAAATAATCACTGCAAAGAACACCAGCACTTACGGAGGAGCTAGAGAGCCAGACACTTGAATACACCAACATGGGTCAACAAACTGCGGCCGGCCGGCCAGCTGCCTGCTGCTTCTGGAAATAGCTCTACCGGAGCACAGCTCACTACTTGCTTACGCGTGGTCCCCGGCTGTTTCTGCACTACAAGGCCAGGGTTGAAGAGCCACCCGGGATCACACGGCCCACAGAGCCTAGGATATGTACTATCTGGCTCTAAAAAAATTCTTTGTTGGCCGGGCACGGTGGCTCATGCCTGTAATCTCAGAGTTCTGGGAGGCTGAGGCAGGAGGATCACTTGAGGCCACGAATTGGAGACCAGCCTGAGCAATGTAGTGACACTCCATGTCTACAATAAATTTTAAAATTAGCCGGGCATGGTGTTGTGCCCCTGTAGTCTCTCAACTACTCAGGGGGTGAGACAGGAGGATCGCTTGAGCCCGGGAGCTCACGGCTGCCGTGAGCCGTGATAGTGCCACTGCACTCCAGCCTGGGTGACAGAACAAGACTTTGTCTCTCTTAAAAACAAAAAACAAACATCAGCAACTTTGCCGACTCCAGCATTAGAAATTCAATTTCCACAGCAACCCTGTTCTATAGATAAGAAAACTGAGGCTTAGCGAGGTTCAACTACTACCAGGACTGTCTAATGAGTCAGTTGCAGAGACAGGATTCAATCTAAGCAGAGTCCATACTAACAACAGCGATACTTATGGTAATAAGTAACAGCAACAGTTCAGAGCAGAGGATGCCGGGGACAGAGGCTTCCTATGTGTAAGCACTGTGCTGAGTCCATCATCATCATCTCTTTTACCTCACACCAAACCTATGAGGAAAGTACCTGTTTTCTTTTGTCGTCATGTTCTAACTTTTTACTACAAAATATATACAACAGTAAGCCAGGCATGGTGGCTCACACCTGTAACCCCAGCACTTTGGAAGCCAAGGCAAGAGGATCGCTTGAGTGCAGGAGTTCAAGACCAGCCTGGGCAACACAGTGAGACCCCATCTCTACAAAAAATAAAAAAAATTATCCAGGCATGGTGGCACCTGCCTGTATTCCCAGCTCCTCAAGAGGCTGAGGTGGAAGGATTGCTTGAGCCTAGGAGATCAAGGGTGCAGTGAGCTGTGATCATGCCACTATACTCCAGCCTGGGTGACAGAGTGAGCCCCTCTCAAAAAAAAAAATAATAAAATAAAATAAAAAAGCAAAACAACGAAAGAAAAACAAAAAGCTGAGGGAAGAGTGTGATGGACCTCATGGGCCCATCACCCAGCATTAATTACCAACATTTGGCCAATCATGCAAGAAAGGCCCTGATGAGTCCATTTTAGAGATGAGGAAACTGAGGCTCCTGGAGGTTTAGAGATTTGCCAAGGGGCACATGGTGAGGGTCAGGGGCGGAAACCAAACCCTGCATTGGGTCAGGAGCCTGCCCTCTTCCCATCTCTCCAGATTAAGCAGGTGCTGGGCCCTGCTGACCCCCGGCTAGCTCTGGAGCAAATTCAGGATGTCTCTCCCTAAAAGCTAACTGCACCGGGGGTGGTTTCTGCCTGGACATTGGGGGAGGCTCCTTCCCTCCCTCTGCCCCTCCCACGCCCATGCACAGCTCTCAACCCAGGAGGCTGCAGATCTGTAGAGCCTGTATGGGGCTGCATGCTGCCTCTGGCCCTGAGCAGGCCCTGGGTGCAGGGTCCATTTCCTCCTGCTCCTGCCTGTCACCGGACCCCTGGGGCTGCCGGGTGGGGCTGTGCTGGCACCTCCCTCCCTTGGCCCTTGCACTCTCGGCTTTGCCCCCAGGAAAATGCTTTGAAATGCCCTTTAGGCGCCCGTTCCAATTCACCTGTGTGGCGCCCGACTGAGGCCTCCACCTCCAGTGACTGCACAGGCTGCCCCTCAACCAGCCAGGCCCCGCAGCCCTTTCCTATGCCCTCGCATCTGACCCCAGACTTTCCGCTGCGGTGTCTGCTTTCCAGCTGCCTCCAGGCATGGGCTGGGACACTGCAGGGCCACACGGTCACCTGAGAGGGCCACGGCCTGGACAGAGATCACCACTGGCAGCCAAGAGTGAACAGCCGAGGCGGAGGGGGCCCGGAGCTCTGATGGCTGCGCTCTCTGCTGACTGCTGGCTGGGCTGTCCGGAGGAGGCCGCCTCAGCTCTCTGAGCTTGAGTCTCGGGGCTCTAGGCGGACCTGAATCTCAGCTCCCCACCTCCCTGCTGTGTGCATGCGGGTAGACCTGTCAGAGCCATTCTCTCATCTGTGAAGCAGAGGTGATGACAGCCCTCCCTCCAGCACAGACGGACAAATGAGACAAGATGTGTCCAGGGCCTGGGAACCAGCAGGACTGCAGGTGGAGGCCCATAGTTGGAGGCCCACAGATGGAGGCCATGGTGATTGCTATTGTCTGTCCCATGCATTCCCACTCTAGGATGTATACAGAAATGTCCTGTGGGCGGCTGGGCACAGTGGCTCACGCCTGTAATCCCAGCACTTTGGGAGGCCGAGGTGGGCAGATTACCTGAGATCAGGAGTTCAAGACCAGCGTGGCCAACATGGTGAAACCCTGTCTCTACTAAAAATACAAAATTAGCTGGGCGTGGTGGTGTGTGCCTGCAGTCCCAGCTACTCGGGAGGCTGAGGCAGGAGAATCACTTGAACCCAGGACGCGGAGGTTGTGGTGAGCCGAGATCGCGCCATTGCACTCCAGCCTGGGCAACAAGAGTGAAACCCTGTCTCAATAAATAAATAAATAAACAAATAAAAAAATGTCCTGTGGGCTTGGTCTAAATGAGCCTCAGCCTCTCTCTCCTTCCGCTGCGCTCCCCTGAAAACTCAGTCAAGTATAGGGTCACACACTAGATGCCTGCAGGGGCTGGGCAGGCCACACTGACAGGAAGGGGAGGCAGGCAGGGGCTGCAAGGGACCAGGAAGCCTGTCTAACGGGGGTGCCATGGCTTAGCACCCAGATCCAACCGTTTCCCAGTAGATACCAGAAATCCGGATTGCTGTGGGAAATCCTGAGTTTAAAATAGAGGGATTAGCCGGGCACAGTGGCTTGCTTGAGCCCAGGACTTGCAAGTTGCAGCAAGCCATGATCGCACCACTGCACTCCAGCCTGAGCAAGAGTAAGACCCCGTCTCGTTAAAAAATTAAAGGACTCAGCCGGGCACAGTGACTCACACCTGTAATCCCAGCACTTTGGGAGGGGGGTGAATCACTTGAGGTCAGGAATTCGAGACCAGCCTGGCCAACATGGTGAAACCTTGTCTCTACTAAAAATACAATAAAAAATTAGCCCCGCATGGTGGCGGGCATCTATAGTCCCAGCTACTCGGGAGGCTGAGGCAAGAGAATGGCTTGAACTTGGGAGGCAGAGGTTGCCTTGAGCCAAGATCGCACCACTGCACCCACCCTAGGCAACAGAGCGAGACTCTGTCTCAAAAAATAAAACAAAACAAATAAAATACAATAAATAAAAGGAATCATCTTCTCTTGGGGTCAAACCCAGCCCCACCTCCTCCCACAGCCAAAACAGGGCCCATGACCTCCACGGGGACCCCCTAGCCCCACCCAGCCTCCACTCACCTGAGGGCTCCTCGAGGGGTCGGGCGAGGGTGAGGGAGCGGCCCAGGAACAGGTGCAGATCCAGCAGGTAGGGGATTTCATCAGGGGCCACCAAGGAGTAGGCTGTGCCACTTCGGCCAGCCCGAGCCACACGGCCTGCAGCAAGGAGACGTTCAAGCTTCATTAAGCAAAGAAGAAGGACCTGGACCCAGCATGAGTTCCACAGGCCAGACCCTGGGCAGGTGAGCCTGGCCAGGCCTCGAACCTCACACAGCTACTGTCCCCACCTACGCACAGGGAAGTTCAATCCCGTCCCCGGGTTGATCTGTGAGAGTGTGCCCGAGCTGGCACAGTGCTCTGGAGACTAGCAAAAATACAGCAAGGCCCTGCTCAGGAGCATGATCAAAACTCTTCAGTGCCCCCACTTTTGAGAATTCTCCCCAAAGACGCAAAGATTCACACACAAGGAGGTTTGCTGTGGCCCTGACTAGGACAGCCCCAAGTTGGAAACTAAAGGCTCAAGGATAGAGGACTGGATAAGTGAATCAGCTGATGGCCACACTGTGGGAATTAAACCGCTCAGGAAAAGAGTGGGCAAACTACAGCCTGCAGGGCCAGGCTGGTGGCTCACGCCTGTAATCACAACACTTTGAGGGGCTGAGGCGGGAGAATCACTTGAGGCCAGGAGTTCGAGAACAGCCTGGGCAAAACAGCAAGACCCCATGTCTACAAAAAATGAAAATTAGCCAAATGTGGTGGTGTGTGCCTGTAGCCCTAAGTACTTGGGAGGCTGAGCTGGGAGGATTGCTTGAATCTAGGAGTTCAAGCTTATAGTGAGCTATGATCATGCCACTGCACTACAGCCCAAGCAACAGAGTGAGATCCTGGCCCTCTGCTTGTCTGTGTAAATAAAGATTTACTGGAACACAGCCACACTCATTTGTTTATATATTATCTATGTAAATGAATAGGCAGCATTCACACGACAGCAGCAGAGATGAACAGTTATGACAGAGACAGTATGGTCCACAAAGCCTAACGTTTCATGTCTAGCCCCTTACAGAAGAGATGTGCCAACCCATCACAGAATGACATTTCATAGTAAATGAAAAACATTCGTGATGTACGGTGATGTAAAAAGAAAAAAACAAAAAGCAAGTTATAAAAAAGAGCACCCAACATGACTGCAGTTTTGCATGAAGTACATAAATCCCTACATAGCATTACATTTTGGTTTGTCTCTGTATCTTGGGAAAACAAGGTGTTATGACATTTGGAGATTTCATCTGAGGTTGTCTGACCGGCACTGTTGGTCTTGTGAGGCACAAGAAATTCCCTTTGGGGGGGGGTCCTGGGGACCTCCCCAGGGACAAGCAGAACCAGCTCTCCACACAGCAACGGAAACTAGGGGACAGCAGACAGCAACAAGGGGGAAGTGCGCCCGCCACATGACACTTATCAATTAAAAGAAGGCAAAGAAAGTAGAATAACATTTACCAGGGGCTGCGGGAGGGGAATCAGGAGATTTTGTCTGATGGATAGAGCTTCAGTTTTGCAACATGAAAAAGTTCTGGGGCCAAGCACAGTGGCTCACGCGTACAATCCCAGCACTTTAGGAGGCTGAGGCAGACGCATCACTTGAGGTTAGGAGTTCAATACCAGCTTGGCCAACATGGTAAAACCCCCGTCTCTACTAAAAACACAAAAAATTAGCTGGGCCTAGTGGCGAGCACCTGTAATCCCAGCTACTTGGGAGGCTGATGCAAGAGAATAGCTGGAACCTGGGAGATGAAGGTTGCAGTGAGCCGAGATCATGCCACTGCACTCCAGCCTGGGGTACAAAGCAAGACTCCATCTCAAAAAAAAAAAAAAAAAGTTTTGGGGACAGATGGTGGTGACGGTTGTACAATGTGAACAGACTCGATGCCACTCCACTGCACACTGGGAAATGGCAAAATGCTGAATTGCATGCTATGTCTACTTTACCACAACTTAAAATAGAAACATCAGAAGAATGGACGCACACCAAAATGATGGCCATGTCATCAGAGAGCAATGGGGGACAGCGATCTCTGAAATGAGACCACAGCTGCTCCATGACTTACGAAGGGCTGCATCTCAATAAACCCAACAGCCATCAAAAACACACGCATTGCACCTAACCCACTAAACATCACAGCTCAGCCAGCCTGCCTTGAACATGCTCCAAATGCTTCCATTAGCCTACCCTTGGGCAAAATCATCCCACACATAGCCGATTTTAAAATAAAGTGTTGAATATCTCATGTAACTTATTGAATACTGTACTGAAAGAAAAAAATAGAACAGCTGTATGGGTGCTATTGTAAAGTCAAAAAAACCATAAGCTGAATAATTGTTTTTTTTGGTTTTTTTGAGACAAGATCTTGCTCCGTCACCCAGGTTGGAGTGCAGTGGCACGATCAGGAGTTTGAGACCAGCTTGAGCAATATAGCAAGGCTCTGTCTCTAAAAAAAAGCCCACAGCCACCCCATGTGCAGTGTCAAGAGTTAAGCCTTGTACCCTCGGCTTCTGCCAGGATCCGGTACCCCTGCCTGCCCCAGGGCCAGCCACGGGCTGCTTACCCACGCGGTGCAGGAAGAGCTTGCCCTTGGCGGGGAAGCTGTAGTTGATGACATTGTCCAGCAGCGGGATGTCCAGGCCCCGGGCGGCCAGGTCAGTCACAATGAGAGCGGAGCACTTGCCAAGCGTGAATTTGGCGAGGTTGATCTTGCGGGCTGTCGGGTCTAGGGCACTGTAGATGTGGGCACAGCTCACCCGCTGGGTCGTCAGCAGCTGCTCAGAGCAAAGATGGTAGCAAAGTGAGAAGGAGACTTGGAGAAGAAAGGAAAGGAAGCCAGACCATGGCGGGGGACAGGCACTGAGGTGCAGAGACAAGACCACGGGTTCTGGAGTCTGGCACCCTTGGTCTGAATCCAAGCTTGCTGGGTGACACCAGTTTGGGGAGGAATGGAGCTTACAACACCTCCCACCTCTCTGCAGAGTTGTCTGAGGATCAGAGATGATGTGTGCAGAGGGCCCTCTCAGGGAAACTGCAAATGCCACCTCAGTGCACAGGCCTTATCCTGATTCTGCCACAAACAAGCTGTGTGACTTGGGCAAGTTACCAAACCTTTCTGTGCCTCATTTTCCCCATCTGTACGAATAACTGCCCCTTCTTTGTGCCTTAATATGAGGATCACAAGAGTCAGTATACACAGTGCTGAGAACAGTCTCAACATGGAACACTCATGAGAGTGCTAGCTCTTCTTTACAGATTACTATTTAAACTGGGCATAGTGGCTCATGCCTGTAATCCCAGCATTTCCGGAAACCAAGGCTGGAAAATCACTTAAGCCCATAAGCTCCAGACTAGCCTGGGTAACACAGCCAAGACACCATCTCTACAAAAAAATAAAAATAAATAAAAAATGAGCTGGCATGGTCAGGCATGACTCGTGTCTATAGTCCCAGGTACTTGGGAGGCTGAGATGGGTGGATCACTTGAGCCCAGGAGGCAGAGGTTGCAGTAAGCCATGATCATGCTTCTGCACTCCAGCCTGGCCAAAGGAGCAAAACTCTGTCTCTAAAAAACAACTATTTAAAAATTACTATTTTGGTCTTATTCACTGGTGACCCCAGCAGCTGCACAGAGGGAACGTTGTTAACTGTGTGTGGAGTAAGTGAAACCCAGTGAACCATGTCCTCAGATAACAGACCCAGGTGTAGCTGATGGGGAGGCAGGCACTGACAGAAAGGGGCCCCACTGCCTTCCGGTGCACAGCGACTCCCCAGGCTTTGACCCAGGCGGGGGTCACACAGGCATAACACATATGAAAAAACTCTTTGAGCCACTCACACATGCTAACAGCGCTTCACACAGCTTGCTACATGCAGGTCATGCCTCAATCTTAAGAAGTCAAACAAACCAAATACTAAAAATCTACAGGAAAATAACAGAATGGCAGGGACAGGCTTCAAAATAACCCGGATGTAAGGGGACATAACAGATGAAGGTCAAAACCAGCTATGAGCTGATAACAGTTGTACCTAGATAACGAGTACCCGGGGTTCATCATATTATTTTCTGATCTTAGAACTGGTTTGAAATTTTCTCACAATAAAAAGTTTAGGCCAGGCGCTGTGGCTTACACCTGTAATCCCAGCACTTTAGGAGGCTGAGATGGGCAGATCACTTGAGGTCAGGAGTTCAAGACTCACCTGGCCAACACAGCAAACCCCGTCTCCATGAAAAATACAAAAATTAGACAGGCATGGTGGCACCTGAAGTCTCAGCTACTCAGGAGGATGAGGCAGGAGAATCGCTTGAACCTGGGAGGTAGAGGTTGCAGTGAGCTGAGATCGTGCCACTGCACTCCAGCCTGGGCAACAGAGTGAAATACCACTTCCAAAAAAAAAAAAAAAAAATGTTTTCATAATAAAAAGTTTAGGCTGGGTGCAATGGCTCACACCTATAATCCCAGTACAATGGGAGGCCAAGGTGGGAGGATCACCTGAGCCCAGGAGTTCAAGACCAGCTTGGGCGACTGAGTGAGAACTTGTCTTTACAAAGTATAAAAATAAGTAACAAATTAGTTGGGCAGGGTGACATGCACCAGAAGTCCCAAGTACTCGGGAGGCTGAGGCGGGAGGATCGTTTGAGCCTGGAAGGTCAAGGCTGCAGTGAGCCGCGATTGTGCCACTGCACTCTAGCCTGGATGGCAGAGCGAGGCTCCGTCTCAAAAAAAAACAAAAATGACCATCTTGAGCCCAGGCCCAGGCTCCTGGTCCGCTCTCGTGTTGCCCTCTAGTGACTGCACAGGGAACTGCAGCTCCAAACTCCGGCTGAAGGAGGTGCCCGTCCCACTCAGGACTCTGCTCACCTCAGTGAGGTACTCGGCGTGGTGCTTTGTGGCCACAAACACCACGGTCTGGTCCTGGGGCCGCACCACGTTGCGCAGCAGGTGGAGCAGCACGGCAGCCTTGGTGTCCTCCCGCACGAGGAAGAAGGAGGTCTGCGGGGAGAGGGCATCACGGGTTGGCTTACAGGGTCCTGGCCCAGGGCCTGCAGGGCCCACCTGGACACACCCTCCTGGGACGGGACAGGTGCAGCCTCACCTTCAGCTGCTCGTTGAGCTTGGTGTCCACGTCAAGCCGGATGAGCACGGGCTCCGTGAGGCCTGCAGGAGACATGGGGGAGAGTGAGGGAGTTGCAGAGGGACTGGACCCCCAGCCCCCATCTCCACCCTCAGCTCACACACCAGCCCGGGCAAATTCCACCAGCAGTTTGGGCAGCGTGGCGGAGAACAGCACCGTCTGGTGGCCCCCAGGGAGGCGGGCGATGATCTCCTGCAGCTGCTCTGCGAAGCCCATTTCAAAAAGCCTGGAAGGGTAGAGGGCAGGACTGGGTCAGAGGGGGCCTCCACTCCCTGGAGTTCCAACCTTGCCCCTGGAGTTCCAGCCATCCTTGTCCCCACAACTTCTGCGGTGTCCCAGGGCTTGCCTCACTCTAACTCAGCCCACTCACACTTATCACGTGACTTCATCCTAAACAACAACCTTGAAATCTGGAATCTGTCTTGGTTATGTTCTTACAAACTCATGCTGAAATAAACGACAGCAGCCCAGGCCGGCTGCAGAGGCTCACGCCTGTGATCCCAAGCACTTTGGGAGGCCAAGGCGGGTGGATCACCAGGTCAGGAGATCGAGACCATCCTGGCTAACACGGTGAAACCCCGTCTCTACTAAAAATACAAAAAAATTAGCCGGGCGTGGTGGTGGGTGCCTGTAGTCCCAGCTACTCCGGAGGCTGAGGCAAGAGAATGGCGTGAACCCGGGAGGCGGAGCTTGCCGTGAGCCGACATCTTCCACTGCACTGCAGCCTGGGCAACAGAGCGAGACTCCGTCTCAAAAAAAAAATAATAATAATTAGCTGGGTGTGGTGGCGCACACCTATATTCCCAGCTACTCAGGAGGCTGAGGCGGGAGGATCCCTTGAGCCTGGAGGTTGAGGCTGCAGTGAGCCATCATCACACCACTGCACTCCAAACTGGGCGACAGACAAGACCATGTCACCATCAATCAAACAATGATAGCAGCCGGGCGCGGTGGCTCACGCTTGTAATCCCAGCACTTTGGGAGGCCGAGGCGGGCGGATCATGAGGTCAGGAGATCGAGACCATGGTGAAACCCCATCTCTACTAAAAAATAGAAAAAATTAGCTGGGCGTGGTGGCGAGCGCCTGTAGTCCCAGCTACTCGGAGAGGCTGAGTCAGGAGAATGGCGTGAACCCGGGAGGGGGAGCTTGCAGTGAGCCAAGATTGCGCCACTGCACTCCAGCCTGGGCGACAGAGCAAGACTCCGTCTCAAAAAAAAAAAAAAAAAAAAAAAAAAAAAAAAAAAAAAAACAATGATAGCAGTCCCTCCCTCCTTCCCCCACATCCCCCTCCCCAACTCTGCCAGGGAGGGTTCTAAGCACTTTACAAGTATCAAGTCTTCTGGTCCTCACAGCACCCCTGTGAGGTACGTGCTGCTTTATCCCCATTTTGCAGTTGAAGCAGCCAAGGCCCACAGATGCCCAGTGACTTGCCCAAATTCACAGAGTTGAAGTCACAGAGCTAGGACTTGATCCCACTCCTGTCTGGCTCCTGAGTCCATGCTCTCAACTTTGTGCTTTTTAAAAAAATCTCTTTTTTGAAATCCCATGTTAGGGGCCAGGCGCTGTGGCTTGCGCCTGTAATCCCAGCACTTTGGGAGGCCAAGGCGGGTGGATCACCTGAGGTCAGGAGTTCAAGACCAGCCTGGCCAATGTGGTGAAATCCCATCTCTACTAAAAATACAAAATTAGCCGGGCATGGTGGCGCGTGCTTGTAACCTCAGCTACACAGAAGGCTAAGGCAGGAGAATCACTTGAACCCGGGAGGCGGAGGTTGCAATGAGCCAAGATCGTGCTATTGCACTCCAGTCTGGGTGACAGAGCGAGACTCCGTCTCAAAAATAAATAAATAAATAAATCCCATGTTAGATGTCCTATTATTCATTTCAATACTCCTGAAATGCAAAATTATAAATATTGGTCAGAGAGCCCCAGAGATGAGCTCCAGCACCGCTTGTGAGGAGGTCTGCAGCCCACATCTGGGGAGACACTGCTTCGATCTTGGCCACACAGGTCTCTCCCGGCAGAGCCTTCCTCTGGTTGACCTCTCTGCCTCTGCTTTCCCAGTTCAGACACAAGTGCTCAGGGCTGGACCTGCAGCCTTACCGGTCGGCTTCATCGAACACCACGTATTCCACACTCTGCAGCTTCAGGTTCATTTCCACAGCCACATGCACCAAACGTCCAGGTGTGGCAATAATTCTGGAAGAGGGTGCACAGGCCAGGTGACCCCAGGGCCAGGGCCACCACCATAGTTCTCTGACACTCCCACTACTGGGAAGGGACCTCAGGGAGTCATCCCCAATCCACAAACTCACATGTCGGGATTTTCGTGCAGGGCTGCAAACTGGTCTTCCATCCTAGAGAGGAGAGAAGGGGTTAGCTTGATAGAACAGGTCTCTTTGGTTTCCCTTCCCATAACCAAATGTCCAGGCGAGGCTGCACATCCCAACCCCAGGAACACAGACCCGAGGCTTGGAACTGAGGAAAGGCCAGTGCTGAGGTATGAGGCAAAGGCATTGCCCTGACAAGAGATACAAGCTGAAATATGCAAAAGAATGGTTATAACAGTTCCCTCGAAGAGATGGGTTCAACTACAGACCTCAATTCACTCCTTCTGTTGTTCCAGATAGCAACAAAGATGCCTTCTATCCACAGCACCCCCAGCAACTAACCCTGGAACTACCAGCTCCAACTAGAACCCAGGTTCCCCGGATCTCTATCAGCTCCCGTCCTTAAACCCTTTGGGCACACATCCCTAATTTTAGTCCTCCTCTGAAGCACCCTTGGGATACCTGTAGGAGCCAGGGTAGTCCTGGGCCAGGACTAGCCCAGGGAGGCCTTTCTGACAATCACGAACTTTAGAAAGAATAAATGACAATGGAGACAAAAGCACTGAAAAGCAAACTCTCCGAGAATCAAGAGTGTTAATAGCGGCATCCTTAAACTTTCTCCCTTAAAGGGGCTGCCCTTTAAGGGAGAAACTGTGGGATAAGGCATGGAATGAGGCAGGAGACTGGATTCTGATCCCAGCTGTACTTTGGAATCATTGCCTGACTCTAACTTGTCACTTCCTCATTTTGCTCATCTGTAAAACAGACGTGGCACCTACTACCTAGGAAGGGTGGTAGATGAACATCAGGCGAGAATACATCTTATGAATCTGAGCTATTACAAACATCCCTCAATTCCTGTGCTTTCTGCTTTCAAACAGCCCACATCCAGGTGTGGTGGCTTATGCCTGTAATCCCAACACTTTGGGAGGCCAAAGTGGCAGATCGCTTGAGCCCAGGAGTTCGAGACCAGCCTGAGTAACATGGCAAGACCTCATCTCTACAAAAAATACAAAAAATTAGCTGGGCGTGGTGGTGCACACCTGCAGTGCCAGCTACTGGGGAGGCTGACATGGGAGGATCACTTGAGCCCAGGAGGTTGAGGCTGCTGTGAGCTGTGATTGTGCCACTGCAGTCCAGCCAGGGTGACAGAGCGAGACCCTGTCTCAAAATAAACAAACAAAAAAACAAAAACAAAACCAAGCCCACGATTAGGCATATTAAAATAGATACACTTGTCTATCCTGTGAGCTGACGACTCTATTTCAGGAGCATCAGAACTTCTGAGTGGCACTGCTTCTGTGGGCAATTTATTTTAATATTTTATCGCATGATTTCCCTTGTTGGTTTTTTTCTTAAGCCAGTTAAATTTAGCAGTGAGGTGGTTGTATACCAACTTTAATGATACTAATGTTGGTAAGTGCTGATAACTTGCTATCACTGGACCAGCCTTGTTGGGTTTTTGTTTTTTTCTTTTCTTTTTTTTTTTTTTGAGATGGAGTCTCGCTCTGTCGCCCAGGTTGGAGTGCAGTAATGCCATCTCAGCTCACTGCAAACTCCACCTCCCGGGTTCAAGAGATTCTCCTTTCTCAGCCTCCATTGTAGCTGGGATTACATGCATGCGCCACCACGCCCAGCTGATTTTTGTATTTTTAGTAGAGACAGGGTTCCGCTATGTTGGTCAGGCTGGTCTCGAACTCCTGACCTCAGGGGATCTGCCTACCTCGGCCTCCCAGCATGCTGGGATTACAGGCATGAGCCACTGGGCCCGGCCTTGTTGGGTTTTTTGAATAAGCACAGAAGCTGCTATTATTAATAAGCAACACAGCTTAAATCGAACTAATGTCCTGGAGACACAGAGATGTGCCTGCATGGTGGTGACCCTGGCATGGGGTGCAGGGACCTTACCTGTCTCCACCCAGGATCAGGGCAGTCTTGAGGCCAGTGAACTTGCCTAGCTGAGAAGAGAAAGTGATTGAGAGAGGGCAGGGGTGAGATGACAGCACACTCGTGGCCTCTGCGTCTGGTCCCAGGTCAGCCCTTGCCTCCCGCCTCTCCCCAAGCCCAGACACACCTCCTTAGTGAACTTCAGGGTCTGCAGGGCCAGCTCTCGGGTGGGCGAAAGGATGAGGGCACGGGCCCCGGTCTGGGCACTGTGGGTCTTGAGCCGCTCGAACATGGGGAGGAGGAAGCAGGCTGTCTTGCCACTGCCCGTCCGGGCCATGGCCACCACGTCCTTGCCATCCAAGATCACTGGGATGGTCTGGAGAGGCACAAGCAGGGAAGGTCAGGGTCAGCTCCTCCCCAAACACCACATGATCCAGAGCTTCAAGGCCCTGAGGAGTGGGCGTGCTATAGATCTCAGAGAATGGGCAGGCACCTGTCTCCCAGCCCTGAGCCTATTCTTGCCCACTCTTTCAAAAGCCTGTTAGCACGCCTCCAAGGATAAGCTGCTCACTACCCCAACTCTTTCCATTGCTGGAACACCCTTCTTCAGGGGGAGCCAGACTCTACCTCCCATCTAGTCCTCCTCCTCAGAACCCCAGAGAAATGGCTCCCACTGGGCGAAATGTCTAAGAACGGTAATCACAAGCTCCAGGTGATAATAGGTGGCTGGGAGCTGCCTGAGCTGAGGCTCAGCTGTGGGCAGCCTCCAGGAGGCTCAACTGGCAGAAAGGCCCAGAGTCTCTGCTCGGCTCGGCCCAACCTTCTCCACCTAGAAGGTGGACATGCTAGCTGGGGCTTCAGCAGAGTAAAGGGGGCAGAAGATGTGACAGCTGGGACAAGGGGTGGCTGTCAAGGGGCCAGAGAGGAGGGCCATGTCACTCCTCCCTGGTCCTCGCCCGTTGACCACCCCACCCCTCACCTTCCTCTGGATGGGCGTCGGCACCTTGTACCCCTTCTTCATGATGCCTTTGAACACCGGGTAGCTTAGGCCTGGGAGAGACATGAAACGGTCAGGGGGCCAAGGGAGTCCCCACAGCAACAACCCCAGAGAACTTTACAGGACAAATGACAGCTTCATCAACAATAAACAGAAAGGGAAAAAAAAAAAAAAGCAATAAAGCAGAAACTGAAAGGTGAAATGAGACTTAGGAGACAGATCTGACTGGGGCATCTGAACCTTATCTGATTTTCTGATGTGAACCCCTCTTGATGTCATGAGACAGCAGGGATCTCTGAACACTAACGGGGTCTTAGATGACACTAAGAAGCTGTGCCTTCGTTTTAGGCGTGGTAAGGTCCTGCACCTCTTGGAAGTGTGTGTGGACACAATGAGGATGTATGGAATGAACTCCAGAATCACCTGGGTGGTGGGGAGGGACTCTTGTCCCTCTTGGTGGTGAGGGCATGGATGGGAGCTCACTTTGTTGCCCAGGCTGGACTTGAACTCCTGGCCTCAAGTGATCCTACCTCTGCCTCCCTAAACACTAAGATTATAGGCATGAGCCACTGCACCCAGCACTCATCTTGATATTTAAATCCTTGCTCCAGCTGCTACTGATTTGTAAGAGTAAGAGAGTCAGGCTTTATTTCTGGCCAGCCAGGTGTCCCCACACCACCCACCCATTCCATCCTTTCCCTCCTTCTGAAATGCCCCTCTGTATGCAGTAAGTCCCCGACTGTCTTTGCCTGTTCTTGCATCTGCATTGCCTTTCCCGAGGCCCGTTCTAACTGCCCTCTCCTGTCTCAGGCCCGCTGCCCCACTAGAAGGCCCTGAATGACTGGGAGACCAGATCTGCTACCCCAGTCTACCCAACCACAGTGCTGAGCCCAGAGTGGATATCAGTGATGGAGTGCAGAGACGGGGTCGACCCCCAGCTGCTGCTCCCGCAAAGTCCCCAATGCCAAGCTTGTACCCACCCATGGACTGGAAGCCTCCAGACTTCTTCTTCTTCTTGTTCTGGGCACGCACCATCTCCCGGGTGTCCGGTTCCACATCCGAGATGCATTCTGAGGTGGGGAAGGTGGGCAGGGGTCTGCCAGGTCCCAGCTGGGAGGGAAGAACAGAGAGGCGGTATCACTCCAGGCACAGTGGGACCACAGGGGGCAGGGAAGGGGGCTGTGCTGTTGCCCTCTCTCCTCCATTCAAGCCAATAATGCTTCTGCCAGATCATGTCACTTTTTTGCTAATAAGTTCTCCTTTGGCTGGGCCAGCACAGGACAGAAGTTTAGAGTGGGGTCTGCAGATAGACTGTCTCGGTTTGAATCCCAATCCCAAAAGTAAATACCCCCTTTTTTTTTTTAAGAGACAGGGTCTTACTCTGTCACCCAGGCTGGAGTACAGCGGTACAGTCGTGGCTCACTGCAGCCTTGAACTCCTAGGCTCAAGTGATTCTCCCACCTTAGACTTCTGAGTAGCTGGGACTACAGGCGTATACTACCACACCTGGCTAATTTTTTAATTTTGTATTTATTTTTTATTTTTTTTTTGTAGAGATGAGGTCTTACTACATTGCCCAGGCTAGTCTTGAATTCCTGGCCTCAAGTATTCCTCCCTTCTTGGCCTCCCAAAGTGTTGGGATTACAGGCATGAACCACCACACCCAGCCCCTAAATACTTTAAAGAGCCAATTGAAATGCCTACTATGTGTGAAGTACTAGACTTTTCCAAGCTCTCCCGCCCCCTACCCCCACCCCACCAGCCACCAACCAATCTCCTTTCTGATCTCTGGTCTGTCTCGTGCCTGGCCACCTTTCTGCTCACCCAGGACCCACTTGTCCTGGCACAGCTAAATCCAATCCAGACACCTCCTTTGGGGAACCTTCTTGGACTACAGGGCTGTCCCCTTTCTCTTAAAAATAGTATTTATGGCCGGGCGTGGTGGCTCACGCCTGTAATCCCAGCACTGGGAGGCTGAGGTGGGTGGATCATTTGAGCCCAGGAGTTCCGAGACTAGCCTGGGCAACATGGCGAAACTCCATCTTTACCAAAAAAGAAAAAAAAAAAAGCATTTATGGAGCAGCAATTCATAAGAGTGGCTAAAACTTACAAGGTATCTACTATAAGCTAGGTGCTGCTCTGAGAATTCATACAAATTAACCCACTTAATCCTCACAACAATCTGATGAAGTGGGTAGTATTGTTCTGTCCATTTTACAGAGAAGGAAACTGAGGCACAGAGATAAAGTGACATGTCCAAGGTCACACAGCCAGCAGGTAGCGGGTGAGGGATGTGAACCCTGGCTTCAGAGACTGTGTTCTTTTCACTGTGACCCTCTAAGATTGACTACAATCCTCTAGGGCAGAGCCATGGCCTGTGTTGAACAGTCTGTGAATTTAGAACGGTTTTTACATTTTAAAGGGTTGTAGAAAAGGAAAAAGAAATCAAACAAAAAAGACAGTGATCTTATATGGCCCGACAAAACCTAAAAAAAAATTTACCATCTGGCCCTTGATAGGTCTGCCAACCCCTGCTCTAGGTACATGAAAACAAGGTGCCTGAGACACACAGGCGCCTGCAATAGCTACCGAACGTATGAACAGCATGTCCTTTAGTCTTCTTCTTTTTTTTTGAGACAGTCTCGTTCAGTCACCCAGGCTGGAGTGCAGTGGCAGGATCTTGGCTCACTGCAGCCTCCACCTCCCGGGTTCAAGCAATTCTCCTGCCTCAGCCTCCCAACTAGCTGGGACTACAGGCACGCGCCACCAGGCCCGGCTAATTTTTGTATTTTCAGTAGAGACGGGGTTTCATCATGTTGGCCAGGCTGGTCTCAAACTCCTGACCTCAAGTGATCCGTTCATCTTGGCCTCCCAAAGTGCTCGGATTACAGGCATGAGCCACCACGCCCAGACTCCTTTAGTCTTCTCAACACTTTTTTTTTTTTGAGACAGAGTTTCACTCAGTCGCCCAGGCTGCAGTGCAGTGGGGCAATCATGGCTCACCTAGCTCAGATGATCCTCCCACCTCAGCCTCCCAAGTAGCTGGGACTACAGGCACACACCACATGCCCGGCTAATTTTTGTATTTTTTGTAGCTGCAGAGTCTCGCCATGCATGTTGCCCAGGCTGGTCTCGAACTCCTGGCGTCAAGTGATCTCACTCTCGGACTCCCAAAGTGCTGAGATTACAGGCATGAGCCATGGCACCTGGCCAACAATCTTTGAAACATATATAATCATTTACTTGCCTTCTACGGATGTGGAAATGGGCACAGCCAGTGCAAGGTTGGGCCAAATTTGAACATACGGCAGTGCCGTGAGAAGCCCTTGGTCTGAACCACACTTAGACTCCTCTTCTTTGGTACTCACCACCTCTGCCCGCCTGTGCTGTTCATTGCCTTTAGTAGTTTCTCTACATTTGTTGAGCATCTACTGTGTGCCACGCGCTGGCTAGGCTGGAAGGGGAGGGGGATGGTGGGATGAGGTCTCCTCTAGTTCCTGCCTTGGAGTGTGATCTTTTCTCTTCATATAAACGCCCACTTACTCATCTCCTTGCCCTGAGCCTACCTGGTGCCAGGCACCCGCTGGGAACAGGACTGTGGGAAATAATGGGCGCAGCCCTTCTGCCCCATTGGTGCTCACATCCATCCCCTCATGTGCTTACACGTGGCATTCAGTAATGGAAATGGCACAGGCCTTGGAATCAGACAGTTCCAAGTTTGAATCTCCTGGCTCTTGTACTCACAAGCTGTGAGGTCTTGGTCAAGCTTCTTTCTTTTTTTGTATAGAGGGGATCTCTCTTTTCTTTTTCTTCTTTTTTTGGAGACAGAGTCTTCCTCTGTTGCTTATGATAGAGTGCAGTTGTGTAGCCACAGCTCACTGTAGTCTCCGCCGCCCAGGTTCAAGTGATCCTCCCACATCGCCTCTCCAGGAGCTGGGACTACAGGTGGGCGCCACCACGCCAGGCTAATTTTTTTTTTTTTTTTTGAGACAGAGTCTTGCTCTGTCACCCAGGCTGGAGTGCAGTGGTGCAGTATTGGCTCACTGCAACCTCTGCCTCCCAGTTTCAAGCGATTCTCCTGCCTCAGCCTCCCGATTAGCTGGGATTACAGGCGCATGCCACCACACCAGGCTATTTTTGTATTTTTAGCAGAGACAGGGTTTCACCATGTTGGCCAGGCTGGTCTTGAACTCCCTACCTCAGGTGATTCACCTGCCTCAGCTTCCTAAAGTGCTGGGGTTACAGGCGTGAGCCACCGCGGCCATCCTAATTTTTTAATTTCTTGTAGAGACGGGGTCTCCCTAAGTTGCCCAGGCTGATCTTGAACTCCTGACCTCAAGCAATCCTCCCACTTCAGCCTCCCTAAGTGCTGGGTTTACAGGTGTGTAGCCACTACACCAGGCCTTTGACTATTTCTTAACCCTCTAGGCCTCAGTTTCCTCCTGTGGAAAAATGAAGATGACAGTTGCTGGTGGTGTTAGCACAGCATTGGTGTGAAGATTAAATAATAGGGCTCGTACAGCGCTTAGCATGGAGCCTGGCACATAGTAAATGGTTAACAAACACAAACTGGCCGGGCTCACGCCTGTTAATCCCAACACTTTGGAAAGCAGAAGTGGGAAGATTGCTTGAGGCCAGGAGTTCGAGACCAGCCTGGGCAACATAGGGAGACTCCCGTCTCTACAGAAAATTTAAAAATTACCCGGGCGTGGTGGCGTGTGTCTGTGGTCCCAGCTACCGGAGAGGCTGCCGTGGGAGGATCGCTTGAGCCCAGGAGGCGGAGGCTGTAGCGAGCCGTGGCTACACAACTGCACTCCAGCATGAGCAACAGAGCAAGACTCTGTCTCAAAAAAAATTTTTTTTAATTAGTTTCCCAGAGGTTTGGGGGCGTCACACTGTCTCAAGCCACGCAGTCCGGCCTCCCCTTAATTCAACCTCCCAAGAACGCTCCAAACTCTCAAAGTCAGATCTTCTGCACCCGCACTTTTCATTGGGCGAAAGGGAGCCAGGATCCTCCCCACGTGCAGGAGGCAGCCAATGAGAGACGCGCGACCAAAACCCGGCAGGAAGGCCCGCAGGCTGCAGCCCCGGGATCCCAAGGCTCTGGCCGCGGAACCCTGAGCCTGACAAACCCCGAGACACGTGCTCAGGCCGGCGGTCCCAAGACCGGTCCTCGGGTCGGCAGCCTCCCTCCCCACCCTCTGCGGAGCCCACTCCCCAGCTGGGGAAACTGAGGCCTCGGGGCGCTGCCCGGAGCCGGGTCTCGGGCCCCAACATGCGTCCCAGCCCCACGCGCCTACCTTCCGGATCCGGGCGTCATCTTCCGCCTGGATCTCAAACTCGCCGTCCTCCGAGTCGCTGCCGCGGGCCTGGGAGGCCGCGCCTCGGCGCTTCCGGAGCCCTTTCTTCTTTCTCCATTGGGCCATGGCAGCTCGCGACCGAGGTCCGGCAGCGGGGCGCTTGCCGGCCGCCATTCGGGCCGCGCGCTGGGAACGCGGAAGGGGGTGTGGCCTGAGGCGCGCACCAACCGCCTGGTGGGGGGAGGTGCGGTGGCCACGTGACCTCGGCTGCAATTTCGCCAGTGCCTGCGGCCCTGGGCGGCCTAGTACACACGCCCCTGAGTGAGTGGCACCAGAGGCCTCCTCTCTGTGTTTAGGAACTTCCTGGGCGTCAGGAGCGTGGCGCCCGCCCCTGGGCGGACTCCCCCCATCCCCGGGCGCGAATGGTCCGGGCCGCGCCCGCAGTGCTGCTGGCTGCTCCCTGGTTGCTGGGTGCTAGGTGCTGGGTTATGGGTTTCTGGATGCGCGAGCCGCTCACACGTAGCCTGTGCCAGCTCCTCGGGTGAGTCGGTCCGCGCTCGGTGCCCCGGGACGGCCAGGGGTCCGGGGCCCCAGGCGGTCCGGGCTGCAGATTGACGGGGATCCCGAATGCACCGCGCGCCCCCGCGCCCTCGCCGACGGGTCCAGACCTGGTGGGAAGAAGGTGCGGGGAGGGGTCCCTGAGGACCCCGATGCCTACGAGCCAAGATGCTCAGGTAGGAGAACAGCTCAAAAATGCAGGGACCTCGGACACTTTTTAATCGAGTCATTGATTTGGGAGTCGCAGAATGTGGGGCGGTGGGGGCGGCGGTGATCTCCCGATAGCATTGTAGCCAAGTACACAAGCTCTGGACTCAGATTTCACTTCCGCCGTTTTAGCTTTATAGGTGTGACCTACACATGTGACTTCACCTCAGTTTTGTGATCCGTAAAATGGACAAATTCGAAGCTACTTCACAGTGCTGTTGAGAGGATTAAATGAAACAATACTTGTAAAGCTCTTTGCAGGAGGTAGGCATGGGATCCACGCTGGCTGTCATTGCCCCCACCCCCATCAGTACACATAGGATATAGGAAAGTGCCTGTCTTCCCTACCACCGTAGTGTGTTTTCTGGTTGGTGCCTAAATAGGCACAGGTGTCATCTCTCCTTCACCCCCAGAGTCATTCTATAAATAATTGCCAGTAGCCCCACTTTCACCACCATTATGACAACTAAAAAAAAGCCAAAGAAATTTCCAAAATGCCCCCTGAAGTTGACAGCTCCCCTTTGAGAGACTGGTTGAGAGAGAACTAAACCCTTGGGATGAGAACTTCGGACACTACCGGTC
Organism: Hylobates moloch; assembly: GCF_009828535.3. Taxonomy (NCBI): domain Eukaryota; kingdom Metazoa; phylum Chordata; class Mammalia; order Primates; family Hylobatidae; genus Hylobates; species Hylobates moloch. The sequence goes on along the minus strand of NW_026652287.1, from coordinate 19,723,727 downwards.
TTCCTCCATTAGCACTGCTGTGGCTCAGGGGTGCTATTCTGACCTCCTCTCACAGGGAACCTCGGAAGCAGCACCTGGCCGGCAGAGCACACCTGCTGTTACCAGGGACCACAGGCAGCATGAAGACCCCTGTGGAGCTGGCCGTCAGTGGGATGCAGACCCTCCGCCTTCAGCACCGCTGCCGAGGTGGCTACCGGGTCAAGGCCAGGACGTCATATGTGGATGAGACTCTGTTTGGCAGCCCAGCAGGCACCCGGCCTACCCCACCAGACTTCGACCCACCCTGGGTAGAGAAGGCTGACAGAACCAGAGGCGTGGGCAAGGAGGCATCGAAGGCCTTGGGGGCAAAGGGGAGCTGTGAGACCACCCCCTCAAGGGGCAGCACCCCGACCCTCACACCAAGGAAGAAGAACAAATACAGGTAATGGGGTAGGGAGGTACAAATCCTGTACTCAGTGCAGCCACCTGGATTCCAGTTACAGCTCTGGTGTTCACCTGCTCTGTGACCTTGGGCAAGCATCTTGACCTCTCTGAGCCAGTTTACTCATGTGGAAAATAGGACCAATTATTCCTACCTAGGGGGTTTGTTGATGGATTAAATGAGAGAGGGGTCTGCAGTGCTTCGCACAGTAACCTAATACTTAGAAAGCTGTCAATAAATGGTAGTGTTGATGGTTGTGATGGTGGACTCCCTATCCCCAAATGTCACAAACTGGGCATCAGAGGCCCAGAGGAGTCAGCTGATGCATAAGATCACAGAGAAATTTGCATAAGGTTATTAATATTAATGTGATCGATCCTTGAAATGACATAGATGTGGTGTTTCTGAAGTCATTTTGAAAATGGGTTTTGGCCGGGTGGGGTAGCTCATGCCTGTAATCCCAGAACGTTTGGAGGTTGAGTTGGGATCACTTGAGCTCAGGAGTTTGAGACCAGCCTGGGCAGCGTGGTGAAACTGTGTCTCTACAAAAGATGCAAAAATTAGCCAAGTGTGGTGGTGTGCGCCTATACTCCCAGCTATCCGGGAGGCTGAGGTGGGAGGATCCATTGAGCCCAGGAGGCAGAGATTGCAATGAGCTGAGATCATGCCACTGCACTCCAGCCTGAGTGACAGAGTGAGACCTTGTCTCAAAAAAAAAAAAAAAAAAAAATTGAAAATGGGTCTTGCTGCACTTTTATGAACAGGTTAGAAAAATAGGAACTAATGCAAATTGTTATTGTTGTTAATTAGTTAGATTAGAATTAGATTATTTGGACTGTTTCAGATTAATATCAGCCTGGAGGGAGGGGTCTAGTGGTGAGCCACAGGGCTCTGTCCTGTTTATTGTTATCAGTGATTTGGACAAAGACACAGAAGATTAGCACAGTAGTTGGCTAGGGCCACCGTGACAAAATACCATAGACTGGGTGGCTTAAACAACACAATTTTTTTTTTTTTTTTTTTTTGAGATGGAGTCTCGCTCTGTTGCCCAGGCTGGAGTGCAGTGGCACGATCTTGGCTCACCACAACCTCCACCTCCCAGGTTCAAGCGACTCTCCTGCCTCAGTCTCCCAAGTAGCTGGGACTACAGGCACATGCCACCATGCCTGACTAATTTTTTTTTTTTTTTTTTTTTTTTGAGACGGAGTTTCACCCTTGTTGCCCAGGCTGGAGTGCAGTGGAGCCATCTCAGCTAACCTGAACCTCCGCCTCCCAGGTTCAAGCGATTCTCCTGCCTCACCCTCCCGGGTAGCTGGGATTACACCACTATGCCTGGCTAATTTTGTATTTTTAGTAGAGATGGGCTTTCTCCATTTTGGTCAGGCTGATCTTGAACTCCCGACCAGGTGATCCATCTGCCTCGGCCTCCCAAAGTGCTGGGATTACAGGCATGAGCCACCACACCCAGCCACAACACAAATTTATTTTATCACAGTCTGAAGGCTAGAAGCCCAAGATCAAGGTGTTGGCAGGTTTGGTTTCTCCTGAGGCCTCTCTCCTTGGCTTGCAGTTGGCCACGTTCTCAGTGTCATCATAGGGCCTTTTCTCATTTTTTTTAATCCTTCAATTATATGCAAGGGCCTTTTCTGTATACACACACACCCCTGGTGTCTCTTCCTCTCATAAGGACGCCAGTTCTATTGGATTAGGATCCCCCACCCTTATAACATTATTTAGCCTTAGTTACCTTTTTTTTTTTTTTTTGAGATGGAGTCTGGCTCTGTCGCCCAGGCTGGAGTGCAGTGGCACCATCTCGGATCACTGCAGCCTCCACCTCCCGGGTTCAAGGAATTCTCCTGCCTCAGCCTCCCGAGTAGCTGGCATTACAGGTGCACCCCACCATGCCCAGCTAATTTTTGTATTTTTAGTAGAGGCAGGGTTTCACTGTGTTGGCCAGGCTGGTCTTGAACTCCTGAGCTCAAGTGGTTCTCCCGCCTCTGCTTTTCAAAGTGCTGGAATTACAGGTGTGAGCCACCATGTCTGGCCAGCCTTACTTACCTTTAATTAATCTAAATAATTAAGGCCAAATGTAGAGACATTTGGGGTTAGGGCTTCAACATATGAATTTGGGTGGGCACAATTCAGTCCATAAGAACTGGCCAACTAAATTCAGGGTTCATTCTGAGCCACAGGGACATATTTCAGATGAGAGAAATGAAATGAGAATGGGAATGATGCCTATTATAAAAACAAGCATCAGTTATTGCCAGTTCTGTAGACAAGGCAGGGTCAGGTGGAGATTAGCAACACTGATACCTACAACATGGCTGAAAACACTGAGGTAAAGATAGGCTGCATTAACGGAAGTATGGTGTCCATGGAAAGGGAGGTGACAACTCCCTGCTCACCTGGAGGATGGAATTTTCTTCTGGATGCCAACAGGTAGAGGGTGTCAAGTGAGGGGTTGCATAAGAGGTAGAGAAGTTATTGAGCAAAAACCTTGGCACCAGACATATACAGGCATTAGCCAATGTGGTTTGAGCAGCTAAACCAAGTGGCAAAAGGTTGCCCTTTCAAAGACTTGCAGTTTGGGGATAGAAGCACTTTCAGTCCTGGCCAAAAACTATGGGCGTGGAATCTTGCAGGTATGCCATGAGTATATGCTGAATTAAAAAAAAAAAAAAATAGGCCAGGCAGGCTGAGTCAGGCCTGTAGTCCCAGCACTTTGGGAGGCTGAGGTGGGAGGATTGCTTGAGCCCAGGAGTTTGAGACCAGCCTGAGCAACATAGTGAGATCCCTGTCTCTACAAAAAATAAAAATATTAGGGCCGGGCGCGGTGGTTTACGCCTGTAATCCCAGCACTTTGGGAGGCTGAGACGGTCAGATCACAAGGTCAGGAGATCGAGACCATCCTGGCTAACACATGAAACCCCGCCTCTACTAAAAATACAAAAAATTAGCCGGGCGCAGTGGCGGGTGCCTGTAGTCCCAGCTACTTGGGAGGCTGAGGCAGGAGAATGGCGTGAACCCGGGAGGCGGAGCTTGCAGTGAGCCGAGATCACGCCACTGCACTCCAGCCTGGGCAATAGAGCAAGACTCCGTCTCAAAAAAAAATAAATAAATAAAAATAAAAAATAAATAAATAAAAATAAAAAAATTAGCAGGGCATGGTGGCTCATACCTGTAGTCCCAGCTACTCTGGAGGCTGAAGTGGGAGGATTACTTGAGCTCAGGAGTTCGCAGCTGCAGTGAGCTATGATTGCGCCACTGCACTCCAGCCTGGGTGACAGAGTGAGACCCTGTATCTTTAAAAAATAATAATAATAAAATAAAAAAAGAGGCCGGGCGCAGTGACTCTTGCCTGTAATCCCAGCACTTTGGGAGGCCGAGGTAGGTAGATCATGAGGTCAGGAATTCAAGACCAGCCTGGCCAACATGGTGAAACCCTGTCTCTACTAAAAATACAAGAATTAGCCGGGCATGGTGGCACACGCCTGTAATCCCACCTACTCAGGAGGCTGAAGCAGGAGAATCGCTTGAACCCAGGAGGCGGAGGTTGCAGTGAGCTGAGATCGCACCACTGCACTCCAGCCTGGGTGACAGAGCGAGAGACTGTCTACTCTGCCTCAGAAAAAAAAAAGAAAAAGAAAGAAAGAAAGAAAAGAAAATGGGCACAGTGGCTTACTCCTGTAATCCTAACACTTTGAGAGGTTAAGGCAGGGGGCTGCTGGAGTTCAGGAATTCAAGACCAGCCTGAGCAACATAAATCTGATCTCTACTAAAAATCAAAAACAAAAAAATTAGCTGGGCTTGATAGCACTGTGCCTGTAGTCCCAGCTGTTAGGGAGGCTGAGGTGAGAGGATTTCTTGGGCCCAGGAATTTGAGGCTGCCGTGATCTGTGACTGTGTCACTACACTCCACTTGAACAACAGAGTGAGACCGTGTCTCTCAAAGAAAAGAAAAAGTGGAGGCTATAAAGACTAAGGTTATACTAATTGTGACTCTCAATTGCAAGTGACAGAAAACTTATTCAAACTGGCTTCCCCAGGAGAAGGCATTTGGGGCTCCTGTAACAGGGGCTCAAACTGTGGCTGGAACTGTCTGTCTCCACCTTAGTGCTGCTTTTCCTTGTGTGCCCTTCAATCTCCAGTTGGAAGGAGATGGCCACAAGCTGCTTTGGGCTGACATCCTATCAGCTTAGCAAGAAGTAAAGTCAGGTGGCAGAAAAACATCTCTTTCCTAGTAGTTTCTGCAAAGGTCCTAAGGCAGATTCTGATTGGACAGGCTTGGGTCATCTGGCCATTCCTGAACCAATCCATGTGGCCAGGAGGATGGAATATGCAAATTGTCCAGGCCTGGGGCACATGCCTGCGAATGGGGTCAGGATGCAGGGGCAGTGGATGTTTCGCAGGGGAAAATCAGCGGAGACCAGGGGCAGTGGTGCCTCAGAAGGCTGTGGCCTCGCTGTAGGTTTCAGACTGGGAGACAGGGACTCCTGGGATCTGCAGGCAACCCTCCTCTGCTGCTGCCATCCCAGGGTGGGTGGGATAGCTGTTAAAGTTTTGAGGGGTTGTTCATCCCCCAGCTCATGGCGTTTATCTTCCCTTTGCCAGACCGATCAGCCACACCCCGTCTTACTGTGATGAGTCGCTCTTTGGCTCCCGATCTGAAGGCGCCAGCTTCGGGGCCCCGCCGCGGATGGCGAAGGGGGATGCCGCAAAACTCCGTGCTCTCTTGTGGACGCCACCAGCTACCCCCAGGGGTAGCCACTCGCCCCGCCCCAGGGAGGCACCACTGCGAGCCATTCACCCAGCTGGTCCCTCCAAGACAGAGCTGGGGCCGGCAGCAGACTCCCAGAAGTTATCCGTGGATGGGTTACACTCTTCACACCCCCTGAGGCGGGGACTTTCCCATTCCCTCACTCACCTGAATGTCCCCAGCACTGGTCATCCAGCCACCAGTGCCCCCCACACAAATGGGCCTCAGGATCTTAGGCCTTCCACGTCAGGGGTGACCTTCCGGAGCCCCTTGGTGACTTCCAGGGCTCGCTCAGTTAGCATTTCAGTGCCATCTACCCCACGACGAGGTGGGGCCAACCAGAAACCAAAGCCCCCTTGGAAATGATACTCTTTCATCAGGGTTGTCTATGGGGCCACGGCGACAGGTACGGCCCCTTGTCAGGGTAGGAGGACATTCATCACCCAGGGAACCCTAGGTATTAAAGAAGCCTCTGTGGGGGCAGACAGACATAGCAGGGGTGGGCAGCGCCTCCCTTTATCCTGACAATCTCTAGTCGATTCTTGCCTTTTTCGCCTGATTGCAGATTTGGGGGCCACCTCTAAGATGCCTCTCTCCAGCCCTGTCTCAACCATACTCCAAATTAGTGCCAACCCAGGGGCCTGGCACCTCCCATATCATCCATTGTCTTGCTGCCAAGTGCGAATAAACGGTGTGATTGCCAACCTGGAGGGTCCCCTCTTCTCCCTTCAAGCCAAGCTTCCTGTTCAGGTTAGTTCCCAACTGAGTCTGCAAGCCCTAGAGGAGTTTTCCCAGGCTGTGTGTGAAGCCTGGGGAACACAAGGGCAACTGGGAGATTTGTGAGTGAACACTGTTTCATCTTAATATGCTTCTGTGTTTATTTTCATGTACTAAATAGATCAGCTCATCAAAGCCATGAATGTCACTTTTTTTTCCCCCTTAGGGTAAAGGCCATTGTTAGGCCTGAGTTGATTTAAATAACAAAGTTAAATACAACAGATAGTACAAGGATGTGGCAGACAACATGACAGTGGTGAGTGGGTGACTGAAGTTTGGGAACCTGGGGCTTCAGGAAGCGCTGGACTCTTCCTCCCATCGGCTTCTGGCTAATGCCACTGACTTGTGGTTGGCCGGCTCTTCCTGAGCTCAGAATACAGACGGTAGTATTTTTTTAGTTTTGTTTTTAAGTTTGTGTGTGTGTGTGTGTGTGTGTGTATGTGTGTGTTAAGGTGGGAAATCAAACACAATGGCTAGGACTTTGCCAAGTGGAGGGTCCAAGAAAGCCAGACAGTGACATGTGCGTCTGCAGAGCACTTAGGATGCAGCCCAGGACTTAGGAAAAGCAGCAAAGCCTTTGCGCAGATGGAATTGCACCCAGATTGGGCAGTGTGGGCTGGGCTCTGGGCCTCTCCTTGCCCCCGTCTTCCTGTAAGGCACCTCCAGGAGGCTCCAGGATTCTAGGGAGTCCAGTTGGAAGCCACATCATCTGGTTGGTACGTTTGCCTTGGGGCAGGGAAGAGTGGACACTGCTGGGGAGGGAGACCTGCAGTGCCCAGGACCAGTGACACGGAAACGCCTGTGGGGTCAGGCAGGCCAGCTGCGCTCTCATGCAAACATGCTTTGTTTTTTGTTTGTTTGTGTGTATGTTTGTTTGTTTTTGGTGTTTCTTGTTTTTGTTTTGTTTTTTAAGACACGGGGCCTCGTTTCCTTGCCCAGCCTGGAGTGCAGTGGTGCGATCATAGCTCACTGCTGACTTGACCTCCCGGCTCAAGCCATCCTCCCCCTCAGCCTCCTGAGTGGCTGGGACTACATGCATGCGCCACCATGCCTGGCTAACTTTTTAAACAGGTGATCATTAATCAAGAGGCGGGGGACTTGCATGATCGAGAGTCCACCTCGCACTCGCCGGAGGATGGTCACAAAAAAAATTGTAGAGAGGGATTTCATTCCTTCCAGTAAGAAACAAGAAAAGGGAAAAAAAAGAGACACGAGTCTCACTATGTTGTCCAGGCTGGTCTCAAACTCCTGGCCTGAAGTGATCCTCCCGCTTCAGCCTCCCAAAGTGCTGAGATTACAGGTGTGAGCCACCTCGCCCAGATGCAATGTGCATTTTAAACACATAGAATGTTTAAGCTTCCTGGAACTTTCCAAAAGAATTAGTTACTCACGCCCACCTCAGTTTTTCCTGAAACATCCATCTCTCTTTTGCCTTGCCATCTTCCCCTTTGTTTCCACAGACATAGGCCAGAAATACCTCTCTTTCCTGGCTGGGCATGATGACTCACGCCTGTAATCCCAGCACTTTGGGAGGCCAAGGTGGCTGGATCACTTGAGGTCAGGAGCTTCAGACTAGCCTGGTAAACATGGCAAAATGCTGTTTCTACTAAAAATACAAAAATTAGCCAGGCATGATGGCGCATGCCTGTAATCCCAGCTACTCGGGAGGCGGAGGCAGGAGAATCGCTTGAACCTGGGAGGCAGAGGCAATAGTAAGCTGAGATCCAACCAGTGCACTCCAGCCTGAGCAACAGAGCAAGACTCTGTCTAAAAAAAGAAAAAAAATCTCTTTCCTCCCAACTACAGTAAAATCTGGCAATAGCCCAAGGTGACACTAAAGGGTAACAGACACCAGGCTGTGGTGTATGTAAGGCAGTTGGGGGTGGTGAGGATGGGGGCAACTTACTTTACCATCTAATGGGGGCTGCTGCTGCTGAGCCCTAGAAGATATGCAGACCTGGGGTATCTGGATGATTAGATTTTTTTCCAGAAAAGGGAGAGTGTTGGATTTCTACATGGTAGCCCTCAGTTTTTTAAATGCCGACAAATAATTTAAAGATAATTGTTCAGGCCAGGTGTGATGGCTCATGCCTGTAATCCCAGCACTTTGGGAGGCCCAGGCAGGAGGATCGCTTGAGGCCGGGAGTTCAAGACCAGCCTGGGCAACATAGACCCTGTCTCTACCTACTTTTTTTTTTTTTTTTTTTGAGACAGGGTCTTGCTGTGTCACTCAGGCTGGAGTGCGGTGGCACAATCTCAGCTTACTGCAATCTCGACCCTCCCAGACTCAGGTGATCCTCCTACCTCAGCCTCCCAAGTAGCTGGGACTACCGGCGTGTGCCACCATGCCTGGCTAATTTTTTAATTTTTTGTAGAGACAAAAAATAAAACACGGGGTTTTGCCATGTTTCCCAAGCTGGTTTTAAACTCCTGAGTTCAAGTGATCTGCCTGCCTCAGCCTCCCAAAGTGCTGCAATTAGAGGTGTGAGTAACCACTCCTGGCCTAAAAATCTTTTACATTAAAAAAAAAAGTTGTTTTAAATAATTGTTCAGCTCCCTGGAATGTGAGGCTGAGGACTGCTGTGACCTCAGGACTCCCTCTGAGCTTTCACAGTGCTGGAGCAGGGGAAGTTGCAGGCAAATTAACCCCAGAACAGGGTTGGGGGCAGCCTGAAACCTGAGGCCCCGCTCCTCCTGGAGTTCCCTACCTGCTCCTGTGCCCCCTATGGGCAGCTGTGACCCACACCCCACTGCCCTGGTGGGTGATGTGTCCATCATGGCCATGGCAGCTTCCGGGCTGCAGCTGGGGTCTGGTTTCCCACTAAGGCTGAAGTAAGGAACCATCATCTCTGGGCTGACACCCCAGGCTCCACCCTCCTCGTGGAAACACCATCTGTGAGCTGGACACACACAGCCCACAGCCCTGGGTAAAGAGATTTATTCATAAAGCGTTCCCTTCAATGTGGCTTCAAATACTTTTTAATTTATTAAATAAAAACATCATGAAAGCAGTGAATTTAGTGCTCTCCATCCCGGGGCTTCCTGGCCTGGTCTCTGGGAGGATAAGGGTCAGCCGCAGGCTGGGTGGAGAGCTCATTTCTTGCCCTTGCCCTTCTTCTTGCCTTTCTGCTTGCCCTTCTCCTTGTCCTTCACTTTGCCCTTGCCCCGCTTCTGCTTCTTCTTGGATCTGAGCAGGGAGCGCACCAGGTAGCCCTTCCATAGGGCCTGGATGAGCGTGGCCGCCCGTACCATGCGCACCATCTCCTGCTCCGCCTCCATCCTTTTCTTGGAGTCGATCTCCCGCTCTTCCTGGATCTGCGCAAACTCTCCCACCAGCACTTTGTGCCTCTGCCTCAGCTCCTCCAGCGAGATCTTCTCCTCCCTGTGAACAGCATCCAGATCCTCCAACTCCTCCTGGGGTGAGAGGTGGGGCTGGGGTCACCACACATAGAGTGCCTCCTCCCACCCTCCTCCCTGAGGCGCCCCTACCCTTCCCAAATGGGCTTCTCCCCCACGACGCCCCTAAGCTAAGCTGTTCAGCATCTCTCGGTCCCAGTGAGATGGATGGGGAGAGGGGATGGGCTCCATCCTAGCTCTAGGAAGGACCCAACTGAAATAATTTCAGGAACAGGAAAAGAACACAGGCTTGTGAGTTGGGCAAACTTAGTTTTAAGTCCCAGCTCTGCCACACAACTGACTTCACCTTTCAGGCCTTTGTTTTTCCTCATCTGAAACATAGGGACGATTCCAAAGCCAGGGGCTGTTTGTAGGATTAAATGACCCGATGGACATAATGTACTGGACATGATGCCAGGCACACAGTGGGGACACAAGAAATGGAGGCTGCTGCCATAAAAGCAGTCTGTTCCACAAGACACCAGAGGAGAAGGAACTTTCTCAGGCCTCAAACGGAGTCCCAGAGTTCTTCCTTATGTCTAACCATAGCCTCTCCTGGTGTCATTTACTTGTTTTCCTTCCTTGCACTGATGTTTTCCCAGCATCTACAAAAAGCAGAGCACTGCCAGAGGACACAGAGCTGGGTGGACAAAGTCCCTGCCGCAACCAACCCACAAGCCTCATGGGGCCCAGAGAAATGAGAGCCCCAGCCTGCAAAGCTCCCCTCTCCAGGCCCTGACTGTTGCCCAGGACAAGGTTCTGACTTGCCCTTCTCTGAAGAGCACACCTGGCTTTGGCTCACTCCAGCTCATGTTACCTCCAGTGCTCCCCAGTCTTCCCTGGCCCCTGGGTTGGAGCCATGGGCCACCAATGTTATACCAGTGCTGGGTGAAGGGTTTGGGGGTGTCTCAATTTGAAGGTTACCACCCCCTGAGTACTTCCTCCAGGCCAGACCCTGTGCTGGGCACACACGCTTGCAGTCATGGTGTCTCACCGAATCCCTGCCATGGTCCCAAAATGGGAATCACTGCCTCTGCTAATCAGATGCAGAAACGGGCTTGGGAAGGTCAAGTACCTTGCTAAAGGCCACACAGCTGGCACATCTCAGGTGCTCAATAAAAACTGGCTGAGTGACTGAGTGACGCGGTGGAGTCAGGCTCCCATCGGAGTCTGTGGGAAGGAGCCCCATCTTGTAGGGGTGCTGGCAGGAGTCCATCCAGAGGAGTACGGGATGTGGACACTAGATGGAGCCACGATCATTAGGCCGAGTGTCAGGCCCTTCTAGCCAGTCGCTTTTTTTTTTTTATTAATAGAGACGGAGTCTTGCTCTGTTGCCCAGGCTGGTCTTGAATTACTGAGCTCAAGCGATCCTCCCACTTCAGCCTCCCAACGTGCTGGGATTACAGGCATGAGCCACCGCACTTGGCCTTGCAGCTTCTGGCTCTTTTCTTTACCACCTCTCACTCTGCCCCAGGCTGGACAAACCCTTTAAACAAAGGGAAGTGCTCCCTGCAGAGAGGCTCAGAAGTTTGCCCACTCCATGGACCATCCCAAGGCTACTCTTCCCATTCATCCCATTCCCAGAAGGTCTTGGGAAAGGCAGGCGAGAGAGACTTATTCAGCGACAAATACCTGCTTCTCACCCATCTCTGTATCGTATTTCTGGATCCACTTCTCGATTTCCGTTTCCACTTTATATTTCTTCTAGAAAAGATCCAATTTGTCATTGTTTGATGGAATATATTAACAATCAATGGCACTGAGCACTCTCTGCATCACCAGGCTCTGTGGCAGGTGCTTGACATGCCTCGCCTATTGAATCCACACAAGGAGGTTCCCTTTTCTCCATTTCACAGGGGAGGGAACTGAGGCTCAGATATGCTATCTTACTTGCCCAAGGTGACAGAGCTAATGGGTGGCAGAGCCTGAATTTGAAGCCAGCAGCCTGGTTCCAGGACATCCTAGGCAGAGAAAGCAGCAGGTGCAAAGGCCCTGAGGTAGGAACAAGCTTGTGCTGTTTAAAGGACAGAAATCAGCCTGGCGTGGTGGCTTACGCCTGCAATCCCAGCACTTTGGGAAGCTGAGGCAGGCGGGTCACTTGAGGCCAGGAGTTTGAGACCAGCCTGGCCAACATGCCAAAACCCCATCTCTACTAAAGATACAAAAATTAGCCAGGCATGGTGATGCACGCCTGTAATCTCAGCTACTTGGGAGGCTGAGGCAGGAGAATCGCTTGAACCCAGGAGGCAGAGGTTGCAGTGAGCTGAGATCATGCCATCACACTCCAGCCTGGGTAACAGAGCGAGACTGTCTCAAAAAACAAAAATTAAAAAAAATTAAAGGACAGAAATCAAGCCAGTGTGACTGGAAGGGAGTGGCGAGGAGGGAAGTGGTCCCCACAAGGTCCAAGGAAAAGGCTGTGTCACAGAGGGAGTGTCAGCAAGAGGAGGCTGTATTCTCAGGAAAGGGTGAGGTGAAGCCACTGGGTGATTTAGATGCAGTGGAGGGACATGATCTAATCTTGTTTTTAAAAGATTATTTCCACCATAAAAAGCAATGAAGCACTGATCCATGCTACAACATGGGTGAACCTTGAAAACACGGTGCTAAGTAAAACATACCAGACACAACAGTCACAGAGGATTCCATTCATATGACGTGTCCAGAATAGGTGAATCCACAGAGACAGAAAGCACATTAGTGATTGCCAGGGACAGGGGGAATAAGGGAATGGGGAGTAACTTCTTAACGGATATGGAGTTTTATTTTGAGGTGATAATGTTTTGGAACTAGATAAAAGTGGTGGAAGTGGGGATGGCACAACGTTGTGAATATACTAAATGCCACTGAGTTGCTCATTTTAAAATGGTTTTATATTATGTAAGTTTCACCTAAATTAAAAATAAACAGGCTGGGCCAGTGGCTCATCCCAACCATCTGAGAGGCCGCGGTGGGAATGGGAGAATTGCTTGAGGCCACAAGTTCTAGACCAGCCTGGGCAACATAGCGAAACCCTGTCTCCACAAAAAAATAATACTTTTTTTTTTCTTTTGAGATGGAGTTTCGCTCTGTCGCCCAGGCTGGAGTGCAGTGGTGTGATCTCGGTTCACCGCAACCCCCGCCTCCTGAGTTCAAGCAATTCTCATGCCTCAGCCTCCCAAGTAGCTGGGATTACAGGTGCATGCCACCACACCCAGCTAATTTTGTATTTTTAGTAGAGAGAGGGTTTCACCACATTGGCCAGGCTGGTCTCGAACTCCTGACCTCAGGAGATCTGTCCGCCTCAGCCTCCCAAAGTGCTGGGATTAAAGGAGTCAGCCACCGTGCCCGGCCAATAATAATAATTTTTAATTAGCCAGATGTGGTGATATGCCCCAGCTACTCATGAGGGCTGAGATGGGAGGATCGCTTGAGCCCAGGAGTTGGAGGCTGAAGTGAGCTATGATCACGCCACTGCACTCTGGCATGGGTGACAGAGTGAGACCCTGTCTCAAAAATAAATAAATAAATAAATAAATAAATAAATAAATAAATAAATCAACTTCTTAATCCTGCAGAGCAAGAGCACTTAGCTTGGGCACCATGGGTAGGCCAGCTTCGGGGGCCTGGGCTCCCTGGGGAACTGTCCACTAGGATGTGTATGTGCATCTGTGCCTTCTTTCTGGGGGAGAGGCCCGTGGCTTCCATCAGATGCTCAAGAGTGTGACACTAATAGACTGGGGACAAGTATTAAAAAGGGTGCCTCTTACGAGGAAAGAGATTTGGAAGTTGGGTGTGTGCTAGGCCTAGGGCTTGGCTGAGATGATGAAGGAGAAGGCAAATGAAGGTTTTGGGTTTTTTTTTAAGAGACAAGGTTTCACTCTGTTGACCTGGCTGGAATGCAGTGGCATAGTCATAGTTCACTGCAGCCTCCAAACTCCTGAGCTAAAGTGATCCTCCTGCCTCAGCCTCCCAAGTAGCTGGGACTATAGGCACACATCACAGCGCCTGACTAATTTATCTTTTATTCTTTGTACAGACAGGGTCTTGCTGTTGCCCAGGCTGGAGTGCAGTGGTGCGATCACAGCTCACTGCAGCCTCTGCCTCCTGGGTTCAAGTGATCCTCCCACCTCAGCCTCCCAAAGTGTTGGGATTACAGGCATGAGCCACCTTAGCCGGTCGGAAATGATATTTATTGAACACTTACTATGCACCAGTTCTCTCACTACCATCTCATGTAATTCTCATGTAACAACCATTAAGACCAATGTTAGCATTTTCATTTCTGAGGTGTGAAATCGGCAGCTGGGCAGGAGTTGAGTAATTTGCCTGAGCTTTACATGCTACTTCTTCATTCCTTTGCACGGCACCCAGCCTCTGACGATGTGGGTATTATCCCTGTGGGGGTCTGAGGAGTTGAGGAACTTGCCCAAGGTCACAAAGCTGGCATGCAGCAATGCTGGGACAGGATCCCAGTTTCTTTGTCCCCTGTGCCCAGGCCTGTGTGCTGCCCCTTCCTGCCTCCCAGGAGACACTGGCTTGGATTTGGGCCTTCCCTGCTCCTGTGCCCTTCCCCTCCACCAAGCCACTTCCTGAGTAGCTGGTACAGTCCTGCCCTGAGCAACACTGCTGGACCTCCAGGAGTGATGGAACAGTCCCACCCATCCCCCCCACCAGGGGCCCCATCGGCCCATCCTCCCCGCTTCCCGGGGCACCTTCCTCAGCGCCTGCTCTGCCTCCCAGTTCTCCATGACCAGGTTGTAAAACTGTGACTGCAGCTGCAGGATCTCCTGCTGGATCTTGGCCACCCTGGCCTGTGATGCCCGGAAATCGGCCTTCTGCTGCTTCTCAGCCTCCTGCTTAGTGCGAAGGAGGCTGTTCTCTGAGAACTTGAGCACCTGGTGCAGGTGGTTTTTCAGTTCTTGGATCACAAAGTTCTCCTTTTCCACCTGAGCCAGGAAGAGAAAGGACTCCATTAATACCTCGATGCCCAGCCAGGCACAGTGGCTCACGCCTGTAATCCCAACACTTAGGGAGGCTGAGATGGGCAGGTCACCTGAGGTCAGGAGTTTGAGACCAGCTTGGCCAACATGATGAAATCCCGTCTCTTCTAAAAATACAAAAATTAGTTGGGTGTGGTGGTGCGTGCCTGTAATCCCAGCTACTTGGGAGGCTGAGGCAGGAGAATCACTTGAATATGGGAAGTAGAGGTTGCAGTGAGCAGAGATATCACACCACTGCACTTTAACTTGGGTGACAAAGTGAGATTCCATCTCAAAAAAAAAAAAACTCTCCATATCCACTGACAGTCACCAGAGGCTGGCACCACTGCATCCTCCCTCCAGGTCAGGCATGCTACCTGGGTTATATCTCTCTAATCACACCCCCAACCCCACAGTGGAGGTCAGGGACAGCCTGATTACAGACAAGAAAACTGAGGCTCAAGGAGGTGGCTTCATCTGTCTGGGGTTGCCCAGCTGAACTGGGGCCTGAAGCCAGGTTTGTCTGACCTCGAGCCCACGTTCTTGGCCACCACTTTCTATTTCCTTGCACGAGTGAAAGGTACAAGCTTGTTGGATTGAGGCCACAGGGGAGGACTGGGACAGCAGTGATGCTCCTTCTGGGGACACAGCAGGGGAGGCCCAGCTGGCAGAGACACTTAGTGGGGTGCATGAAGGTGTGCAATGAACACAGGCTGCAGGGATTGCCACCGGGCTCTTTCTTGAGGGCCCATGCCTAGCTTGTCCCCTGCCTTGGGTGGATTCTAGAACAGGAATGGGGGTGGAGGATGAGACAGTTTTGTAAAGAAGCTCTCAAGTCTTCTCACATACACTAGAGTCTCCCTCTGAGCACAGTGGTGCTATGGCTGCTCACGCCACCATCTTGGGCTTGGGTCAGCTGGCAGCAGGCCCGCCAGGCATCTGCTCACTTCCTGCACACTGGGAGCAGGGAGGCAGTGCCTTTGGGGCAAGCCCATCCTGCAGGCAAGGCTTTAGGCACCAGGTGCTGGGAATATGATCGGCAGTCACAGCTCTCCTTGTAGACTCCCCACACGTGCCTGATTGGTGTCTCCCCTCATTGTACACTGAGGTTCAATGACATGAAATTTGCCCACCTGGCAAAAATGGCATTTGACCCTAGGTCAGTCCAAGGTGAAGCCCCAAGCTGGTTCTAGCACCTGAATGAGACCAGCAGGGCCACCTGTGTCCCTCTGCCTATTCCTAGATGATGCCTCTCCCACCTTACTAGTAACCTCCCTGCCCGAGGGCTCAGCAGCCCGTCCTCTGTCCACTCAGCAAGTATACATCATGCCCCTCTTTTGGACAGGCTCACTGGGGACACAGTGGCAGGCTGAAATAGACAAAGTCCCCCTTTTCTTGTGGAGGAGCCAGACCCCTCAAGACCACACAAATCACACACAGATATGTTATTCACAAAGTTGGATGAATGCTTTAAAGGACAAATTCAGTGAGAAGTGCCGAACCCAGCACCGGGGAGGGGGGTAGTGAATAGTTTCCCAGGTCCTTGAACCTCTCATCAGTGGTGGGAGATAGAAACAGAAGGGCCTGTGGCAGTGCAGCCTGGCTATCCCCCATGTCTGCTCTCCCCAGAGAGGTTGTGGGGTAGAATGTGGAGCATAATACAGCCCTGGTGACAGGTAGTCAGTCCTTCCTAGCACCTCTCTCTGCTGGGTGTGGCTACAAGATATGTGTGGAAGTTCTGTGTGCCACCTCCACATGTGTCCTTAAGGGGCAGAACTAAGCCCTCTCCTCCCCTTTCCTCTTTCCTGCTGGCTGGACTGGGGGCCACATGATGGGGAAAGCTGGAGCAGCCATCTTGGCCCACAGGCAGAAGTCCCATGTGGGGGACAGCAGGGAAGTCACATTGAAGAAACCAGATCTCTGACAAATTGGCGAGCAGAGATGCCACACCAGCTCTGGTGTTTCCACTACAGAGAAATACATTGCCGTCTTGACTAAGCCACAGCTATTTTGGGTGTCTCTGTTATAGCAGCCAAATCTGTACTCATACACCATCTCACAGGGTTTTTGTAAAGATTTAGAGAGAAAATGTATGTAAAACAAAATACACTGTGTGTGTCCAATATGACAATTATTATTATTAGGTTTGGGATCATGCTACTACTGTTTCCCTTTTTTTTTTTTTTTTTTTTTGAGACAGGGTCTTGCTCTGCAGCCCAGGCTGGAGTACAGTGGTGCAATCTCAGCTCCCTGCAACCTCTGCCTTCTGGGCGCAAGGCTGGTCTTAAACTCCTAGCTTCAAGGGATCCTCCCACCTCAGCCTCCTGAATAGCTGGGACTGCAGGTGCACACCACCACACCCAGCTAATTTTGTCTTTTATGTAGAGACGGGGTTTTGCCGTGTTGCCTAGGCTGGTGTCGAACTCCTGAGCTCAAGTGATCCACCTGCCTTGGCCTCCCAAAGTGTTGGAATTACAGGCCACCACACCCTCATTTCCCTTCTTAACAATTCTTCTGGCTGGTGTGGTACGCCTATAATCCTAGCTACTCAGGAGGCTAAGGCTGGAGGATCCCTTGAAGCTAGGAGTTTAAGACCAGCCTGGGTAACAGAGTAAGACCCCTCCCCTCCCATCCCCCCCCTTTCCCTTCCCTTCCCTTCCCTTTTATTGAGACAGAATCTCACTCTGTTGCACAGGCTGGAGTACGATGGCGTAATCTAGGCTCACTGCAACCTCCACTTCTTGGGTTCAAGTGATTCTCCTGCCTCAGCCTCCCGAGTAGCTGAGATTATAGGTGCGTGCCACCACACCCAGCTAATTTTTATATTATGAGTAGAGATGGGGTTTCACCATGTTGGTCAGACTGGTCTCGAACTCCTGACCTTAGGTGATCCACCCACCTCGGCCTCCCAAAGTGCTGGGATTACAGGCATGAGCCACTGTGCCCAGCTAATTTTATATATCTATATATTTTTTTAGTAGAGATGGGGTTTCACCATGTTGCCCAGGCTGGTCTTGAACTCTTGACCTCAAGTGATCCATCTGCCTTGGCTTCCCAAAGTGCTGGGATTATAGGTGTGAGCCACCACTTCCAGCCAGAGACCCCATCTCTAAAAAAAGAAAAAAAATTAATTAGGCAGGCATGGTGGCATGTCACAGCTACTTGGGAGGCTGAGGCAGGGGGATTGCTTGAGCCCAGGAGTTCCAGACCAGCCTGGGCAACATAGCGAGACCTTGTCTCTACAAAAATTTAAAAAATTAGCCAAGAGTGGTGGCGCATGCCTATAGTTTCAGCTACTCAAAAGGCTAAGGCAGGAGAATCGCCCAGGAGGTCAAGGCCGCAGTGAGCTATGAACGTGTCAATGCACTCAAGCCTGGGTGACAGAGCAAGATCTTGTCTCTCAAACTAAAAACTTCTAGAGACCAAATTCCTTGATTAGGCCTCAAAGGCCCCGTGTGATCTGTCTCCTTCCCCTGCTTTCCCAGCCCATCTTTGTCCCTTCCCTCTAGCTCACTGGCATTCTCTGGGTTTCTGAACTAGCCAGGCTTATTCCTATCTCATGACTGAGGTGCACCCTACCCTCCACCTGGAACAGGGGTTGGCAAACTATGGCCCACAGGCCAAATCCAGCCAGTCACTTGTATTTGTAAGTAAAGTTTTGTTGGAACAGAGCCCATTCATTTACATATTGTTTGTGGCTGCTTTCCCCCTATAACAGCAGAGCTGAGTGGAGTAATTGCAACAGACCATCTGGCCCACAAAGCCTAATGTATTTACTATCTGGCCCTTTGTAGAAAAAGCTGGGGCCAGGTGGGGTGGCTCACACGTGTAATTCCAGCACTTTGGGAGGCTGAGGTGGGAGGATCACTTGAGACCAGGAGTTCAAGACCAGCCTGACCAACATGGCAAAACTCTGTCTCTACTAAAAGATACAAAAATTAGCCAGGCAGGGTGGCATGTGCCTGTAATCCCAGCTACTCAGGACGCTGAGGCACAAGAATCACTTGAACCTGGGAGGTGGAGGCTGCAGTAAGCTGAGATCACGCCACTATACTCCAGCTTGGGCATAGAGTAAGACTGTCTCAAAAAAAAAGAAAAGAAAAGTTTGCTGATCCCTAGCTTGGAAGGTTCTTCCTCACTGCACTTGCCTGGTTCATGCCCTCACATTCTTCATATCTTGGCTTCGATGTCCCTGACCCTTTTGGCGTTAAGTTCTCCTGTAACACTCCCTTTGAGAAGTACATTGTACTTCTCAAAACTGTAATTAAATGAGTTCTTTAATTCCTATCTTCCTTACTGTGAACTCCATGGGGCTGGAACCACATGGGCTTATTTATAAGACCTGGCACCTAGTAAGTACTTACAATAATTTGTGGAGTAAATGAATTAAAAAAAAAAAAAAAAAAAAAAAAAGCTGTTTAGGCCAGGCGCAGTGGCTCACGCCTGTAATCCTAGCACTTTGGGAGGCCAAGGCGGGCAGATCACTTAGGGTCAGGAGTTCAAGACCAGCCTGGCCAACATGGTGAAACACCATCTCTACTAAAAATAAAAAAATTAGCTGGGCATTGTGGCGGGCACCTGTAGTCCCAGCTACTTGGGAGGTTGAGCCAGAAGAATTGCTTGAACCCGGGATATAGAAAATGAAATAGAGGTTCCTCTTCAAACGGACTTTCCTCCCAGTCTAATTCAGAATAGGTAGTAACCTCTCTTAGAACCAAAATTTACTCAAAGACCTGTGTTAATATTCTTCAATTCTGCTAGCTGTAATAAAGAAATCAATAGGCCGGGCCCGGTGGCTCACGCCTGTAATCCCAGCACTTTGGGAGGCAGAGGTGGGCAGATCACGAGGTCAGGAGATCGAGACTATCCTGGCTAACATGGTGAAACCCCATCTCTACTAAAAATACAAAAAAAAAAAAAAATTAGCTGGGCATGGTGGCGGGCACCTGTAGTCCCAGCTACTCAGGAGGCTGAGGCAGGAGAATGGTGTGAACCCTGGAGGCGGAGCTTGCAGTGAGCCGATATTGCACCACTGCACTCCAGCCTGGGTGACAGAGCAAGACTCCGTCTCAAAAAAAAAAAAAAAAAAATCAGTATACTCTGTTCTTAGCTCCCACATTTCAGCTTAGATATTTGCCCTGGCATACCTGAACCGGTCCAAGCAAGCATTAAGTCATAGCCTATTCCTCTTCCTTATTTGAAGGTGTTTATGCCTCTCTCAGCATTCCAGAAGTTACTTGCTCTCTTCCTTTGTCCCCCTCTGCCTTTGCCTCTTTGGGGATGTTCTAAGTTGCTAGCCAATCGGGTTGAGTACAGAATGTGAGGTCCTGTTCCAGCCAATGGAAACTGGACACAGCAGTAGGGTGGATGCGTCAGGTTATAAATGACGTCTCTTTTGTTCGTGTGTGCTCTTGTCACAAGACTGCTAGCAAGCAGCACCCTTTCTGCAGAGAGTAAACTAGCCTTGCTGAGAGATCCTTTGTCTCAGTGTTGATTTTGGCGACACCGAGCACCCATTCCCAACACAGGAGGCGGAGGTTGCAATGAATCAAGATGTTGCCACCGCACTTTAGCCTGGGTGACACAGCAAGACTCCATCTTAAAAAAAAAATCACTGGGGAGGCCGGGCATAGTGGCTCATGCCTGTAAACCCAGCACTTTGGGAGGCCAAGGCAGAAGGATCTCTTGAGCCCAGAAGTTCGAGACCAACCTGGGCAACGTAGCAAGAGCCCATCTTTACAAACAATCAAAAAGTCAGCCAGGCATGGTGACACACACCTGTAGTCCCAGCTACTTGGGAGGGTGAGATGGGAGGATTGCTTAAGCCTGAGAGATGGAGGCTGCAGTGTGCTGTGACCATGCCACTGCACTCTAGCCTGGGCGACAGAGTCAGACCCTGTCTCAAAAAATCAGTCAATCAATTGGCCAGGTGCAGTGGCCAGCACTTTGGGAGGCCAAAGCAGGAGGATCACTTGAGGTCAGGAGTTCTAGATCAGCCTGGCCAACATGGTGAAAACCTGTCTCTACTAAAAATACAAAAATTAGCCGGGTGTGGTGGCATACACCTGTAATCTCAACTACTTGGGAGGCTGCAGTGGGAGAATCGCTTGAACCTGGGAGGCAGAGGTTGCAGTGAGTCAAGATTATACCACTGCACTCTAGTCTGGACAACAGAGGGAGACTCCGTCTTAAAAAAAAAAAAAAAGTCGATCAATCATTGAGGAAAAACCCAACTAACAAAAGATTTGTGTGGCTTCTTCAGTAATTTCAGCAATACTATGAAACAATACCTCTGCATTCCTGTTCTTCATTCTCTCCGCCAATTCCTTTTCAAGAGTATCAATGATTTGTTGGTTATTACTATTCTGTCTACTGATATTCTGTAAGAACTGGGCCTTATCCCTCGCTTCCATGGGACTAGTGAGTAGTTTTTCAAACAGGAAACCACGGAGCTCTATCAGGCTGTCAATAAAATTCTGGGCTTCTGCACTTCTACCCTGTGTCTGTATCTGCAGGAGTCTAGCAGCCTGGGGGTTGTGGAGCAAGAGTCTCAGGACATTCTTGGTGGAGTCTTTGATCTGCTGCGTAAGTGGTGAGAGGCTGGATTTCTGCAGCTCTATGGAAAGGAGGCGGTCTCTGAGCCACCCTTCCTCCTCAGCCTCTTCCTGCTCCTGCAATTGCCTTTCTTTCTCTTTCAGGCACCTGACATTTCCAAGGAGGACCTGGCAGAGATCCTCATGCTCTCTCACTGCCCTCATGATGTCCTCCCCCAGAATCCCCTCCATATCCTCTCTGTTGGATGCCACATACGACAGCAAGGTCACCAGCTCCACCTTGTAGATCGCCTCATCCAGGATGGACATGATCCTTTTGGCCTCAATAGTGGTGAGTTTGGTCCCAGAGAGAACCAAGGGTTTTAGTGGGTCAGCTGGCCTTTTAGATGGGTCTGCCTTTGGCCCTATTCTGTTGATGGCAGGGGCCTGATACAAAGGGGCCATGGCGAGAATGTCTAAAGCCATCTTGTGAGCAGCCCTCTGTGCCTCTGTAGTTCCGCAGAGATGGAGACTTCGGTAGACTACTTGGGTCTCATGCTTTTATTGTCTCTGGCCATCCTGCAAAAGGAAGAAGTAGGTGTGAGTGCAGCTGTGCTGACATCTGTGTGGTTAGTGTAGCTGCAGAAACCACAACTGTTGACATCAAGAGTTCATCTTAGGTCCTCTGTCACTTTTACACAGAACCTTTCACTACTGGAAGAGTTTTCCAGCTTTGTGAGGGTGTTAGGGCCACAAGGGCAGGAAGACAATGTGTGGAGGCATCTCAGACACATGTGTTAGGCAGGGACCAGCCAGGAAGACAGACACCATTCTAAGGATTTAAAACCAGAGACTGGTTACATCAGTGATGGGAGAGTTGAGAGGCCAACTAGGGGAAGACAAAGCCGTCCCGCAATTGTCAATGGCAGGAAGCCACCACATGAAAAGGTGGTGAGCCTGGGGCCCAGGGTCACCCAGGGGAAGCTTGAACCACAGCCATCAGTTCCCAGAGGAGCTAGAGACATTGCTGGAAATGGAGGTTAAAGAAGGGTGGCAGTGGGGGAGGAGAAATACCCTGGTTTCTTTCTATTGCCCTTGGCCAAAACCAGCAGGAAACCAACTGACAAGGGAGCCTGGGCGATGGCACCACAGGCCTCAGCCTATGTCTGAGCAGGACAGAGACAGGACAGACAGCAGTGTAAGACTAACAGGACTAGGAATGGCACATTTTCACTGATTTTAAAGTTTTGTTTTGTTTTGTTTTGTTTGTTTATTTGTTTTGAGACAAAGTCTTGCTCTGTCGCCCAGGCTGCAGTGCAGTGGCATGATCTCAGCTCACTGCAACCTCTGCCTCCAGGGTTCAAGTGATTCTCCTGCCTCAGCCTCCTGAGCAGCGGGACTACAGGTGCGCACCACCATGCCTGGCTAAGTTTTGTATTTTTAGTAGAGACAGGGTTTTGCCATGTTGGCCAGGCTGGTCTCAAACTCTTGATCTCCCGTGATCCACCTGCCTTTGCCTCCCAAAGTGCTGGGATTACAGGCCTGAGCCACCATGCCCGGCCATTTTTAAGTACTGATTTTAAAAATTGGTGGGGTGGTTGGTGGTGAAATATAACTTTGAAATACAATTTTAAAAACTGTTTCACTAAATGCAATGTTGTATTCTGGATTGGGTTCTGGAGTGGAAAAAGGACATTTTTTAGTGGAACTGGAGAAATCCAAATCCAAATCCAAATCTAGTCTAAAGTTTAGTTAATAGCATTGTACCAGCATTAATTTTGTAGGTGCTGTTACCCTGGCTGGAGTGCAATGGTGTGACCATGGCTCACTCCAGCCTTGACCTACTGGGCTCAAGTGATCCTCCTGTCTCAGCCTCTCAAGTAGCTAGGACTACAGGTGCTCAATGCCTAGCTAATTTTTTAACTTTTCGTAGAGAGGAGCTCCACTATGTTGCCTAGGCTGATCTTGAACTCCTAGGCTCAAGCAATCCTCCCACCTTAGCCTCCCAGTGTTGGGAATACAGACACGAGCCATCGCGCCAGGCCTAATTTTGTGGTTTTGACAAACACATCAACGTTATCTAAGATGTTAACATTAGAGGGAGCTGAATGGAGGGCATACGGGAACTCTCCGTACTATCTTTGCAACTTTTCTATAAATCTACAATTATTACAAAGTAAAAAGTTTAGTTAAAAGACTGTTTCAGGCCAGGCATGGTAGCTCACACCTGTAATCACAGCACTGTGGGAGGCCGAAGCGGGTGGATCACCTGAGGTCAGGAGTTCAAGACAAGCCTGGCCAACATAGCGAAACCCTGTCTCTACTAAAAATACGAGAGAATGCCAGGCATGGTGGTACGCATCTTCCACTCAGGTTAACCCCAGTTACTCAGGAGTCTGAGGCATGAGAATCTGTTGAACCCAGGAGGCGGAGGTTGCAGTAAGCCAAGTTTGCATCACTGTACTCCAGCCTAGGCAACAGAATGAGACTCTGTTTCAAAAGATAGATAGATAAATAAATAACTGTTTCAGAAAAATCTATAGGGCAATTAGAGATCAGTAATTTATGTTGCTTTCATAGTACAATGGCTAAAAGTACTAGCTTTGCACAGCCCCACTTGGGTTCAAATCCTTGCTGGGAGTCTCTGGGCTGGTCATTTAATCCTCCAGAGCTTGGGCTTCCTCAGCTGTAATACAGGAGTCCTCAGGATGAATGAGAAGCTTCCAGCACAGGGCCTGCACACTGTAAATGTTCAATAACTGACTAATAGCATTAACCCAGGAAAACGAAAATCCCAAGTCCAGGACTTTAATGATTTCTGATGCAACTATTGAACGAACACCTACTGCCTTGGCCAGGCACAGGGGCTCACGCCTGTAATCCTAGCACTTTGGGAGGCTGAAGTGGGAGGATCGCTTGAGCCCAGGAGTTCAAGACCAGCCCAGGCAACATAGCAAGTCCCCATCTCTTAATAAAAAAAAGAACACCTACTGCCCAGGATGTCTGCCCACCCCCCAACACCATGTCTCAGATGGACACCCCCCATAACATCCCTACCCCCCATAACATCCCCATCCTTCACCCTGATTCTTCTTCATCTCTTCCCCCGTATCCTGTTTGTTCTCCAGGTTAAGTATCACCATCTGACATCCCTATATGCACCTGTTTATTTGTTTATTGTCTGTCTTTCCCCCTCTCATAAGAAGTAAGCACCAATGAAAGCTGTAAGTTACTACTTACAGGTTACCTGTGCCACTTTTATTTTCATATTGTCTGTAGATGTGAGAAATGTTTTGGAGAAAGAATCATTAGGACTTGATGAGTGAAAGAGTTGTGAGTTTGGGTGACTGGTAGGGAAAGATGGGGCCCTTAAGAAACTATGGCAGAAATTGGGAGAGGAAGTTTGGAGGAGAGGACAATGAGCTCACTTTTAAACTCATTGAGCTCTAGCTGCCGTACTGCAGTGGACAATGGTGTCTTGGCCTTCCCATGATCCAGGGAGTGCAGTGGCACGATCATGGCTCACTGCAACCTCGACTTCCTGGGCTCAAACAGTCCTCCTGCCTCATGCTCCCAAGTAGCTGATACTACAGGCACGTGCCATCATGCCCAGCTAATTATTGTATTTTTATTTTTGTAGAGATAGGGTCTCGCTATGTTGCCCAGGAGAAGGAAGTGACACTTGAAGCCACAAAAGATATCTTCAACTCACCAAACCAAAGAGCACACCAAGAGAATGGCAGGGAATCAAAGAAACACCTAAAGTGACTAAGAACGAAAAAGACAGCCAGGCCAGATCAGGTGCTAAGGATGTTTAGTTCCTTGGCAAGGCAGAATGTATTCAAAATCAGGCCAGGTATCATGGTTCACGCCCGTAATCCCAACACTTTGGGAGGCTGAGGTAGGAGGATTGGTTGAGTCCAGGAGTTTGAGGCTGCAGTGAGCTATGATCAGGCCATTGCACTCCAGCCTGAACAACAGAGTGAGACCCTGTCTCTTAAAAAAACAAAAACAAAAACAAAACAAAAAACAAACCAGAAGCCCTTTGGGAGCAGAGGATTGAGAATTATCTTCAATCACTTTGGTTCACACACACTTCCTGCTCCCTAATGAATCTCATGAGATCCTTTGAGGCTTTTCCTGAAGACAAAGTTTTAGGAGGCTGAGATTGGTGGCTCACAGCTGTAATCCAAGCACTTTGGGAGGCCAAGGAGGGAAGATTGCTTGAGCCCAGGAGTTCAAGATCAGCATGGGCAACAAAATGAGACCTCTGCAAATAAAGTAAAAAAAAAAAAAATTAGCCCGTCACGGTGGCAGGTGCCTGTAGTCCCTGCTATTTGGGGAGCTGAGGCAGGAGGATTGCTTGAGCCGGGGAGGTTAAGGCTGCAGTGAGCTGTGAATGCACCACTGCACTCCAGCCTGGGTGACAGAGTGAGATCCTATCTCTCCTCTTTTTTTTTTTTTTTAAGCCGGAGTTTTGCTCTTTTCACCCAGGCTGGAGTGCAATGGTGTGATTTGGGCTCACTACAACCTCTGCCTCCCAGGTACAAGCAGTCTCCTGTCTCAGCCTCCCGAGTAGTTGGGATTACAGGCGTGTGCCACCACACTAGCCTAATTTTGTATTCTTAGTAGAGACAGGGTTTCATCATGTTGGCCAGTCTGGTCTCGAACTCCTGACCTCAGGTGATCTGCCCACCTTGGCCTCCCAAAGTGGTGGGATTACAGGTGTGAGCCACCACGCCCAGCCTAGATCCTATCTCGTAAATGAAAGAAAAGTTTTAGGGACAGCCATGGAGCTTTCTCAGCCTCTCCGAGGATGAAGGATCTTTGCCTATGGCTACAGGATGAATGTGAACAAGGTAGTTAATGAATGCAGTCCTCTCCATTGTACCCCAAAGCTCTCAGACATAAATCAAAATGCCTGAATTCTTCAGATTGCGGCTGGAAATGCAACATTATATGAAATGTTTCCAATTTGCTTTCAGCCAAATTACCTCTTTGGCTTTAAAGGGCAAACTTGTTTTCTTTGATTATGATGACACCCATCAGTTCTTGACAGCTCATTTGGGTGAACAAGAAAAAGCCCGTGGAACTAGGATTGAGGGGAAATGCATCTGACTCTGACGACAAAAATGACTGCAGAATCTCTTTTCCTTGAATCCTAATATGATCATTTCATGTCCTTTTTAATGCCACCAACCTTAATATTTAAATCATTTCTAACTTAAGCATCTCCTTTTAAAATTCCTGCCCTGAGAGTGAAGCAAATTGTTAATGGATGGGCAACTTTAACTGGATATTCCCTTTGTCATTAATTCTGCTGATGAACTTTATAAATGGAAATATATCTTTATCACGCAAATTATACCTCGTCTTCATTCAAACAGGCTTGTTGGATATTTTATTACTTTTGCTTTTAGAATATTTTGAGGAAAAAAAAAGATTTGAACTAAATTATATATTTTTGCCCCCTGGAGAAAAGGAAAAAAACCCAGCACTTACAACTACCCTGCAAATCCAAACTGGCAAGTGGAAAAGTCAAAGGATGTTTAAAAAAAAAAAACAAAAAAAAAAACTGGAGTGTGGGAAATGGATTTCTCTCTCTCTTTTTAAATTCACTCTTAATTTAGGTTCAGGGGTGCATGTGCAGGTTTGTTATATAGGTAAATTGCATGTCATCGGGGTTTGGTGTACAGATTATTTCATCACCCAGGTAATAAGCATAGTACCTGATAGGTAGTTTTTCCATCCTCATCCGGATCTCATTTTAAGGAATACCATTTTAACATTAGCTAAGTAAGTTCTTGAGAACTTACTGTGTAGCAGACACTGTTCTGAATGCTATATACAAATTAATTCCTTTAATCCTTGCAACAACACTATGAGGTAGGTGCTATTATTACCTCTATTTTACAGATGAAGAAAGGGAGACAGAGAGAGAGGTTAGATGATTCTAGTTAGTTTACAGCTAGGAAGTGGCAGGGTCTGCACCCCATCAGCACTATTCTGTCCAGTCTCTTGATTTTAAGATTGACTTCTGGCCGGGCCAGAAGAGGCAGTGGCCCACGCCTCTAATGCCACCACTTTGGGAGGCTGAGGCAGGTTGATCACTTGAGGTCAGAAGTTTGAGACCAGCCTGGCCAACATGGTGAAACCCTTTCCCTACTAAAAATACAAAAATTAGCTGGGCGTGGTGGTGGGCACCTGTGGAGGCTGAGACGGGAGAATTGCTTGAATCTGGGAGGTGGAGGTTGCAGTGAGCCGAGATCGCACCACTGCACTCCAGCCTGGGTGACACAGTGAGACTCCATCTCAAAAAAAAACAAAAAACAAAAAACCCAAGGTCTTGCTATGTGGCCCAGGTTGGTCTTGAACTCCTGAGCTCAAGAGGAATTTTCTTTTTAGCCTCAGAAAGATCTCACTACCCCGCAAACCTCTAACTTTCTTCCAAACTCTGTTTTATCTAGCCTTTCAAGTCTAGGGAGGGGGAGAGTGAGGGGCTAGGAAGAAGCAACAGATTCATGATGAAACCTGCTATCCCAAGCAACTACTATACAATAGGTGCTCAATAAAGAAGTCACTGTTGCGGTCGGGCTCGGTGGCTCACTCTTGTAATTCCAGCACTTTGGGAGGCTGAGGCAGGTGGATCACCTGAGGTCAGGAGTTGAGGCAGGTGGATCACCTAAGGTCAGGAGTTTGAGACCAGCCTGGGCAATATGGCAAAACGTCTCTACTAAAAAATATAAAAATTCGCCGGGTGTGGTGAAACATGCCTGTAATCCCAGCTACTTGGAAGGCTGCGGCAGGAGAATCACTTGAACCAGGGAAATGGAGGTTGCAGTGAGCTGAGATCGCACCACTGCACACTTCAGCCTGGGCGACAGCATAAGACTCCGTCTCAAAAAAAAAGAAAAAGAAAAAAAGAAAAAAGAAAAAGAAATCACTGTTGAATAAATGAGATGGCAAACCCAGATTTACCAATAGGCCTGTCTCCTCACTGGTAGATGCTGGCATAATAGGATAATGTTGTTTTGCAAAATATATATGTCCTGAATTGAAGCCAGAAAAGAGAGTCATATTTTCATGATAAAACTGTAGGCCAAGAATTGGTCTATGAATTGTTTTGCATCCCTTTACTCAGGGCTTGGAATTTTTTAAATAAAAGATTTAAATATAATTAATTTTTTATTTTTCATAGTTGAGTGTGTTTTTTTCTTTCTGTGACTAACTTTGAACTATTATCCAATCCTCCTCTCTTGTTCTTTTTGAGAACCTGTGTTTTATGGTTTATAACTGGTCTGTAAAAGATTCCCAGGCTAGGGCTGCAGCAATGAATGCTGGAGGTATTGACAGTTGGGACCCTGTTTGTAATGCTGGCTGGGTGGCTGCAGGCTCCAGGATTATCTGGTGCTTTGGAGACAGAGGACATGGGATAGTGACTCAGGTTGGGAGGGAACATGCCCTCTGGGACAGATTTCTATGTTGCTGGTTATGATGAAATACTTTCCACTGGCCACAAGCTATATAGCCTTGGGCAAGTCCACTTGATCTTCTGGGCTTTCATTTCCTCATTACTGAAGTGGAAACGAAAAACACATTTGGAATGCAATTCCAGTGTCCCACCACTTCCTGGCTGTGTGGCTTTGGGTAAGTCAATTAACCTCTCTAAGCTTTGGCATCCTACCTGTGAAACAGGGACACAGCACTGTTGTGGGAATGAAATGAAATCCTTGCTCAAAAGTGTTAAGCTTTTATGACTTTTAGTACTACTTCAAAAATTATGTTAATATCAACACTTTAATATTTCTTAAAATAGATGTACTTTTCCACAAAATAATATGGTATATTTTTGTATGAAAGGCTTTATAAAAAGCCAAAACAGAAGCAGTTTTTACTCCTTTTTACTATTTCATTTTTAATTTTGCTGGTTTCTACATTATTCATGTTCTCCTGTTAGTGGCTGAAGAAGACCAAGTTCCCTTAAATCACTCCCCATTGTCCAGTCTCCCCTCCTTATCAATCAGTTCATCAGGAATTTTAATTCCTCTTTTGGTTACAGTGTCACTTTAGAAATGCTTATTTCTGGTTATATCTAACTGTAGACAGTATCACTTTAGCAGTTTCAGACAGAAGGAAGAATTTCCTAGTAGTGAATTTAGATTATTCTACAATCGACTTCTCCAACTTGAAAAAAATATTTAACTACTACACACTTATTAAAATGGCCAAAATCTAGAACACCAACAACTCCAAATGCTGGTGAGGATGTGAAGCAGAAACTCTGTCATTGCTGGTGGGAATGCAACATGGTGCGGCCACTTTGGAAGACGGTTGTTTTCTTACAAATTTAAACCTGCTCTTACTGTACGATCCAGTAATTGCACTCCTTGGTGTTTACCCAAAGGAGTTGAAAACTCATGTGCACACAAAAACCTGCACACAAAAAAAGCTTATGGATATTTATAGCAGCTTCATTCACAACTGCCAAAATTTGGAAGCAACCAAGATGTCCTTCAGGAGCTGAATAAACAGTGGTGCATCCAGACAATGGAATACAGGATTATTCAGTGTTAAAAAGAAATGAGCTGTCAAGCCATGAAAAGACATGGAAGAAACTTAAATGCATATCACTAAGTGAAAGAAGCCAATCTGAAGAAGCTGCATATGGTATCACTCCAACTATATGACATTCTGGCAAAGGCAAAACTATGGAGATAGTAAAAAGATTAGTGTTGTCTAAGGGCTGGGGGAAGGGAGGGATGAATAGGCAGAACAGGGAGGAATTTTAGGGCAGTGAAAATACTATGTACCTTACTACAATGATGGATACCATCATTATACATTTGTCCAAATTCACAGAATGTACAACACCAAGTGTGAACCCTTATCCCTTATGTAAACTATGGAATTTGGATGTTGATGATGATGTGTCAATGTAGGTTCATCAACTGTAACAAATGCACCACTCCGGTGGGGGAGGTTGACGGTGGGGCAGGCTGTGCATGTGGGAATAGGGGGTATACAGGAACTCTCTCTACCTTTCTCTCAATTTTGCTGTGAATCTAAAACTGCTTAAAAAATAAAATCTTAAGGTTGCAACCCTTTACTGGGCAGTGAAATCAATTTGCCAACTGGGACTAGCGTTAAAAATAAACGAAACAGGGTTGGGTGCAGTGGCTCACTCCTGTAATCTTTGGGATTACAGGACTTTGGGAGCACTTTGGGAGGCTGAGGCGGGTGGTCAAGAATTCGAGACCAAGCCTGGCTATCATGGTGAAACCCAGTCTCTACTAAAAATACAAAAATTAGCAGTGCATGGTGTTGGGCACCTGTAATCCCAGCTACCTAGTAGGCTGAGGCAGGAGAATCGCTTGAACCCAAGAGGCGTAGGTTGCAGTGAGCCGCGACTGCACCACTGCATTCCAGCCTGGGCAACAGTTGAGAGAGGCTCTGTCTCAAAAACAAAACAAAACAAAAAACAGCCTATCTCAAACCCCTCTTGCTCTCAGGCACTAATGTATAATGTTCCTTTTGTCAGAAACCAACCCCCCAGGAATAATTTCTCCCTAGATTAACAATTTCTCATTCTTTAGGTCTTAGCTCAATGGCTACCCCTCCTCGGACTGGAACAGACAGCGCTTTACAACCTGTGGAAACTCTCTCACCTTTCCTGCATGGTACTAATCACACGTGTAATTTTTTTTTTTACAGCTCTATTGAGGTTAATTTACATTACCATAAAATTCACCCATTGTAAGTGTAAAACTCAGTGACTGTTTTTGTAAATGTATCTGAAGTTGCCATATCACTACAATCCAGTTTTAGAACATTTCTATCACTCCCCCAAATTCCCATGAGCTAATCTGCAAACAATCTCTGTTTCCACGCACACTTTTTGTTGTGGTTGTTTTGTTTTTGAGACTGAGTCTCGCTCTGTCACCCAGGCTGGAGTGCAGTGGCGTGATCTAGGCTCACTGCAACCTCCACCCCTGCAGTTCAAGCAATTCTCGTGCCTCAGCCTCCCAAGTAGCTGGGATTACAGGTGCATGTCACCACACTTGGCTAATTTTTGTGTTTTTAGGAGAGACGGGGTTTCACCATGTTGCCCAGGCTGGTCTTGAACTCCCAGGCTCAAGTAATCCACCTGCCTTGGCCTTCCAAAGTGCTGGGATTGCAAGCGTGAGCCACTGCCCCTGGCCTCCACTCATATTTAACTTTCCTGGATAGTTCATATAAATGGGATCATGCAGTATGTAATCATTTGCATCTGACTTTTTGCTTAGCACAGTGGTTTTCAACCTGGGGCAACTTTGCCCTCCAGAAGACATTTGGCAATAATCAGGAGATGCATTTGCTTGTCACAACTGAGAGAGACTACTACTGGCATTTTGTAGGTAGAGGCTTATAATATTGCTAAATATCCTACAATTGGCAGGATAGTTCCCCACAACAAAGAATTTTCTCACCCAAAACGTCAATAGAGGTGAGGTTGAAAAATCCTGACTTTTTTTTTTTTCTTTTTGAGACGGAGTTTTGCTCTTGTTTCCCAGGCTGGAGTGCCATGGTGTGATCTCGGCTCACTGCAACCTCTGTCTCCCGGGTTCAAGCGATTCTCCTGCCTCAGCATCCCAAGTAGCTGGGATTACAGGCATGCGCCACCACGCACAGCTAATTTTTTTTGTGTTTTTAGTAGAGACGGGGTTTCTCCATGTTGGTCAGGCTGGTCTCAAATTCCCTACCTCAGGTGATCTGCCCGCCTTGGCCTCCCAAAGTGCTGGGATTTACAGGCGTGAGCCACCGAGCCCGGCCGACTTTTTTGTTGTTGTTGTTAATAGACAGGGTCTTACTCTGTCACACAGGCTGGAGTGCAGCAGTGCAACCATGGATTACTGTAGCCTCGACCTCCCCAGGCTCAGGTGATCCTCCCACCTCAGCCTTCTGAATAGTTGGGACTACAGGTGCATACCACCATGCCAGGCTAATTTTTGTATTTTTTGTAGAGATAGAGTCTCACTTTGTTGCCAGGCTCCTAGGCTCAAACTCCTAGGCTCAAACTAGGATCCTCCTGCCTTGGCCTCCCACATTGCTGGGATTACAGGCGTGAGCCACTGGGCCAAAAACCCTCAACTTAACATGTTTTGAGGTTCATCCAGGTTGTAGCAATTATTAGTATTTCATTCCTGAATAGTATTTTATTGCTGAATAGTATTCAATTCTATGGAAATATCCTGAGTTGTTTATTTATTCACCTGTTGATGACATTTGGGTTGTTTCCAGTTTTGGGCTGTTAAAGGTGATGTTGCTAAGAACATTTATATTTAAGTCTTTGTGTGGACTTAAGTTTCCACTGGGCGGCGGGGGGTACCTTCCTAAGAGTGGAATTGCTAGGTTATGTGTAAGTTTATTTTTTATTTGTTTTATTTATTTATTTATTTATTTTTGAGACAGGGTCTCACTCTGTCACACATACTGGAGTGCAGTGACACAATCTCGGCTCACTGCAACCTCCACCTCCTGGGTTCAAGTGATTCTCCTGCCTCAGCCTCCCAAACAGCTGGGATTACAGGGACCCGCCAGCATGCCCTGCTAATTTTTGTATTTTTAGTAGAGACGAGGTTTTGCTATGTTGGCCAGGCTGGTCTCGAACTCCTGATCTCAGGTGATCCACCTGCCTGTGCCTCTTACAGTGCTGGGATTACAGGCATGAGCCACTATGCCTGGCCTACGTTTAACTTTTTAAGAAACTGCCAACTATATTTCAGATCAGTGGTACCAATTGGTATTCTGCTGTACCTACTAGCAACATATGAAAGCTACAGTTCGTTTATTTATCTACATGATGATACTTGGGATTGTCTTTTTGATTTTTAAATGTCTACTCAACTCTTGTGCCCATTAAAAAAATTGAGTTGTCCTCTTATTGAGTTATAAGAGTTATTTTTATATTCTATATACAACTCTTTCATAAGACACATGATTTGCAAATATTTCCTCCATGTCTGTGTCTGTGGCTGATCTTTTCATTTTCTTATGAAAATATCTTTTGAACCTCAAAGTTTTTTTGTTATATATTTTTTTGAGACAGGGTTTTTTGCTCTGTCGCCCAGGCTGGAGTGCAGTAGTGCAATCATGGCTCACTGCAACCTCCACCGCTTGGGTTCAAGCGATTCTCCCACCTCAGCCTTATTTATTTATTTATTTATTTACTGAGCTGGCGTCTCGCTCTATCACCCAGACTGGACGGCAGTGGCATGATCTCGGCTCACTGCAACCTCCACCACCCAGGTTCAAGAAATTCTCCCGCCTCAGCCTCCCAAGTAGCTGGATCACAGGCACACGCCACCAGGCCCGGCTAATTTTTTGTATTTTTAGTAGAGACAGGGTTTCACGATGTTGGCCAGGCTAGTCTCAAACTCCTGGCCTCAGGTGATCTGCCGGCCTCGGCTGGGATTACAGGCTGAGCCACCGCGCCCGGCCCTCAGCCTCATTTAATCATCACAAGAAATTCTGTCTTCAATAGGTACAATGAGATCACATCTTAAGGATGGAGATGGGAGTTAAATTCCAAAGTTAGGAAAAAGGCAAAAGTGGTGTAATAAAAATTACCTAATTTATTTATTTATTTGAGACAGAGTCTTGCTCTGTTGCCCGGGCTGGAGTGCAATGGCATGATCTTGGCTTACTGCAACCTCGGTCTCCCGGGTTCAAGTGATTCTCGTGCCTTAGCCTCCCGAGTAGCTGGGATTACAGGTGCGCCACCATGCCCAGCTAATTTTTGTATTTTCAGTAGAGATGGGGTTTCACCATACTGGCTAGGCTGGTCTAGAACACCTGACCTCAAGTGATCTGCCCGCCTCGGCCTCCCAAAGTGTTGGGATTACAGGCGTGAGCCACCACGCTCGGCAAAAACAAAACAAACAAACAAACAAAACTACCTAATTTTAAACACTGAAGTGAGATTGCCTGCTCACCGAGGAACGTATGGCCGTTGGGTGAAATTGGAGGGGACTTATAAACTCCCCTCCCACCCACAGCTCCCATGTTTGACTTGAAATAAGTTAACTACGATGTAACTCTGCTTGACTGTTGTCCTCCTCGTTTTAGGGATGAGGGAGTGGGGCCATGAAGTGGGCAGGTAGAAGGGGCAGAATGGAGGCCGGCTCCCTGCAGGTTGTGGAGCGAGAGGTCCAGACTGAGGCAGGAGCTGAGGGACAGGGTCCTGAAGCTGAGAAGAGATCGCAGCGGGGGCTTCTAATTCCTCAGGGAGCCAAAGGACAGAGGGCTGAACCCTATTCCATATCTCCCCCGATCCGCGACCCTTTCCCACCTGGTTACTCACCTGCTCTGACCGCTCCAGGTTTCCCTAGCCACAGTTACCGCCGCGGTCCCTGCGTTGCTAGGTTACCCGCCACTCTCAGAAGGCGGGACTCGGTGTCTGACTGACCTTTCTTTTCACCATTCAATTTCTTGTTCTGCTCAGTTGTCCCCACCTCCTGAAGTCTGACCAATCAGAAGCACCGTCATTTTGCCCTTTCACCAATGGAAAGACTTGGGACTCCCTCTGGGTTGGACTCAACGAGTAAGGCGGGGAACAAGGGAGGAGAAAGGGGCGTGGATTCTTCGTCCCGCCCCTTCTTAAGGAGGCGGGCTGGGAGTACCGCATCGGCTGCGGGCGAGACCTGCGGAAGGACGTGAGGGTTGACCAATCAGAGTTCATCACGGTAGCCCTGTTAGCCAGTAGGACGCTGTGAAGGGGAAATGGGGCGGGGCCAGCGGGGTTGAGAGGACGGTAGGCGGCGGATGGGAGAGCTGGCGCAGCTGCCCTGGTGGCAGTGGCTGAAGTGGCGGCGGCTTCGGCGGCTGCGGTGGCTGCAACAGCTTCGGGCTCGGGGTTTTGGCGGCGGCGCCGGCGGGCTGGGCTGCGCGGTGCGGACCCCGGCGCGCGGTCCGGGTTGCTGGGGCGGCGCGTGTAAGAATCCGAGGGATGCGAGGGCTTGGCCCGAGGGAGAGGGCAGGGATCAGGGGTCAGAGGGTGCGGAGTAAGGGGTTGCGGCGCAGCACTCTGGTGTGGGAGGTGGGCCGTACGGGCCCAGAGGGGGCGCGGGGAAGTCTCCACCGCGCTTCTCTCCGTCCAGCCCGGGCCGGGGCTTTGCACCCTCTCTCCTCGCCCCCGACTTCTTGGGGCGAACCTCACGTGGGCTCCCAGCCAGGGGCTGGGAGCACGTGGAGCTGGAGCCAGCGCTCCTGCCTCCTTCTTCCTCCCTCCCTCGCCCTTCTCCCTGGCGCCCTCAGGTGACCCCACAGGAGTCTCGTGCCCGGGTCAGGCTGCCCCAGCGGACAGCGGGATGGCAGCTGGCCCTCTTGCCCTAGGCCCTTTCCCCAGGGCTGGCGATTTGGGTCCTCTGTAGAGGCAGAAGCAAAGCCTGCGGAGGGAACACTGGACCAGGACGCAGGAGTCCCGGGTTCTAGCCCTATTCCTGCACTGTGTGACCTTGGGCAAGTCTGTTCCCCTCTCTGGGCCTCATTTTTGTCTGTCTGGAAAAATGACGTGTTTGAATTCAAATCAGGGGACTGGTTCTAGTCGTAGGTGTATATAGGGTAATGGTTAAGCAGGCAGGGTCCCTGATTCAGACTGCCTGGGTTGAAACTTATAAAAGGCAAGTTAACCACTCCAAGCTTCAATTTTCTCATTCCTAAAGTGGGGATATTGGCTAAGATAGGATTTTTCAACAGCAGTTCAATTGACATTTTGAGCCACATAATTCTTTGTTTCGGGAGGTCTCACCTGTGCATTGTAGCAAGTTCAGTGGCATACCTGGACTCCATCCACCAGCAATCCCCCCACTCCCAAGTTGTGACAGTCAAGATGTCTCCAGACATTGCTGATGTCCCCATGGGGGCAAAAATCACCCCAGTTGAAAGCCAATGGGCAAAGACAGTACAGGCAGGCAAGCAGTCATATATTAAACAGTTAAACAACTGTGTTGAAGCGTTTGAATGCGAGGACTTTAATCTATGGTGGCAGATATCATGAAAATTATGCATGAACCACCCCCCTGCCTCTTTTTTTTTTTTTTTTTTTTTTAGCTCATCATTAATGTTAGTGTATTTTATGTGTGGCCCCAGACAGTTCTTCCAGCGTGGCCCAGGGAAGCCAAAAGGTTGGACAGCCGTGAGTTAAAACATAGAAACCACTAGCCATTATGATAATGGTAACATTAAGAAACCTCTTCTCTGTGAGTTAATAAATTCTCCTGCCTTCAAAGTAAATATGGGAGATAATTGTCAAAGCTGAGTAATGGATACAAGGAAGTTCACGTATATATTCTCTGCACTTTTGAGAATGTTTGAAAATATCTGTGGTAAAAAGTTAAACCAAAACGACAATACAACCATAATTCTTAAGACTGCCAAATAGTAGTGTCTCATCTGGGATTTCCTCTTCTGCTTCTCCACTGCTGAGATTTAAAAGCAAAATAAATCCCCAGATCTGAAGGAAACTTAAAAAAAAAAAAAATCTCACAGGAAGTGTGCTGGGCAGAGAGCTACGGGCTTAGCAGCAAGCAGAACTTTCGCTGCCTTGTTTCAAAACGTTGTGCCGTTCCCTGTGGATGCACAAGGATTTGCTTGGAGTTGTTCCAATGATTCGAGGAAGAAGTCAGTTACTCAGCTGCCACTGACTAGGTCAGTTGGGAGGCAAAGTGGGTTGAGCCCAGAGCCCACAGCTTGAGGAAGGAACCTGCTGCTGTTTGCAAGTTCAAAGGTCTGCAGTCAGATCCGCTGAGTCTTTTTTTTTTTTTGGTCCTTCTCAGCAGAAACGGGAATGTGCATAAATAGGAGCTGTAACAGGCTAGCTCGGAGTGTTTTACTTATTTAGTTATTTTTAGATTTTTAGTTTGTTTATTTTTTGAGATGGAGTCTCGCTCTGTCGCCCAGGCTGGAGTCTCACTCTGTCGCCCAGGCTGGAGTATAGTGGCGTGATCTCAGCTCACTGCAACCTCTGCCTCCTGGGTTCAAGTGATTCTTCTGCCTCAGGCTCCCCAGTAGCTGGGATTACAGGCATGCACCACCACACCTGGCTAATTTTTGTATTTTTAGTAGAGACCAGGTTTCGCCATGTTGGCCAGGCTGGTCTCAAACTCCTGACCTCAAGCGATCCACCCGCCTCGGCCTCTCAAAATGTTGGGATTACAGGCATGAACCACCACACCTGGCTGCTCTGAGTGTTTTAAATTGGGAGTTAAGGATGAGAACTTTTACTGTATTAAAAAATACTCATCAGTTAAGAAAAATACTCTTTTCCCCTTCCTTGGACACTTAAATCTAAGAGAACAACTCCTATATAAAAATGATATAAAAATCATACATTTTGGAAGTACGTTTCTAACTGTTCCTGAGAGGCTGCATGGTAAAGCTGAAGTGAAAGATGTATTTTAAATCTGTATATATGGGCAAGTATATATCGGTGATTGAAGCTGGGTGCTACCTAAATACATAGCCCAGACTTCAAGGAATTATAGTGTAATGGCTAGGAATACAGGTTTGGAGTCACACCGTAGAGTTGAAAGCTTCGCTTTTTTTAAGCTGTGGGTCCTTGGGCAGGATACGTAATCTCTCTGTGCCTGAAGTACCCACCACCCCCATCCCGTAATGGGGGGATAATAAGCCTGCCTATCTCATGGGGCTATTAAGAATTTTCAGTTAACTTTTACTTATGAAGTGCTAGTAGGGTCCCTCATACATAGTAAGCACTCATTGAGTATTAACTATTATTATTTTTTTGAGACAAGTCTCGCTCTGTCACCCAGGCTGGAGTGCAGTGGCGCAATCTCGGCTCACTGCAAGCTCCGCCTCCCGGGTTCACGCCTTTCTCCTGCCTCAGCCTCCCGCGCAGCTGGGACTACAGGCGTCCGCCACCATGCCCGGCTAATTTTTTGTATTTTTAGTAGAGATGGGGTTTCACCATGTTAGCCAGGATGGTCTTGATCTCCTGACCTTGTGATCCACCAGCCTCAGCCTCCCAAAGTGCTGGGATTACAGGCATGAACCACTGCGCCCAGCGGAATATTAACTATTATTTTAATGGTTGTATTTTTTTGTCATTTAATTAAATTAAATTTATTTATTATTTATTTGAGATGGAATCTGGCTCTGTCGCCCAGGCTGCAGTGCAGTGGCACCATCTCGGCTCACTGCAACCTCTGCCTCCCGGGTTCAAGTGATTCTCCTGCCTCACCCTACAGAGTAGCTGGGATTACAGGCGCACGCCACCACACCCAGCTAATTTTTGTATCTTTAACAGAGGCAGGGTTTCTTCATTTTGGCCAGGCTGGTCTTGAACTCCTGAGCTCAAGAGATCCACCCGTCTCTGCCTCCCAAAATGCCAGGATTACAGTTGTAAGCCACTGCGCCCAGCCTTTTATTTTACTTTATTTTTTAGAGACAGGGTCTCACTCTGTTGCCCAGGCTGGACTGCAGTGGTGTGATCATAGCTCACTATAACCTCCAACTCCTGGGATCAAGTGTTTCTGCCACCTCAGCCTCCCAAATAGCTAGGCCTACAGGCATGTGCCATCATACCCAGCTAATTAAAAATTTTTTGTTTTGTAGAGATGGAGTCTTGCTACATTGCCCAGGCTGGTCTTGAACTGCTAGGCTCAAGCAGTCCTCCCACCTTGACCTCCCAAAGTGCTGAGATTACAGGTGGGAGCCACTGTGCCCAGCCTATTTTTTTCTTTAAAGTCTTTACAAAACTTACAAATAAATGTAAAGAGAAGTGGAGGTAGAACATATTAGCCCTAATCTCACCCTCCAGACAGAATTACCCTTAACTTTTCAGTATTTGTTCTTGCAGGGTTCCCTCCCTCCCTATTTTAATGCTATTATACTGTAATAATGCTTTTATTCTATTTTTATTTATTTATTTATCTTTATTTTATTTTTTTGAGACAGTGTTTCGCCCTGTCACCCAGGCTGGATGGCTCGATCTCGGCTCACTGCAACCTCTGCCTTCCAGGTTCAAGCAATTATCCTGCCTCAGCTTCCTCAGTAGCTGGGATTACAGGCACGCACCACCCCGCCCAGCTAATTTTTGTATTTTTAGTAGAGACGGGTTTTCACCATGTTGGCCAGGCTGGTTCGAACTCCTGACCTCATGATCTGCCCGCCTCGGCCTCCCAAAGTGCTGGGATTACAGGTGTCAGCCACCGTGTCCGCCCTAATTCTTTTATTTTTTAAGAGACAGGGTTTCACTCTGTTGCCCAAGCCAGAGTGCACTGGTGCAATCATAGCTCACTGTAGCCTTGAACTCCTGGGCTCAAGTGAGCCTCCTGAGTAGCTGGGACTACAGGTGCATGCCACCTGCCCAGCTAATTTTGTTTGTTTATTTATTTATTTTTGTATGTTAAATATTTATTTTATTTTTTTCTGTGTATGCTTACCCAACTGGCTTTTTTGTTTTTAATTTTTTATAGAGACAAGGTCTTGCTATATTGCCCAGGCTGGTCTCAAATTCCTGGCCTTAATTGATCTTCCCACCACAGCCTTCCAAAATGCTGGGGTTACAGATGTGAGCCACCCCACTGGCAAATTTTTTAAAAAATTGAGTTATAATTTACCATTTTATTATTTTTTAAATTAATATATAATTTACCATTTTATTATTTATTTTGAGACAGGATCTGTGTCGCTTAAGCTGGAGTGCAGTGGCATGATCTATGCTCACTGCAGCCTCCACCTCCTGGGTTTAAGCATTCTCATGCCTCAGTTACCCGAGTACCTGGGATTATAGGCACCTACCACAAAACCCAGCTAATTTTCTGTATTTTTAGTAGAGACAGGGTTTTGCTATGTTGGCCAGGCTGGTCTTGAACTCCTGGCTCAAGTGACTCACCCACCTTGGCCTCCCAAAGTGCTGGGATTATAGGTGTGAGCCACCGCACCTGGCCTAGTTCACCATTTTAAAGAGTATACTTGAGTGGTTTTTATTCACGAGGTTGTGCAACCATCACCACTATCTAATTTCAGAATAGATTCATCAGTCATGGCTGTATTTTAATAATTATCTTTTATTTTTTAAATTCCCAAACCCTAGAAGATGCCTCTAATGGAGGAGTTTCTGAGCAGCACCCCTGGCCCAGTGGCTTTGAAAGGGAGCTCAAACCAGAGACTGTTTCAAGCCCTGGATATCACATCCTGAGGGCCACAGAAGAGAACATGGCTGTGAATTTGGATGACGACGTGCCGCTCATCCTGACCTTGGACGAGGGTGGCAGTGCCCCACTGGCTCCCTCCAACGGCCTGGGCCAAGAAGAGCTACCTAGCAAAAGTAAGATAGTGGGTGGGCTGGGGGAACCCCAACTTTTCTGTTTCAGAGGCTGAGAGGTGATAAGTGCTTTGTGGTCTGATAGTAGGGGTGTGTAACTTGTTGCCTGGCCCCACGTTTGAGCCCCAAGTTCTGATACAGAAACTACTCCTGGGAGACTGTGTGTTTCTCCTTCCACATCCCCAGCTTGGCAGTGTTTCTGGGGGCCTAGCTGCCCCTCTTTGTGCCCTCATTCCCT
The DNA here is from genome assembly GCF_009828535.3 of Hylobates moloch. NCBI lineage: Eukaryota > Metazoa > Chordata > Mammalia > Primates > Hylobatidae > Hylobates > Hylobates moloch. The sequence continues at coordinate 19,683,318 of NW_026652287.1, read as the reverse complement.
TCTCCACTGCCTGCCTTGCACCTGAGGTACCTTGGCCTGCCTGTGGATGCTTGGCGGGGACCTCAGGCCAGCCTGCTTTGGCTGCCTTCCCTGCCCCATTCCTTGTTAAAAAAAGAAACAGATTTCAACACCAGCCTCCGTCTGTCCCCATCTGAAACCGTTGGCAGGAAAGCAGCACTACCCGCATCTCTTTGCTCCATCTCAGTCCCTCCTTGCCCAGGACAGTGGGGAAGAGGGCGAGTGTTCTGTCATGATCCATTGATTTGAGGGCTTGGGGTTTTGCTTTGTCTTCCTCTGAACCAAAGCCTAGCACAAAGTGAACCCAAGTGTGGCAAGGAGCTTTAAATTTTTTTAATTTTAAGTGTGTTTCTGGCAGAATGAGAGGCCTTGAAAACCTTTCTGGTTCGCATCCCGAAGCCATTTGTTTCAGTTGCTCAGGCCTTGGGCTCAGGAGAGGCTTAAAATAACTCGCCTTTTCTGGAGGGTCCTAAGACATTGGGAAGCAGTGCTTTAGGGTCTGCTTAGGAAACGGATGTTCCACCATCTCCCAGTGCTCCCCAGCCACAGCAGAGATGTTTGGGGCCAAGGAGAGACGAGCCAGGCTCTTCCGTCTCCTTTGTCCAGGGAGAATTCAGTTGAGTTGCAGGGAGTTCGGTGGCCTCCCCTGGGAACTGATGAAGGAGAGCAGTGTTTCCAGGGATGTGAGTGTGGTGGGGAGCCCTGGCTGCCTAGAAACAGGCCTCTCTTTGCTTCACTGTGTTCACCCTCATCTAGGGTGGCAGAGCTGGATTGCCCAGGAGGATTCGAACATAAACCTGATTTTTCCCCAAGTGCCACTCAGGGATGAGAAAGCAGTGGCTCTGATTTCAGACTATCTGTTTTCTTTCTGAAATCCCTTTGCAAGGCTAGGCAGTATTATCGCTATTTACAGAGGAGGAAACTATGGGTCAGAGAGGTCAAGTAACTTGTCTGAAGTCACACAGCCAGGAAATGGTTGAGCAGAGATTTGAACCCAGCATCGTCTGACTCCAGAATTCCTTCCCCTTCTCCTCTTCCTTCTTTTACTTCTTCAGCTGCTCCTCCCTCTCCTTTTTTCTTCATCACCCTTAATAAATATGAGCACAGGCCAGGCGTGGTGGCCCCCAACTTTAATCACAGCACTTTGGGAGGCCAAGGCAGGAAGATCACTTGAGCCCAGTGACTTTGAGTTCAAGACCAACCTGGGCAACATAGCAAGACCTCGGCTGTACAAAAAAATTAAAAACTTAGCTGGGTATGGTGGTGCATGCCTGTAGTCCCAGCTACTCAGGAGGCTGAGGTGGGAGGATCGTTTGAGCCCAGGAAGGTTGCAGTGGGCTATGACTGCACCACTGCACTCCGGCCTGGGCAACAGAGCAAGACCCTGTCTCAAAAAAATAAAAGGTGAGTACAGGCCTTTAGCATTTATATTATCTCATATGACCTCAATATAGGGTTGTTATTATTATCTGTATTTTACAGAGGAGGAGACAGGCTCAGAGAGGTTAAGTGACTTTTCCAAGGTCACACAGCTAGTAAGCAGTAAAGCCTGTCTTATCTTTCCTCCCACACCATAGTGGAAGGTGCTTTGGGGAAAGGGATGAAAGTGATTGTGGCTCAGTTTCAGCTTTAGAGAGGAATGCTGCCTAGTGAGGGAGGGTGGTTGGCCTACTAAGGGTGTGGCTTGTGTCTGGAAATAGCCAGGCTCAAGATTCTAAATGGGAATCCTGGCTGTCATCACTTTTAAGTCCCTCCAACGTGCCTGATCTGATGGTGGGGTGTCCAGCTTTCCTGTGGGATGAAAGGGGCAAGAGAGCAACCCAGTCCTGTGTCAAGATCAGGCTTTGAACCTTGATGAATAGGAAATAGGCCAGAGACACAATAAGACTCCCCTTGGCTAGGCCACTAGCAAGGCTGCTTTTATCTTGGCAAAGTCAGTGGCTTGCTTTGGTTTGTTTCTCAAGAATAAAGAAATGTATAACTAACTGCTGGGGTCCAGGGACATTGTTTTTCCTGCACAGCACATTAGTATCTTAGTTTCCTCTCTCAGCTTCTTACTGGGTCGGTTTTTAAAACCTCAATGACTTGTGGGTGTAATTCACCAAGGCTGGCTGGGAAGAAGGGTAGGACCTGTGCAAGTAAACAAGAGATTTCAGAGGAGGCCTGCTCTGCCTTAGCATAGTAGGCCTTTGATATTTCATGCTTGGATTTTGGCCTTGACCTTCTACCCCAGCGTCTCCCTGTCCCTGCTGTCTGAGGAGCAGTCCTTCAGTCCTTTTTTTTTGAGACAGAGTCTCGTTCTGCTACCCAGGCTGGAGTGCAGTGGCACAATCTCAGCTCACTGCAACCTCCGCCTCCCGTGTTCAAGCAATTCTCCTGCCTCAGCCTCCCAAGTAGCTGGGATTACAGGCATGAACCACTACACCCGGCTAATTTTTTTGTATTTTTAGTGGAGACGGGGGTTTTACCATGTTGGCCAGGCTGGTCTCGAACTCCTGGCTTCAAGTGATCCACCTGCCTCGGCCTCCCAAAGTGCTAGGATTATAGGTGTGAGCCACTGCACCCGGCCCTGAGCAGTCCATCTAAAACACAAGCCCAACCTGGTTGTTTCCTTGTTTTAAACCTTCCTGGGACTTTCCCATCCCTCTGCGGGAGTTGGGGAGGGCAAGCTCTTCAGCTGGCAGTCGAAGCCTTGCGTGTTCTAGTGCCTTCTTGCTTGACCAGTCCCATTTCCTGCCTCAGTCCACAGCATCATACTGTATTTAGTTCGGTGAATCCCCTGTGCATTCTTAAACCTTTCCACCTTGCTGGCAAGTCGGTCTAGAATCCCTTTCTCAGCCTCTTGTTTGCAGTTCTGTCTTGAAAATCCTGCTGATAACACCATCTCTTTGAAGCCTTCACTGAACTTCCCGTTCCTGACAGAGCTAATTACTCACTACCCTTTTCTGCTTCGGTATCTTGATTAGGCTTCTATTATTACAAGTAGATTATGGTGGGGTAATTACACGTTTAACCATCTGATCACCTACTAGGCCCTGAGATCCATTCATCTTTTTTTTTTTTTTTTTTTGAGATGGAGTATCACTCTGTCGCCCAGGCTGGAGTGCAGTGGCACCATCTCAGCTCACTGCAACCTCCACCTTCCAGGTTCAAGTGATCCTCCCACCTCAGCAGCTGAGACTACAGGCATGTGTCACCACGCCCAGCTAATTTTTGTATTTTCAGTAGAGCCTCTTTCCTTGGCTCCCAAATGGTTACCTTCTTGCTGTGTCCCCACGTGATTGTCCCTGAGTCTGTGTGTCTGTCCTCTTCTGATAAGGACACCAGTCCTGTTGGATTAGGGCTCATCCATATGACCTTGTTTTACCTTAGTCATCTTTAAAGGCCCTTTCTCCAAACACAGTCACATTCTTTCACCATGTTGGCCAGGCTGGTCTCAAATTCCTGACCTCTAGTGATCTATCCGCCTTGGCCTCCCGAAGCCCTGGGATTACAGGCATGAGCCACCATGCCTGGCCCATCCATTTGTCTTTGTATCTCGTAGCTCAATGCCCACAATATGCAGGTACTCAACAAATAGTGGTCAGAATGAACATACTTGGATTTCTGGGGCCTTGCAGCTCATGGGAGTGGTGGTGTAAGGGCCTGAGTTAGAGGTGGGCAGCCTCCCTCCTGCCGCCTCTCCTCACCATTGCTTTGAGTCCCATTGCTCTCAGCACAGCTGAGTATCCTAGTGGCTGCCATCATTGACCTTTGTCTTTGGTTGCTGTAAACCTCTGAAGTACTAAGGAGTTGGCAGAATGCAGATACAGGCCATCCGCAGAGTTGGCAGCGACATGAGCATGGGCTACTGGGGATGAAACAAGCTTTCTAAGGCTGAGTCACCATCAAGCCTGGCCTTTGTTTTGGCCCAGCAGCCGCTGAGGCCTTCTCGGCACTGTACCTCCACGCTCCATGTCTGCTTGGGCACCCCTAACAAAACACTGTGGACTGGTGGCTTAAATGACAGAAATCTAATTTCTCACAGGTCTGGAGGCTGGAAGTCCAAGACCAAGGTGTCAGCAGGTTTGGTTTCTCGCAAAGCCTCTTTCCTTGCCTCGCAAATAGTTACCTTCTTGCTGTGTCCTCACGTGATTGTCCCTGAATCTGTGTCTGTCCTCTTCTGAAAAGGACACCAGTCTTATTGGATTAGGGCTCATCCATATGACCTTGTTTTACCTTAATCACCTTTAAAGGCCCTTTCTCCAAACACAGTTACATTCTGAGCTACTGGGGTTTAGGACTTCAGCCTATGAATTTGAGGGGGACACAGTTCAGGCCATACACTCCTACCCCTTCTTCAGAGGCAGGGGCCGAGGAATCTGGCTGTGCTGCCTGTGACCTTTAACCCTATGTGAGGGCCTTATCCCTGCAGGAAACTGGAGGGTTTGGGTTTTTCTCCTTATATGGGCAATTGTGGGTTTAATCCAAGACTCAGACATCTTTGGGCTCTAAGCGCGGCTGCTGCAGTGCTAATGAATGACTCACAGGCAGCATGGTGTCAGGTTGATAAAGGAGGCAGGTATGAGCAGAGGTATTTAAAGCCTGGAAACTAGGAATAACCTTGAAAACAGTCAGCGGGGCCGCTGTTAGAGCGGTGTAGAGACAGACCACAGTCCACACCACGTGGCAGGCAGTGGTCTCACCCACCGCATTCAGGGAATCAGGACGAGTCTGAATGTAGTGGGCAGTCCAAGGAATTTCCCAGGGTAACTCTGGTCACACTCAGCTCTGCCTTCTCCCTGCCTTTAAAGTCAGCTGCTGCCTAAGATGGGCTGGACCATGTGCCTTTTCTGAGTTAAGGAAGGACTGGGCTCACCGGGGCTGGCTGAGGTCTGAGCAGGATGCCCGGTCCCTGCTTTGGTGCCGGGTTGTTTATGGTTTTCAGGTGACAGGTCCCGCACCTAAGGCCCAAGGTCACAGCACAGACAGCTGCCCTGTCCTTCACACCGATGCCTGGCACATTGTCGGGAGGTGCCTAGGACACACTGCAGCCTCAGCAATGTGGAGGATCCCTGCCCCCTGGCAGGGGCCCCCTTGTGGCACCCTGGTCCCCTTTTCAGGGTCTTCATGCAGCCAGGGCGAGTTGGCACCAGGCTCAGTCAAGGTGGGCCAGAGCTGTTGGCCTCAGGGCCGCCGTAGCCAGGAGGAGTTGGGAGAGATCCTCGCCGGCTGGCACCAGAGGATAATCCACACCGAGGTGTGCGCTCCATCACTGATGTCTGTGCCGTGGCTCTGCCTCTGACCAGATGGCCCCAGCATACTTGCCAAAGAGTGAAGAAGCCCAAGGGGCTTGCACAGCTTTTGTCACTTGTGATACCATGGTGAGTGGAGTGGTTGAGCTGAGTATAGTGCTTAGCTGCTCCAAGCCTCAGCCTGCTCATCTGTAGAATGTGACCATGATGGCATCCACCAGTAGAATCGTTGCGGGGGATTGAATGAGATCATGTGTGTGATCACATGGTCAGTGCTCAGCCGGTCATAGGCATTATTATCATGGCAGAAACTGGGCTTCCTTGGAATATCCTCCATGAGCAGAGGTCCTCAACCCAGGCCATGATTCAGATCCTTCTTGCCTCACTCCTGGCACAGCAGGTGGCCCCTGCCGAGCTGGGACGCCTCTGTGTAGCAGCTGGAGACCAAGCAGCAATTAGATTTTCACAGGCTCCCACCGAGCTTGGGCATTTGGCTCTGCTGGAGTCATTCCCCTGGCTTTTTCCCTCACCAACGCAGAGCGTCGGGTGTCACCAGACCAGCAGTGGTGCCAATTAAAATGAGTAAGCATCCAGCATGCTGGGCGGGAGCCTTGCAGCCGAGCCTTGGAGCTTTCACTTCCTCAGCCCTCCAACCTTCATGGGGGGATCCTGTCTGTTGCCTCAGGCCCCCTGCCATGAGATGCCATCTCTTCCCGTCCCCCTTTCCCCGCACACAAGACAGTGCCGCTCTAAATGGCAGTTGTGGCAGCTGGGTGCGGGCGGGAGCACCTGCACTCCTCCCCACTAGCCTGGGGGAGGGCTGAGTTCACGTTTGCTCTGAGAGCGCTTCATGAGCCAGAACCGTGAACTTCTCGGCCTCCCCATCGGGGAGGGAATATGGGAGGGCTTGGATGGCTCACAGCAGCGTGCCACTGGGGGCATCTGGTTGCAGTGCCCTTTGTGGGGAGGTTTCAAATGACAGCAAGGTAGCCCAGGAACAAACCTGGAGTGAGGTCAGTCTTGAGACAGCCCCCACGCCGCCTTCCTGCTCCAGGAGCCCTGGGCGGCTCTCCATTCTTGCCCTTGGCTAGAGTGAATCCTCTGGTTCAGACATCCTCTGACTGTCACCCTTCTCCCCGCAGTCAGGTATGCCTGGGGAGAGGATGTGCCTGGGTCAGGGTATGTGCAGTCATAATCATGGCCTGTGGGTGTTGAGCCCTCACCGTGTGTCAGGCGGTATCCAAAGCACTTTTGTGCTGCTGTCTATCATTTGGTCCTCCCTCCCAGCAGATTTAGGAGGCTGTTACTTTCAATATCATCTTAGAGAAGAGGAAACGGGGATTCTCAGAGGTTGAAACTTATCCAAGGTCACGAAGCCACTTTGACTTCCTTTGAACCCGTGTCTACTGACTCCAGAACCAGTCTCTTACCTAGTATGCCCCCCTCCGTGAGGTAGAGCTCTGTGGAAGAGGTAGCATTTTAGGCTGAATTTCTTTCTTTCCCATTGGGAAGTTGGTTTCTATCTTTATCCTTTTTTTAAATTAAACTTTTATTTCCTCCAAGACAATTATTCTAAATGGAGTTCCATACCTGGAGCTCCCTTTTCTATTGTAAAAATAGCACAACTGATGGTGTTTCATGGTGAAGCTGTGTTGGATCATCCCAGAGAAGCTCCCAGACAGGGCAGGTGAACACCAGACCACAAAGGACAGCTATGCTATCACCGTCTGTGGAAACTAGGCTTCTCCCCGTGCACGCCTTTCCCTGATTCTTCCTCTGCATAGAGACATTTGGCTACTTTTTCCATCATGGTGGTTAGAACAAGAAAATTTGGGCGGAAAATGGGAGTTCTCAGGAGCCAAGATTTGGGCCTGGGAAAGGAAGGATGAAGAGGAGCAGTTTGGAGCGGGGCGTGAGGGTAGACTCCCAAGGCCAGGTGGGCTTGCTGAGGGCAGTGACCCTCTGAGGTTGTTGACTCCCAGTGGCAGGTGACCCCGTATCGGGACTTGCCTGGTAGAAGTCCGTGGACTGAGCCGGATAACCAAATTGGGACCATTGGTGCTTATGTTGCCTTTTGTACCAGGTACCCTCTATGCCTTGTTTGCTTTTTGTTGGAGATATTTATCTCCTTGTAAAAAGTGCAGTTCTTTCCCTACCCCAGTCATGAGGCTTTGGCTCCGAGGAGGTATAAGATCGTAGCATAAAATCTGAGAGCTGGGCCACCCTAGGGCCTGCCGGGCCAGGGGCATGCTGGGGACAGTGTGCACTCTCTGAAGGGACAACTGTGACTTACTCTGGCTAATCATTGTCATGTAGGATCACAGGTTGATTGCTAGCACATTTGCCAGTTTTTCAAAAGAAATTAGAACCTATATTTTTAATCAAGTCTTTTGATTCGTAAATAGTGGCAACCAATTCATGTATGTTTTCAATGTAGCCAGCTGAGTGAAATCTGGTCAGTAGGCTGCCCCTGCTCTCTCTGACATAGAACATACCGATTCACCCTTTGTTTTCTGTTCAGAGCGGACTACTTCAAATTAAGGAAAAGAGTACAAAACCAACAACAAACTCTCCATGGCCCCTGAGGTTATCTTCCTCTTCCAGTGGCTTCCAGTAGGAATCAGAACAGGTCAGGCAGTCTCCTCCTGACATCTTCCTGCTCCACTAAATGCTTTGCACAAAGAAAGACCAGATTTCATTTGGCTTTGGGATCAAAGCTGGGGCTGGAGGGTGGAGGTGTCAAGCCAGGCCAGGCAAAGGGAGATTTGAAGCCAGGGCAGGTGGGCACATCTCCCAGGAAACCCTGCATCATTCTTTCCTGGTGATTCGTTCCTTCTTTGTTATGGTTCACATGAGTCTATGGAGTGCTCATTGTACATTCTTCCTTCTTATCTTCATCCTATGCAACTTTAGACCGCTACCTTTTTTTAAAAGTGATTTGATTTGGGCTGTGACCTTTTTTTATTGTTGTTAGCTTTGACTTTGAAATGTGTAATAAAGATTCAAGTGAGCATTAGAAGTTTTTTTAAAAGTAATGATTTAAAAAAAAAAGAAAAAAAAGACAGTGGTTTAATAGCTGGTCTTCTTTTTTCCTTAAATCGTCACTTTCTTGTCAACTGAAAAACTAAGTCGAGTTATTGAAATGGCCGCACATTTAGGACTTAGAACTGCTGCCCTGGAAGTTAGAAGAAGTGCGTCAAGTATAGTTACAGCTTGGTCTGGCTGGCAGTGAGATGAGTATAGAACATGATGCTTTTGTGGTGTATAACTCTAGAAGGGTTTAGGGGAGGTGGGCATGGCTTCCCAAGAAGGTGGAAGAGGGGGGCAGGAGGAGATGGCGTGCATCCTCTTGGTGGGGGGTTGGGGTAGCATCCAGATTGGCTTTAGAGATTGGATTAAGCTTGAGTGTGCTGAGTGTCTAAGGAGATGAACAGGAAGTGAAAGACTCTCCCAGAAGAAAGGAACAGGGGAGGAAAGGTATACATGTGCTGGAGTGGGTGGCATCTGAGTCAGAGGGTTGGGGAGAAAGGTTGGATCCAAATCTTGAGGGTCTCCTTGCCTGCACTCCTAGAGCCATACTGAAGAGGAGCTGGACCTTCATCCTGGGGTGGCAGAAAAGCCCCGGGCACTTTAAGCAGGGGAATGACCATTGTTTTTCAGGGGAGTGTCTGAACATTCATTCATGCTGCCCTGGCAAGAGCAGTTGGCAATGATGGCAAGACCAGGCAGTGTGGAGGTGGCCCAGGGACACAGGGTACCCGCTGTGTTTTGCCTAAACTGTGTTTTAAGAGGCTGCATAACCAAGCAGTCGCTATGCACGTACAGCTTGGCATCTGAGTCTGCCACCCCCCGGCACTCCATGTTTGTTACCTGCCTGGTGCCTGTAAGCATTTGAGTTTGTAGTCCCTGGTTGAATTCTGATGGTACAGCCCTTTGGCTGGAGACCATGCAGCTCACCCAGGGGAGTAGCAGAAGATCAACTATGGACAGGTGTGACTTAGGAAGAGGTGGGAGTTTGGGGTGCTGGGCAGAGGGACCAAACATCCCAGGGAGGGGAAATGGCATAGGCTGAAGTAAGGAGGGTGGTTGCAGTGAGTCGAGATTGCCACTGCACTTCAGCCTGCCTGGGTGACAGAGCAAGACCCTGTCTCAAAAAGAAAAAAAAAAAAGAAGTAGGAACTGTTCTGAGACTCACACCTGGATGGGGCCAGAGACTAGCGTGCTGGGTGCAGATTGGATTTGGGTGTGGTTACATGCACTCTGGGGTCAGACCCACTGAGTTTGAATCCAGCCCTGCCTTCTCCTGCTGGGACTTTGGGCAGATATTGTAACCTCTCTAAGCTTTGATTTCCTCATCCGTAAAATGACACTAATATTAGTATTACCTTTTAGGACTGTTTTGAGGTTTATATAAGATAGCATGCCTCACACAACTAGCACAGTGCCTGGCTTATACAGAATGAGCATTGGGTGGATGTCAGCCATTATAATTAGGGTCAGGGGTCAGAGCAGGCATATCCATTTTATGGAGCGCCTAAAATGCCGATGGCAGGAGTTTGGACCTGGTTGAGTTGGGCATGGGAGCTGCTAAATGTGTTTGGGCCAGAAAGTACTTGATGACAGAGCATCTTCCTGCTGACATCTTGCCAGCTTGGGATGCTGTCTCTAGCCACCTTGATAAGCCCTGAGCTTAGAAACCCTGGGGTGGGTCAGCCCTGAATAGGGGTTACTTTTCCCTCTGGAGATTGAGAGGTGGATGGAGAGGAAACTGCCAGGCTATTCTGCAGTAGTAGTAGCCAGATTTGGCATTTTTCTCTCTGTGTCTGTCTCCCTGACCAGTCACTGAACTTCCCCAGGTCCCGGAAGCTCAGCTCAGTTCCTACTTCTCTTTTTTTTTTTCTTGAGTCAGAGTCTTGCTCTGTTGCCCAGGGTGCAGTGCAGTGGCACAGTCTCGGCTCACTGCACCCTCCGCCTTCCGGGTTCAAGCAATTCTAGTGCCCCAGCCTCCCAGGAGCTGGGATTACAGTTGTGCACCACCACACCCTGTTAATTTTTTTGTATTTTTAGTAGAGACGGGGTTTCACCACATTGGCCAGGCTGGTCTCAAACTCCTGACCTCAAGTGATCTGCCCACCTTGGCCTCCCAAGGTGCTGAGATTACAGGCGTGAGCCACTATGCCTGGCCAGTCCCTACTTCTTAAAAGGCACTCAGGAAGCATCTGGACAATGCTGAACAGATGAGGACTTTCATAGGCTCACCTGGCCTGGGGTCCGGCCCAGGAGGGTGCTCTTTGATGAGAAACATCCCAGCAGTATTGGGCATGGAGGAAGCAGCTAGTGAAAGAAAAGCAGAGCTGATGGGAGGAAGATGTTTGACTGTGCCCAGCCCTGCCACATATCTCCCACTTTGCCCTCCCTAATCCCACCACACCCAGCTCTTAGGATCAGAAAGTACGTTGAAGTTCCAGGGCCACTCTCCTGAATAAAAAAAAATGTGGCTTCTGTTTCCGGCAGATAAGTTCCTGCTTTGTTCCAGTGCACTGACACAGTCCCCTGAACAACCCATCTCGGGTTGATCAGGAAGTTCCTAGTCTGTTCAGACGGCAGCCTACCTCTCATTTTATCATCCTCCTTCACGATAAAGCCCTAATGTTCTGCCTTTCCCTCTTAGTGGAGAAACCTATCCTCATAGCCACACTTCCGGTATTGAGGAATTGGCATCTTGGAATACAGCTTGGGTATTTGGATGACAAATTATTAAAAACTTTCTGATCTCTTTGCCCACCTATTTTGGCTGTAGAAGCAAGCAGAGAACATCATGTTACTGCAGCAGCAGTGCCGCTTTTTTTTTTCCTTAAAAAACATGATTTAGGGGTTTGGGGAACCTCCTAGTTTTGGTGGCTTCCTGCTTCAGCAGCATTTGGAAGACTTGCAGATATCTAGACTTGCAGATATGTCCTGTGAATGCCATGTGGGTGTGACCCCTGCTCCTTGGCGTGGCGGCAATCCAGTAGCTGTATATTAGAGTGTCCTTTTTGCTACCTTAAATGACCAAGTCTTCCCCAGAGCCATTCTTGCTATCTCTTGCTATCCACCTGCCTCGGCCTCCCAAAGTGCTGACATTACAGGCGTGAGCCACCATGCCTGGCCCTTCCTGTTTATTTAGCTGAAGGCCTTGAGAGCCTTCCCTAACCCTTGAGGATAGTGGTTGTGTTTCCATAGCCTCTCATTCTCCAGGTAAGCTGTTTACACCTGTTTCTCTGCTCTTCACTGCACAGAAACCCACTCGCTCCCCAGCACCGGGATGTAATCGATTTGATGATTGAATCAGAGTTTGCTTTGTGCCATGATGGACTGTGAGAAAATGGAGTTTTGATGAATTAGGTAATTTAAAATACAGGTGGGAGCCAGGCGCAGTGGTTCACCCTGTAATCTTAGCACTTTGGGAGACCAAGGCGAGAGGATTGCTTGAGGCCAGGAATTTGAGACCAGCTTGGACAACATAGTGAGACCCCATCTCTAAAAAGAAGTTTAAAAAAATTAGCCAGATGTGGTGGTGCACACCTGTAGTCTCAGCTCCTTGAGAGGCTGAGGCATGAGGATTGCTTGAGCCCAGGAGTCTGAGGCTGCAGTGAGCCATGATCACACCTACTGCACTCCAGCCTGGGCAAAGAGTAAGACCCTGTCTCTAGAAATACATATATATATATATATATATATATATATATATTTCAAAATAAAATATAGGTGGGAGGGCTAAGTTTGACAATCCTTTCATAGTATGAATAATACCCATTCTGTTCATCCAGCATCAAGCAGGGTTTTGTGAATCCTGTTCCCCCCAGCTAGGGCTTACCTGGTTTGCGAGTTTCTTTCTTGTGTCTCCCTGATGCCTGTTTGAGATGACTGGGCAGGGCAGGGCAGGAAGGTAGAGGCCTAACCCAGTGTAATGCCTGGGTGTTAATGGCTGTTGTTTTAGGTGCTGATGTTTTACACAGCTGTGCCTCTTTCTGGTAGTACAAGTTTTGCAAAGGCAGGGACGTCTCTTCTACACATATTCTGGGCACAATAATAGACATAATAGAAGTTGCATATCTGGGAGTGAGTCACCGGTTTCCAAAAACATCCAGGGTCCCAGGTGACTGTCACAGCTAAACCAGCCCCTGGAGCCACTGGGGGATGACAAGGAGACTCATTCACATGTGATGAGATCAGAAGTAGCCCAGCAGGGCATGGCGTTGCTGCCCCTAGGAACGGCCTACTTTTTGGATGTTTGGGTCTCTGCTTCCACCTTTGAACTCCCCAGGAGCCCACACGTGTCCTGTAATAGCCATATTAGCCGCGGGTACTCAATCCCAACCTTCCTTCCATCTGAGCTTCCCTGTCGCCGCCCTACCATTTGTAGACTGCCTGTCTCTCTTTTTTATCTCTCTTTTTGTTAGATTGGGTTTTTATTATTTTTTTTCCTAATTCTTTCAGCACTTGCTGAAAACCAACTTGGGCAGAGCGACCTGTGCTTAGTGCTGGCTAATGGCTTGGAGCTGCTCCAAACTGCCGGCTGTGCTGCCTTTCACTTGTGGGTGGTCGTCGACAAGTGTGATGTCTTCTCTCTGTGACTCTCGAGGGGCCTCTCTTCTTGCGGGCTCGGCTGTTCACACTTGGCTGGCCTGCCTGGTTGTTTGGAATTGCAGTTTTTACTGCACAGCCTGGAGCCGATCTGGTAGCTTCAACAGGGCGCAGATTTTATGAGTGCTAAAGTCCACTCAGCCTCCAGCCTAGTTGGCCCATCTGATTTTGTTGCATGTTGTTTTTTGCTATTTCCTCTTGGAGACCAGACACCGTCCAGAGTATATGGGGACACAGAAGTCTAGAAATGGAGGTGGCTTGGGAGATTCTTAGGCTGTGATGAATGTGTGTCTGTTGAGGAGTGATGGTACCTGCTGATGTCTACAACGGTTAAACATTTTCTGAGTGTCGCTCAGTCTGCAAAGGATGGGGTTGAATTTCTGGCATCGTCTCTTGATAGCTGAACATCCTTGAATGAGGAGCTAAGCTTGTTTTTTCCTAAGTTGCAGTTTCTTCATCTGTAAAATCAGTATATGATTGTCTACAGTCAGAGTCTCAGCCCATGAAATTGAAGGACTTTCTGCATTGAGGATGTGAACCTTTCCTCCGTTCTCACATTCTTCCAGTTCCTCTTAAGGGATATGAGTTGGTAGTTTGCATTTTCTTAAGTATTGTAGCAGTTGAGGGACAGTAGTTAACTTCCTTGAGTACCATTCCTGTTGTGTTGCAGGGAGAGTTAAAAATCAAGCAGTTCCATCTCCTGCTCATTCTTTTTTTTTTTGGAGACAGAGTCTCACTCTTGCCCAGGCTGGAGTGCAGAGGCACAATTTTGGCTCACTGCAACCGTGGCTTCCCAGGTTCAAGCGATTCTGCCTCAACTTCCCGAGTAGCTGGGATTACAGGCATCCGCCATCATGCCTGGCTAATTTTTGTATTTTTGTAGAGATGGGGTTTCACCATGTTGGCCAGGCTGGTCTTGAACTTCTGACCTCAGGTGATCCGCCCACTTCAGCCTCCCAAAGTGCTGGGATAACAGGCCTGAGCCACCACTCCTGGCCCCTCCTGCTCATTCTTTAGGGTGGCTTCTTGATTTCCATTGTATTTTCCTTTATTCACAATGCTCCTTTTGGGCTGCCTTCCCCACCAACAGAAAGGGAAATTGAAGCAAAAGGAAGGGAAGGCCGAAAGCAGTGCCTGGCCACTGACTGCATAGGAATTCAGGGCCCTGGAGAAGTGGCAGGCCTAGGCCATCAAGCTCTCTGTGGGATGTAGCTGTTCCCCAGCTGTCAATTCCCCAAGGTGCCCGTGCCTCATGGCCGCCTCACCCCTTGTTGCTCTTCTTCTGAACAAAGCCGCCTGCAGGAGTAGTAGCAGATCCAGGTGCTGGGGCGTGGCCAGTGTTCATAGAAGCCGGGTCCAGCCAGCCCCCACGTGTTTCTGGTTAAGGACTAGAGCGGACCTTTGATCTGTGCTGAGTGGATGCCATCAGCTGACACATCAGTAGCCTTCATGCAGCTTGAGTCTCAAGCCAAACTTGTTCTTCCGAGCACTGGCTTTCTGCTGACCTCTTGCAGGGGAACCAGAGCGCACCAGTGCACAGTGAAAAATGCCTTTAATCTCCATTTGCTCTTCTCCAGCTCCCTTCCCTGTCCCTGGGTGTTTCACAATTAGCATTTCAGATGCTTCCAAGTGAATATGGAACAGATGTTCGCACAGGTGCTGTACTCTTCACTGGGTAAACAGTGGCGTTTGCATGCCTCTGCGTGTGTGTGTGTGTGTGTATGAGACAGCCGGAAGCATAGGGCCTTTCAAATGTTTTTTAAAGCATCTGAAACACTTTACACGTGACGGGTACTCAATAAATAGTTTGTGAGTGAGTGAGCAGTGGCAGGGAAATCCCTTTGTTTCATAATAAACCCAGTGGCATGGGAGCAGGAAGTACAATTCCAAGTTGGGTCTTGAAATTCATGGACTAAAGAAGAAGTCATGTCTTGCCTCACCAAGAAATTACCTGTGGACATCTGGCAAACCATGGGGCATGCTGTAGGGACAAGACACAGTTCTCCATCTCAGGAAGGAGGATTAGACAATAAAAATGACTGTGGCGGCCCCTGGCAATTTAATATGCCTCACGAACGCGAGCTGGCCATGGCTGCACTGGGAAAAGGAACTTGCGGTTTTGCCCATGCAGAATGTTTGCAGATGGGTTAGGGAGTTAGCCAGGACTGACCTCCTTGGCTGTGTCTTTCCAAGTAGCACACCTGGTCAGGTTGCTCCACACCATTAGTCCCCAGTGGCTCAAGTCCAGGCCCTCAGCATGGCTTTCCGCCTGGCCTACACCCCCAGCCTTGCGGAAACAGTGGAGGGAAAGGTGAAGGCTTGGCTGCCCGTCGTTTCCTCCCTCTGTGACCTTGGGCAAGTCACTCAGCTTCTCTGGGCCTTAGTTTCCCCCTCTGTAAACTGGGGATAATAATCAAGTCTTATTTGTAGGGCCTTTGTACGCTTAGAAGAATTAATTAACGTAAAGCCCTTACGACCGTGTCTGGTGTGTGGTAAGTACTGAGTGCGAGCTGTGGCTGTTACCTTTGCCCACTGCATCATCCTGGTCACTGGTCTCTGGCACTTTAAGCTTCAGAATTACAGAACCCTCTGCAGTTTCCCAGACATGCCCTGCTGTTCAAGTCTCTGTGCTCTCTGAATGACCATCCTTGTTTCTGGAATGTGCCACTCACCCCATCCCCGTCCACACTGTAAATACCTCCTCATCCCTCATCCTTGAAATGCCAGCCCTGGCATCCCCCTGAGTTCCTCCCTGCCACTGGCCACCAGCCCCCACGGAGGGCCCTTGTCATCCCAGCCGGTTTTAGATCTCAGTGCACCAGAGTCACGATCCTTCATCACCTACTGATGGAGAGTTCCATGAGGGCGAGGGCCATGGTTTCACCTTTTCTAATCCAACACCTAGCACAATGCCTGGTATACGGTAAGTGCTAAATAAATGTCTCCTCAAATTAAACCATATGTGTTTGCATATAGGTGGTCAGTCTTTTAAAACTACATCTGGCCGGGTGCGGTGCCTCACACCTGTAATCCCAGCACTTTGGGAGGCTGAGGTGGGATCACTTGATGTCAGGAGTTCAAGACCAGCCTGGCCAACATGGTGAAACCCCGTCTCTACTAAAAATACAAAAATTAGCCGGGCCTGATGGCGGGCGCCTGTAGTCCCAGCTATTCAGGAGACTGAGGCACAAGAATCACTTGAGCCCAGGAGATGGAGGTTGCAGTGAGCCGAAATCATGCCATTGCACTCTAGCCTGGACGACAGAGTGGGACTCTGTCTCAAAAAAAAAAAAAAAAAAAATACTACATCCTCCCTTTTTCTCCCCAAAATTACCATGTGATTTATTAAGACTAGAGGCCGGGCACAGACTCATGCCTGTAATCCCACTCCGTGGGAAAGCGTGGCTCATCCCTATAATCCCAGCACTTTGGGAGGCTGAGGTGGGTGGATCACCTGAGGTCAGGATTTTGAGACCAGCCTGGCCAACTTTGTGAACCCTGTCTCTACTAAAAATACAAAAAATTAGCTGGGCGTGGTGGTGGGTGCCTATAATCCCAGCTACTCAGGAGGCTGAGGCAGGAGAATCACTTGAACTTGAGAGGCGGAGGTTGCAGTGAGCCAAGATTGTGCCACTGCACTCCAGCCTGAGCAACAAGAGTGAGACTCCATCTCAAAAAAAAATTAAAAGTAAAAAATAAAAAAAGATTAGAAAGGTGTTCTCAAGGCAATGTTTGCAACCTTAGGATGTCTGCTGTGTGTTCCTCATGTGGACAGTTAGGAAGTGGGCACCTCAAGCTGCAGTCACTGCCCCCGATGATTTTGATGTGCTCATTTCCCAGCCCCTCTCCCTGCCTTACATTCTCCTCTGTCCCCTAACTCCCAAGAGCCTGTTTCTGATCTGCACCCCTCCTGCCTTTCCATGTCTCTCACACTCCGTTTATAGAACTGCTCTCCACTTCCTTGCCCCATCCCCTGCCAGTTCCAGCCTCCCTGGGCCTGGCCTCATGGATGACAGTGAATCCCTCTGGACTTGGCCACTTAGGTCCCTGTCAGGTGGCCGGAAACAGAGTTGGAGGAGACACAGGGCATTATCCTGACCACTTTCACACCAGAGTCCCTCCCTCTAGAACAGGGCTTGACCCGTGGTACTGCCCCGTTGAGCCTTTCTTTTTCCCTTTCCTCCTTTGGCTTAAGCCTTTGGCAGGACAGATTTTGGGCTGGCGGCCAGCAATTCAACTGGGAGGGCTCTGTGCCAGTTCTTGCCTTTCTGGAGGTCGGTACATTTGCCCAGGGCTCTGCTTGGGTTTGGAGCCTTTGCTAACGTGTGTCGATAATGCGGGTCCATCTTCCACACCATCTTGCAACCAATTATCAGAAAGAGAAGTCCTGAGCAGGGGGATGTGCATTTTGCTTTCTTTCGGCGTAGCATCTCATGCTAGATTTTTATCTGGGGGCCTTTGAAGAGCCAGCCGGCACAGAAGCACGGTGGCGACGCTGTGCCTGGAAAACTCATCAGTGTCACTCTGGTTTATTTTCCTCTCCTCTTTGAGCTCTTTCCCATGGAGTGGGGCTCTCAGTGACAACTGGCAAGCGGCGGGGCGGTTGCTCGTTGTCATTCTGGTAGGCGCTGGTTTCCGGAGGGCTCCGAGTGCTTTGTGGGTATTTGCATTTGTTTCTGTGATGCCTGGAGCACGGTCGGCACCGATCCCAGTTTCTGGATGAAGAAACTGAGACTCTGGGGATTAAGATCGTGAACTATGGGGAGGGGAGGAGGCATAGCTGGAGTGGACTTGGGTGTCCAGGGTTCCGTTTCGTCTCGCCGAGGATGTGCGAGGGTGTGTGTATGTGTACATTTGAGAATGTGTGAGGTTGTGTGTGTTTAAGAAAATGAGAATGAGGCTGGGCACAGTGGCTCATGCCTGTAATCTCAACACTTTGGGAGGCTGAGCTGGGTGGATGACTTGAGCCCAAGAGTTCAAGACCAGACTGGGGAACATGGTGATGAAACCCTGTATCTACAAAAAAATACAAAAAAATTAGCAGGGCATGGCGATGCATGCCTGTAGAGGTTGAGGTGGAAGGATTGCTTGAACCCAGGAGATAAAGGCTGCAGTGAGCCATGATCGCACCACTGCACTCCAGCCTGGGCAACAGAGTGAGACCCTGTCTCCAAAAAAAGAAAGAAAGAAAATAAAAAGGAGAGAGTTTAGAAAAGGAGTAGGCCCCTCTGTATCACCCTTCCTGAGAACGGTCATTCTCTGCCTTTTCTGATCAGAGCCAGGAGGGGCCCTTTTATCCAAAGCAATCTCTGGCCCAGGCACCAAAGAAAGGCCCCAGTAGTTTACGTAGCCCAGGCTGCCCCCTGCGCCTGCTGGGTGGGGGGTGGGTCGTGGAAGCCTTCCCCTCCTGCCTACTCTTTCCTGCTCCTCCCCAGTGCATCTTTATAGCTGGCATATGGAAACTGTTTCTATTTATTTGGCACCACCAGGACGATGCTGCATACTGTGCTCCAGCAAACAGAAACCTTGGATTCCCCGCAGGGTCATTTCCGATGTGGCGTGCAAAGCAGCCAGCTGTTTCGCGGGAGCGTCTGGGCCCTGTGACATCAGCATGGGGGAGTGTTAACCGTGTGTGCAAACAGGTCATTCTGGTTTGTCTGCCTGTCCTCTGCACCGGGATATCTCTCCTGCTTTGAGTCAGAGTTTGCGTTGTTGTTTTGTATTCTCATGCCTGTCAGTTCAGCTGTTTCTTTCCACTCCTTCCCCTCCTCTGAGTGGTTTTACATTCTGTCCTCCGGGCTGATTGCCAGGATTCAGGGAGGGAAGTTAAGGGGCTGGTGCCACATAAATCTTTAGTGGCCAAAGTCTGCGGGCCTGAAAGGCTGCGCCTGTCCTCTTGGTCTGGTTTTCCCAAGAGAGCTGTCTGCCCAGGGCACCAGAAGGGCAGGACAAAATGTTTCCCTTCGTGGAACTTTCCCCAGAGGCCCAGAACAGAGATGCAGAATACAGTCTTCCTGGTTGCCAAGAGTGTTCCTGGTCAGCCTCCTCTGGTCCTTTCTGAAACCTGCGTGTGGAGCTTGCTGGCTGCGGAAGCCAGGGAGACTGCAAATCCTGCCCTCCTGCCCACGCTGCTGCTCATCTCCCTCCCTCCCTCCCGTGTCCGGCCTTCTGGAGGAGGCAGTGGAAGGCCAGCTCCCTGACAGCCCGGTGGTGAGGTTGTCCTGTCTTCTCAAGCTGGGCCCCTGCAGCGTGCCCCAGTTCCTGCCTTTCCGGCTGGCCTGGAAGAACCCGTTCTGCTCTGGGCAAGAACAGTGCCAAGGTCAGAGGCCAAAGGTGTTGCTTCTTCCGTGGTCCGTAATAAGCACCAGTTGTAGAGGGCCGGCCCTGGCACACAGAGGAAGGGGCTGGACTGAGGTGACTGGGGTCATGCGGGGTGATGCAGTCGCTTTGTTGGCTAGGATGCTTCCTGTGCTTTCTGTGCCTGGTACTCCAAAGATGCGAGTGCCAATCATTGACCTGGAGGTTCTGCCCAGGGTCTGTGGGCAGTAGGAGGTCAGAGCAAGGCACCAGGCCACTAGAGCAGGTGGGTGCAAACAACTGTTGGCATTCGAGGCTGCCCAGGTAGAGGTCCTGGAGCAAACCCAGTGGGCATGATGGGCTTCAATGGGGCAGACTGTCCTCTAGCTTCACACACAGTGCTGATGTCTCAGGGCAGCTGGGGGCCCCTGCACACCCTCTTACTTCCCACGCAGAGGGTATTCATTTCGAGGAAGCTGGGCCTGCCGGGATTGGTTCTCCAGCAGGCAGGGGCTCATTCTCCCAGACACCACTCCATCTGCACTCACAGGCTTACACCCTGACTCACCAGGACTTGGCTATCAGCCCTGTCCCCTTTGATCTGCTCCTTCTGCCCCCTGCCTTCCCGCTTTCTGGGCCTGAAATGTCCTCAGAAAGCTGCCGAGCCTTCGAGCATACCTTCTGCGGGAACAATGCAGCACTCAGGGTGGGAGCATTTCCTTGCCTCTCCTGCCACTTCTGTAACCTCTTAAGTGGGGAAGAGGTTTAGACAGCAGACAGGGCAGGGGATTAGCACTCTACAAGGTGGCCCAGCCCTACCCGGCCCCTGCTGTGCCCTGGTCTTGGCTGGCACAGCTGCACTGCTGCGTGAAGGCCATGTACAAAAGGAACAGAATGGAACTGTGGCTCCTTGCCTTCCATTTTCACCCTTTCTATAATCCCTAAATATGTACCCCCCTCACTCGTGCCTTGGTGTGAAGGAGGCCCTTTGCGATCACCTGTGGCTTTCTTGAAAAGTCCCTGAGTGGCCAGTATCACCCCAGGCCTTCCATCCCTCTCTCCGTGTGGAGAAATGAGCGATCGTGCTTTGCCTTTTGGGACCGCATGAGCACGCCAAGTCCTGTTTTCTGAGGTTGAGTGGTTAGAAACACAGAGCAAAGTCTGCCCTGGGAGGGGGAGAATTCGCTGTTCTTTCCCCTTAGCTCTTGAGTCTTATTCTCCCCTTTCACTTTCAAGGTTCTACTCTGAATTACTCTTACACAAAATAGCCCCTCTTCCGCAGATCCTTAAAAGAAAGGTTTTTACAAATACAAACTTACCACATCACACCCCTTCCTAACACCCTTTTGTAGAGTGCAGCGCTGCCCACTGCACCCCGGGTGGAGCCTGCCCTCTTGCCTGAGGCCTGCCAGGCCCCACGGATGGCTCCTTGCTCTCCGCCCTCCAGGCCCTGGCTGTCCTTAAGTGCCCCACAGGGGTGTGTAGAATCTTCAGGGCTAGCAAGACCTATTTCACTTCAGTTCAGACATGTTTGCTGACCACTTACACATTGTATCCAGTGCTGTTCTGGGGCCTGGGAACACCACAGTGACCAAAACAAAAGTCCCTGCCCTCTTGGAGCTGACATTCCAGGCGGGGAAACAGGCCCACGAGTAGATACCCTGTCAGGTGGTGACAGCCCCAGGGGGAAGCTTCAGCACTTTGAGGGGACAGGGTGATGTGGTCTCACCTTGTAGGGGAGGCCAAGGGTAGCCTCTGATAAAATGTTTGTGGAAATTGGAAGGTGTGAGGAAGCAGCCAAAGATCGGGGAGGCAGAGGCCCCAAGGCAGAGTGTTCCAGGCATGTTTCAGAACAACAAGGAGGTTAGCATGGCGGCAGCAAGGGGCAGGTGGGACGAGGTGACTTGGAGAGGTTGTGGGTCAGGTTCCACGAGACCCTCTGATCAAGGGAGGCTGGGGCACATTTGGGGCAGAGGAGTGATACCATTTGGCTTAGTGTTCCTGAGGATTATTATTATATTAAACAAAAAAGTTTACCTAAAAACACACACATGCACACACACGATAGAGGATTTCTCTGACTGGTGTCAAGAATAGGCCACAGAGGGTAGAACAGAGAGTAGGGAGACAGAGAAGGGATTGTGCTGGTCTGGGGAGAGCTGGTTTGGGCCACAGTGTGGCAGGGGAGCTGGTGAGAGTGAGGTCTTGTGGGCCAGGTGTAGCACCTATTTGTGGGCCTTTCAGCTGATTGTGGGAGGGGAGGAGCCTCCTGATTCCTGAAGCCCCTCCTGCCCCAAGATTCTCTGTTGGTGCAGCTGTTCCATTCAGCACTGGTATGGCCAGGAGAATGTGGTCTCAGTCACCCCAGGGCCTTCTGTCCCCAGTCACTTGTGGCCCGTAAGAGTGCATCCCAAGAGCCCTGGCCAATGGAGGGACCGTCTGTGCGAGAACCGGCCATGTGTTCTCTTTGATTTAGGTCATAGATGCTAAGCCTGTTACACAGCTGTATGCTGTCCATCAGAAGAGACAGTGGCCAGCGTACCCCACGGCAGACAGTGGGTAAGCAGAGCCACCCCCTACATTTCTCTAGTGAGAGACGAGTGGCAGATGATTGTGTGAAGGAGAGCTCTGGATGGGGAGCCAGGAGGCCTGGGTGCTAGACCTGGGGCTGTAACCAGTTGGCACTATACCATGGGGACATCACGTTCCCTGCCCTCACTTTCCCCATCTCTAAAAGCTGGGCAATGAATTAGGTGGTCTCTAGGATCTGCTCCTGACCTGACAGTCGTTGCTTCTAAGACAGCAGCAGAGTGCCTACAATTCACGCAGGAGAGCTCCGCAGCAGCGCTTCCCATGCTCTGCAGCAGAGGACCTCTGCTTCCATAAAACACAACAAAAACGAAGTACTAGGAAAAGGAAGTGCCGCACAGTGCCACCTGTGGTGATGGCCTCTACACCCTGGCTCTGGTTCCTGGATGGTTCTCATCCCCGACCATGGCACACCATTCATGGACTGTGCAGATCATGTGGAATAACACCGACCACAGTTAGAGTGGTTCCAAACACAGACCTCGTTTATTCTTCAGCTCCGACACTTTCTAAATGTGGGAGCCCCCGGGCAAGCAGACCAATCTCTGTGCTTCCGTCCCATCACCCCTCTTCTGAAATGGGGATACTGATGGTATCCACCTCCTAGGGTTGTTGCGGGGATGAAGTTATTTCACATATAAAGTGCTGAGAGTAGTGCGCCTCACAGAATTTGCTCCCCAAGTGTTTGTGTGTGTTATTTTAGCTAAAGCTGAGCTGCTGAGATTGGGGCTAGATTTGGGGGCTGCAGTTTATTGGGAGGTGGGAGAGGGACACATGTGCTAAAAAAAAAAAAAGATGCCATTGCCCTTCCTAAGCAGCAAGGAAGTGTTTGTGGAAGGCTTTTGGTGCCAGCAAGATCTAGGCAGCTGGGCCCTGCTCAGATTGTGGCACTGCCAGCCCTCTGGGGCAGCTCCGCAGTTTGGAGCTGCTTCTGAAGCCATCTGCACCCACCTGCCTGCTCCCCTTGAAGTCACCACATACCTGTAAACATGTAGATGCCACAAGCTGCAGGGGCAGCTAGTTCAGCTGTTCACTGGCTGGTGAACCTCTTCTCTATTGAAATGTCCATGACCAATAGCTATGGAGCCTCTTTTTGAGGCCACGTGGTGATGGGGTACTCACTGCCTCTGTAGACAGGTGCCCCTGGAGGGCAAGGGCTGCCTAGTTCCTACAGTCCCCATTAAGGGCCCAGCACCTAGGAGCTGACCTTGGGCAGGGACAACCCTGGGAATGTCTGCTAAACAAAGGAGTAGATGAACAGGCCAGTTGTTGGTCTTAGAATATTTTCATTAAGAATTATTTCCCGGCCAGGCGCAGCGGCTCATGCCTGCAATCCCAGCACTTTGGGAGGCCAAGGCAGTTGGATCACTTGAGGTCAGGAGTTTGAGACCAGCCTAGCCAACATGGTGAAACCCCATCTCTTCCAAAAAATACAAAAATTAGCCGGGTGTGGTGGTGCACGCCTGTAGTCCCAGCTACTCGGGAGGCTGAAGCACAAGAATTGCTTGAACCTGAGAAGTAGAGATTGTAGTGAGATGAGATTGCACCGCTGTACTCCAGCCTGGGTGACAGAGCAACTCTGTCTCAAAAAAAAGAAAAAAATACATAAAAATTAAAAAATAAAAATAAAAGAATTCTTTCCGGCCAGGTGCAGTGGCTCACACCTGTAATCCCAGAACTCTGGGAGGGCGAGGCAGGTGGATTGCTTGAGCCCAGAAGTTTGTGACCACCCTGATGAACATGGCGAGGCACCATCTCTACAAAAAAAAAAAAAAAAATTAGCTGGGCGTAGTGGCACATGACTATAGTCCCAGCTACTCTGGAGGCTTAGGTGGGAGGATGGCTTGAGCCTAAGAGGTTGAGGCTGCAGTGAGCCATGATAGTGCCACTGCACTACAGCCTGGGCTCAGTAAAAAGAATTATTTCCAAATGGAGGCCAAGGTGAGAGGATCACCTGAGTCCAGGAATTTGAGTCTAGCTTGGGCAACGTAGTGAGACCCTGTCTCTAAAACTAAAGCCCTCTCTGCCGGTCCATCATTTCTAGTTATTAGAAAGCCCTTTCAGATCTAGCAGAAACACCCTGTGAAGTCCATTCCCGAGTCCTCGTTCCACCATTGGCAGCACTGCCACGTATCTGCCCTCACCCACCAGCCACGTGTAGTCTGTGGCCACAGGGCACACATTTTGTCTCTGTGGTGCTGGCTGTCCCTTGGGGGGGGGGCTCCAGCCAGCTCCCTCCATCCTTGGTGCTCCATAGTCACCTGTTGCCTTCGGCAGCCAGCCCGTGAGGCCCAGGCCACAGTCTGCCTGTTAGGAGTTTGGTACAGGCATAGGGAAAAGGGAGAGGGATGTAGCAGGAGCCAGCTCTAAAGATCCTCTCCCGTTGTTCCAAGGAGTCAGTCTTTTTCTGCAGGCAAGCCATGGAAGGATTTTAAGTAGCGGAGTGACACCATCAGACTTCAGCCTTACCCAATTGATTCATCCTGCCTCAAGGGGTCCGGGTCAGGTGGTCAGGAAAGGCCTGGATAGTGAGAGCGAGTCCAGGTTGCTGCAGGCTTTTAGGTGAAAGACAAGAGGCCGCAAAGACCTACTGAGTAGAGATGAGAGGGAGGAGACCTTTCCAGACCTGGTGAGTTACAGGCCATGAGGAGTGAAAAAGAAGATGGGATTAAGATTTCTGGCTCTGAGGACTGTACTCCCAGGGCAGCCAGAAGCTTGGTCCTTCCTGTCTCAGTGGTCCTTGTGGATTTCAGCTGAATGGAACTGTCATTTGTGGCTTTGAAGGGTTATATATCGGGGAAGAGAGACTATCTCTCACCCAAACCAGGACACCTAAAGATAGCAAAGGTTACCTGCTCCCAGGAGAAACCTGTTGCTGGGAGTGTCAGTGAGGCTTGTTAGCAAGGAATGGCCTGCACCGTGGGATGCGTCGGGCCACCTGGTCCCAGGGATGCTGCGGTATAAGTGGTAAGGGATAGGGGAGCTGTTGAGGAGGACCAGACGTCCTCTCCCCACCAGAAACGGGCTGAGAGAGCTCCTGAGCACAAGGAGGAAGCTCCTGTCAATTCAAGGAGACCCCTGTGTGAGAAGAAGGGTGGGAAGGCTCCAAAGGGGGTCTTCACGGCAGCTGCTCACATAGACACTCGCGTCTAGTGTCAGGTGGGAGGGTGGCACTAATGGCTGCTGCCATCTGTGCCAGCTAGCAGCTGCCTGCCCCGCTCCATCATTGTTATTTATGTTACCTAGGACTCTTCTGTGTTGCCGGTGCCAGCCCCTGCCGGGGCATATGGAGGTCGTGGAGGACAGGGCATGGGCTCACGAGGACGCAGCTCCATCCAGCTGCTCGCCTGTGGCTTTTTCTGCTCAGGAGTCACGTTTTGGCTCGGGCTTCCCTGATCCACGTGAGCAGATTGAGGAAGGTGGTTTGACCTTCTCCTGTCTCTGCCTAGGGCTTAGTTCTTTCAGAAATGAGCATTGGGATCAGGGTAGGGAATGCTGCTCTGTTGCTACTGGGAAGAGAAGGGTCAGAATTACCAAGTTCAAACCGCACCCAGATGTCCCACTTCCTACTTGCAACTCCACTGTAGTGATGGAAATGCTAGTGTATTTTTGGTCCTTTTGGCACTAACTACCCTGTCACCCTTTTGGAGTTTCTGATTCTTGAGAGGCAAGTAGTCTACCGATTGGGAGCTGGGCAGCCTAGTTTGGGATCCCAGCCCTGCTTCTCACTAGCAGCATGACCCGCAGAGGCTACTTAGCCTCTGTGCACCTTAGTTTCCTCAAGTCTGAGGTGGGAATAGTAATATTACCTACTTTGGAGGGTTGTTGTAAGAACTAAGTGGGTTAATAGATAGATACAATGTATTTAGATAGGTATCAGTTATCTGTTGATAATAATATTACCTACTTGGCAGGATTGTTGTAAGTACTAAGTAGGTTAATAGATACAGTGTGTTTAGATAGGTGTCAGTTATCTGTTGCCGTTGTAACAAATCACTGCCCCAACATAGTGCCTTAAGATAGCAGCATTTATTTTGCTTGAGTTTGCAGTTTGAGCAGGGCTTGGTGGAGTTGCCTTTTTGCTGTTGTATGTAACATCTGTTTGGACAGCTTAACTGGGGCTGGAGGATCTATTTTTGAGATGGCTCTTTGATGTGGCAGAGAAGTTGGTGCTACCCCTTGGCTGAGTGCCCACCTGGGCTGTGAACTGGGGCCTTGAGTCTTTTCTCTCCACCAGCTGCTTGGGCTTCCTTACAAAATGGTCACTCGGTTCCATAAGTAAGTGCCCCAAGAGAATAAGGTGAAAGTATTTTTATAACCTCAGAAGTCATGAGGTTCCCTGTTCTCTGTTAGTCACAGCAGTCATAAAGGCTTACCTGATTTCAAGAGGAAGAGACACAGCTTCTACCTGTGTGTGGAGAAGTGGCAAGGTTCCAGAAGAGCATGGAAGGTGAAAGATAATGCAGTGGCCACTTATGGAAAATAAATTCTGCCACAGGATAGGTTTTGGCATACAGTAAACCTCACTAAATGTTTGCTACCAGTAGTTTAAAATCATCATCTGCATTCCTTATCCCCGACTCCTCTTCCTTAGAGGGGGTAGTACAGCACAGTGGTTAAGTGCATCTGCTCTGTAGGCAAGCTGCTAGGGGCCGAAGTCTGGCTCAGCCCTTACAGCTGTGTGATCTTGGACAGATTGTTTACCGCTTGACACATTTCTTTAAAGATACAAACCACCAAAGCTTTCTCAATAAGAATAGAAAACCTGAGTGGCCCTATATGTACTGAAGAAGGTTAATATGTAATAAAACCTTTTCCAGAAAGAAAACTTCAGGCTCAGATAGCTTTCCTGGTGAACGCTATACATTAGGGAAGAAATAATACCAATTTGACACCTTCCAGAAAATTGAAAAGGAGGAAATATTTTCTAGCCCATTTTATGAGGCCAGCATTACCTTGATACCCAAACCAGCAAAGACCTCACAAGGAAAGAAACCTTGGATCAACATTCTACATGGACGTAGATGCAAAAAATTTAAACAATTTTGCAAATGCAATAATATATAAAAAGGACAATACATCATGACTAGGGGGACTTAGCTCAGGAATGCAGGGTTGGTTTAATGTTCAAAAATCAATCATTGTAATTCACTATATTAACCAAAGGAAAAAGAAAAACCATGTACAGGTTGAATATCCCTTATCCAAAATGCTTGGGGCCAGAAGTATTTCCGATTTTTAATTTTTTTCAGATTTTGGAATATTTGCATTATACTTACTGGTTGAGTATTTCTAACCTGAAAATCCAGAATGCTCCAGTGAACGTTTTCTTTGAGTGTCATGTTGGTGCTTAAAAAGTTTGGAATTTTGGAGCATTTGGATTTCAGATTTTCAGATTAGGGATACTCAAGCTGAAATCATCTCGAAGTAGACACAGAAAGTGTTTGACAAAATCCAACACCCATTCGTGGTAAGATCTCACAACAAACTAGGCATAGAAAGGAATTTCCTCAGCCTGATAAAGGATATCTATGAGAAACTTCTAGCTTACATCATACTGAGTGGTGAAAAACTGAATGCTTTTCCCCTAAGATCAGGAATGAGACAAAGATATCCCTTCTCATCATTTTTATTCAATATTGTCAGGGAGGTGCTAAACAGTGCCATAAGGCAAGAAAAACGAAAGGCATCTGGATTAGAAAGGAAGAAGTAAAACTGTCCTTATTATCAGACAACATGATCTTCTGTATAGAAACGCCCATGACATTTACAAAAGAGGCCACTAGACCTTTTAAGTAAGTTTATCAAGGTTGCAGGATAGAAGGCCAATATATAAAAATCAGTTGTATTTCTGTATCCTAACAACAAACAATTGGAAATTGAGATTAAAAAGCAACTTCATTTGCAACAGCATCGGAAATATAAAAGACTTAGTGATAAATCTAACAAAAGATGTGTCAGGTCTGTATACTGAACGCTATAAAATATTCCTAAGAGAAATTTAAAAAGATCAAAATAAACTGAGAGATATACCATATTCATGGGTTTTTAAGATGTCTCCCCAATAGATCTGACATAATTTCAATCAAATCCTAGCAGCCTTTTTTTTTTAAAGTAGAAATTGACTAATTATTGTTATTAATTAATTTATTTTTTTTTTGAGACAGAGTCTCAGTCTGTAACCGAAGCTGGAGTGCAGTGGCACAATCTCAGCTCACTGCAACCTCCACCTCCTGGGCTCAAGTGAGTCTCATGCCTCAGCCTCCTGAGTAGCTGGGACTATAGGCACATGCCACCATGCCTGGCTAATTTTTTGTATTTTAGTAGAGACGGGCGGGGTTTCACTGTGTTGCCCAGGGTGGTCTCGAACTCCTAAGCTCAGGTGATCCACCTGCCTTGGCCTCCCCAAGTGCTAGGATTACAGGCATGAGCCACTGCACCTGGCCTGTTATTATTATTGAGACAGGATCTTGCTCTGTCACCCAGGCTGGAGTGCAGTCGCTATGATCATAGCTCTCTCTAGCCTTGACCTCTCAAGCTCAAGCCATCCTCCCATCTCAGCCTCCTGAGTAGCTGGGACTACAGGTGCAAGCCACCATGCCCAGCTAATTTTTATACTTTTTGTTATGAGGTCATAGTATGTTACCCAGACTGGTCTTCAACTCCTGACCTCAAGCGATCCATCCACCTCAGCCTCCCAAAGTGCTGGGATTATAGGCACATGCCACCATGCCTGCCTAATTTTTTTACTTTAAAAAATTTTTTTTTTGTAGAGATAGGTTCTCACTGTATTCCTCAGGCTGGGTTTCTATTGATTGATTGGTTGATTGATTAGACTCTTGGATTAGGGACAAAGAAATTGACTAATTCTAAAGTTTATTTGGAAGTTCAAATTTTTTTACTTTTTAACTTTTTTTTTTTTTTTTTGGTAGAGATAGGGTCTCACTATATTCCCCAGGCTGGGTATGTATGTATGTATGTATGTATGTATGTATGTATGTATGTATGTATTTATTTATTTATTTGGACTCCTGGATTAGGGACAAAGAAATCGACTAATTCTAAAGTTTATATGGAAGTTCAAAAGAACTGGGCTAGCCAAAACAACTTTGAAAAAAAGACGAACAAAGTTGGAGGATTAACACTACCTGATTTTAAGACTTATAAAGCCTCAGTAATCAAGACATCGAGGTATTGATGTGAAATCTTTGTTTTTATTTTTCTTTTTTAAAGGGAGTGTCTTTCTATGTTGTCCAGGCTGGCTTTAACTACTGAGCTAAAGTGATCCTCTTGCCTCAGCCTCCTGGGCAACTGCGACTACAGGCTTACACCACTGTGCCTGGGCAACAGGCTTACACCACTGTGCCTTGATGTGGAATCTTTTTTATTTTAATTTTTTTGTAGAGACAGGATCTCACTGTGTTGCCCAGGCTAGTCTTGAACTCTTGGGCTCAAGTGATCCTCCCCACCTTAGCCTGATGTGAAATCTTTATGACCAGGGGTTAGGCAAAGATTTCTTAGATATGATATCAAAAGTATTAATCCATAAAAAGAACAAATGGATAAGTTGGCCTTCATCAAAATTTGTAAAACTTCTGTTTTAGTGACCTTTGAAAGGCACTGTTAGAAAAGAATGAGAAGACAAACTACAAATGGGAAAATACTTGCAAATCATCATGTATCTGATAGACTTGTATCCGGAGTGTATAAAAGAGCTCTCAATTTAATAATTTAAAAAAACAACAAAAAGGTGAAAGATCTGGACACTTCAAAGAAGATAGACAAATGGTAAATAAACATATGGAAAGATATGCTACATTATTGTTAGGAAAATGCAAATTTCAAGCATGAACATGAAAAACAATGATATACCACTACCCATCTTTTGAAATGCTTAAAGTTGGCCAGGCGCAGCAGCCCATGCCTGTAATCCCAACACTTTGGGAGGCTGAGGCGGGCAGATCACCTGAGGTTCGGAGTTCAAGGCCAGCCTGGCCAACATGGTGAAACCTCATCTCTACTAAAAATATTTAAAAATTAGCCAGGCATGGTGGTGCGTGCCTGTAATCCCAGCTACTCGGGAGGCTGAGGCAGGAGGATCACTTGAACCCAGGAAGTGGAGGTTTCAGTGAGCTGAGATGGTACCACTGCACTCCAGCCTGGGTGACAGAGTGAGACCGTCTCAAAAAAAAAAAAAAAAATGCTTAAAAAGAGTGAGCACGTCAACAGTTGGTGGAGATGTGGAGGAACTGGAACTCTCATATACTGCTAGTGAGAATGTAAAATGGTACAATCATTTTGGAAAACAGTTTGGCAGTTTTGTAAAAAGTTAAACATGTGATCTAGCTATTTCACCTCTAGCTTTACCAAAAGAAACAAAAAGTGTATGTCCACACAAAGCCCTGAATGAATGTTCATAGCAACTTTGAAATAACCCAAAACTAGAAACAATCTTAACTGTTCATCAACAGGTGAATGGATAAACTGTTGTATATTTATTACTCAGCAAAGAAACAGAATGAACTGTTGGTATACAGTGCAATGTGGATGAGTTTTTAAATAATTATTCTGTGTGAAAGAATCCAAGCAAAAAAAAAAGAATATATACTGTATTATTCCATTTATATAATACATCATGTAAATGTATATATTATATGTAATAATAGATGCAGATTCATCTAATAGTAACAGAATGCAGCTCAGTGGTTGCCTGGGCATGGATGGGCAAGGAGGCATGGGAGGGTGGTGGATATGTTATCTTGATTGTTGTGATGATTTTACAGATATGCATGTAGGCCAGAATGTATCAAACTGTATTCTTAAAATATATACTGTTTATTGTGGCACAACTTAGCGAAACTGTTTTTAAAAATGGGTAGGGTTGGCCAGGCACGATGGCTCACATCTGTAATCCCAGAACTTTGGGAGGCCCAGGCAGGTGGATCACTTGAGGTCAGGAGTTCAAGACCAACCTGGCCAACATGCTGAAACCCTGTCTC
Source organism: Hylobates moloch (assembly GCF_009828535.3). Lineage (NCBI taxonomy): Eukaryota > Metazoa > Chordata > Mammalia > Primates > Hylobatidae > Hylobates > Hylobates moloch. Next base: position 19,652,555 of record NW_026652287.1, on the reverse strand, counting down.
TACTAAAAATACAAAAATTAGCTGGGCATGGTGGTAGGCACCTGTAATCCCAGCTGCTCGGGAGGCTGAGGCAGGAGAATCACTTGAACCTGGGAAGCAGAGGTTACAGTGAGCCAAGATCACGCCATTGCATTCCAACCAGGGTGACAGAGTGAGACTCCATCTCAAAAAAAGGAAGAAAGAAAAAACAAGGGTGGAGCAGCTGGGTACAGTGGCCCACACCTGTAATCTCAACACTTCGGGAGGCCAAGGCAGAATTGCTTGATTCCAGGAGTTCGAGACCAGCCTGGGCAACAAAAGGAGACTCCATTTCTATAAAAATACAAAAATTAGCCAGGGATGATGGTGCATGCCTGTAGTCCCAGCTGCTCAGGAGGCTGAAGCAGGAGGATCTCTTGAACTCAAGAGTTTAAGACTGCAGTGAGCCATGCTTGTGCCCCTGTACTCCATTCTGGGTGACAGAGTGAGATCTTGTGTCTTAAAAAAAGCAGGGAGCTGGGGAAGTAAGTTGCATGTGGCTGGACCTCATTGTTCATGACTGGCGATTCACGATCAGAAGGACATTTTGCAACCCAGCAGGCCTTTGAGCCCTGTCAGTTTCCTGTCCCTTGCATGGTTGTAAGCCTTACACATTTGCTTTCTGCCAACTGTGCAAATCCCAGTATCAAAACATTAGATTTTTTTTTTTTTGTTTTTAAAGACGGAGTCTTGCTCTGTCCCCTAGGCTAGAGTAGTGATGCGATTTTGGCTCACTGCAACCTCTGCCTCCCAGGTTCAAGTGATTCTCATGCCTCAGCCTCCTGAGTAGCTGGGATTACAGGCACCTTCCACCACACCTGGCTACTTTTTGTATTTTTAGTAGAGTTGAGGTTTCGTCACGTTGGCCATGCTGGTCTTGAACTCCTGATCTCAGGTGATCCGTCCACCTTGGCCTCCCAAAGTGCTGGGATTATAGGCATGAACCACCATGCTCAGCCCAAAACATTAGATTCTTTATCTTCCTTCAGGTGGATCATTTACAATGCAGATTTACAGATTTCTCTCAGATTCACTTCTTCCCAATGAATGCGTGATTTCTTGGTGCCATTGTTTACTGTGTGTAAACTACTGAGTCTCAGGATTATTGTGACAAACCCAACGCAGACTCCTCCTTATCAGCTTGGATTTTGGAAATTTAGGGGTAGATTTCAGGCATAGCTGGATTCCAGAGGTGCAGCTGGTGTTAGTGTTATCTCTTGGTTATTGTTTTGTTGTCTGCTGACTTCCTTCTCAGGCAAGTTTTCCCCATGTGGTGGCAGAGGCAGCCGCCAGCAACAACAGGGAAAGAGCCCCTCCTTCCTAATTGGCCCGGGAACAGTTTCAAGTTCAGCTGTCACTGGCCAGACTTGGGTCAGCAGCTATGCCTGAACCAATCCCTGGGCCCAAGGGAGACGAGGGGCTTATTGCCAGGCCCAGGTCACCTGCCTGGGAGCCAGGGGTGGAGTTGGCCAGAGCCAAACAATGTGGACAGAGAGCAAGGAGGGGATGTTCTACAGAGACAGATGGCCCAGTGTTGCTGGGAGAGGAGGGCGTGGCTGTCAGCAGGGAAGAGCAACAGATGGCCCTGCACCAGGGGACAAATCCAGTTGTTTTTAATTTTTAACTAAGTAGAATATTAATATGCTTCCAAAAGTCAAAGGATTCAAAAAGGGTCCGTCTACCCTGTTCCTTATAGCCCTTGTAGGGCGACTGATTTCATTGACTTCTCATTTTTCCTTCCTGTGTTTCTTTTGGTAAAGATAAGTCGATGTATTTATGTTTTCTTGTTTCCTCCCTTTTGTACACATTAGAGAGCATACTATTTGTACTCTTTTGTACTTGCTTTTTTCACTTATCAAGAGAAAAGAAAACATTTGTAACCAGATGTGCTAATTCTTGCCGTTGTCAGTACACAGCATGGAGGTTGATTTGAAGATGACGGGATGTCCATGTGAGCATATGAAGGGGCTGCCAGGCTTTTCTTCTGCCGAACGGTGTCTTTATGCTCTTAAGCCTGGTTGCCAAGTGAATCTCTCTCCTCTTCCAATGCAGATGGCGGCAGCTATGCCATCCACGACTCTCAGGCCCCCAGTCTCAGCTCTGGGGGTGAGAGTTCCCCCTCCAGCCCCACACACAACTGGGAGATGAATTACCAAGAGGCAGCAATCTACCTCCAGGTGAGTATCTCCAGTCAGGCCCTGGCGGTTGTCTGCACCTGTGGGTGGGGTGGGGCAGCCAAGACCCTGTTAGGTGCCCAGAAATTCAGTTCCAGCATTGGTTCATGCTGCTGCTGCTCGTGTGTGAGCTTCAGGTTCATAAGATGGGCTGACGTGACCGTGCTCATAGGGGAAAACTGCTGTGCACCAGCTTGTCTTCAGACCCCTGTTTGGGGCTATGCCAACCCCCACAATTCCCAGAGTCTGTCCACTCGGCCTTCCCTGCCACCCTCCCTCTTCTCACGGCACACTGAGAGGCCACGTTCTCAGGAGGGAATTCTTTACATACTGAATGCTATAGCTTTATTCCTATTTAACTTGTTGCTGCTTTCCTGTTTGCTATTTTAGGAATTTTTTTTTTTTTTTGAAAAAAATATTTTTGGCCAGGCGTGGTCGCTTATGCCTGTAATCCCAGCACTTTGGGAGGCCAAGGTGGGCAGATCACTTGAGATCAGGAGTTCGAGACCAGCCTGGCCAACGTAGTGAAACCCTGTCTCTACTAAAAATACAAAAAATTAGCTGAGCGTGGTGGTGGGCGCCTGTAATCCCAGCTACTCGGGAGGCTGAGACAGGAGAATCGCATGAGGTGGAGGTTGCAGTGAGCCGAGATCACACCACTGCACTCCAGCCTGGGCGACAATGCAAGACTCTGTCTCCAAAAAAAAAAAAAAAAAAAATTTGTATTTTTGCGTGAAAGTAATACATGCTTATTATGATAAATTTAGATACAAAGAGGAATGAAGAAACATTCACCTAAGGCAGTCACTGTCAACATTATTTCCTTCCAGGTTTAAAAAAATGTATTATAAGAATAATATATCTGTTTTCCAAAAAAGTCATATGGTATGTGCAATTTTATAGTCTGCTTTTTTTTTCATAGCATAAGCTTTTTTTTTTTTTGTCTTTTTTTGGAGACAGTCTCACTCCATCACCCAGGCTGGAGTTGAATTGCAGTGGCTTGATCTCGGCTCACTGCAACCTCTGCCTCCCGGGTTCAAGCAATTCTGCTGCCTCAGCCTCCGGAGTAGCTGGGACCACAGGCACATGCCACCATGCCCGGCTAATTTTTGTGTTTTTAGTAGAAATGGGGTTTTGCCATGTTGGCCAGGCTGGTCTCAAACTCTTGACCTCAGGTGATCCGCCCACCTCAGCCTCCCAAAGTGCTGGGGTTACAGGCATGAGCCACCATACCTGGCTATTTAAATAGCTTTAAATTATGTCAGGTAAATTATCCTAATTTACTTAACCTGATAATCTTGAATACTTTCCCTTATTGTAAATTATAGTCCAAGGACAATCTATACATAGCACCCCCACCCCCTTACATCTAGGATTATTTTACTAGGAAAGTAAAAGAAATGGAAATTCTAAGAAATGGAATTACCGGATAGAAGGAATCAACAATTTTTAGGGCCTTGATGTTCAGCATGGAATCCTCTCCACAGGAAGTATTTCCTCTTTACTGATGGCCCCACTGGCGGTGACATTTTAACCTTAATCTTGCCAATCTTGTCACTGTAAGATTTCAGTTTCTGGTTTGCATTGAGTAAGAGTTTGGATGAGGAAATAGACTTTTTCTTAAATGCATTTGAATCATAATTTTCCCTAATCTTTCTTATGTGAAGCAGCTCTCCACTGCAAGTATTTGTTTTGTCATTTAAAAAGGATTTAGTGAAATTCAAGCCTGGGCAACATGGCAGAACTCATCTCTGGAAAAAATACAAAAATTAGCCAGGCGTGGCATGTGTACCCTCTAGTCCCAGCCGCTTGTGAGACTGAGGTGAAGGGATCGCCTGAGTCCGGGAAGTTGAGGCTCCAGTGAGCCATGTTTGTGTCACTGCACTTCAGCCTGGGTGACAAAATGAGACCCTGTCTAAAAAAAAAAAAAAAAGATTTAATGAAATTTAGACATTTGTTTGATGGTTGTTCAATCATCTGTTTCTCATATGTTCATGCAGCATCATATACACCTAAATGATCATGTTTTCTTTCAAATTAAGGCAACAGAATGTTTTAGGGAAATTGTCCCAAGCACAGGCATACTTGTTAATGATCTAGCAGGGACATCTTATGCACATCGCCTTCTCCGAGGCTGGATAAGAGTGTGGAATAGGTCAGAACACAGACTCAGAATGGTTGAAGCCCTGAGGATCCTGATCATTCCTTCCTTCCTTTCCTAAGCAGGTGAGGATATTGGTAATGAAAATAGGAACTTAAGGGGGCACCTGCTAATCTTTGTAACAAGCCTCTGAGGCTGTAGTGATCATCTCCCACTTTACAGGTATGGCGACTGAGACTCAGAGGGGCCAAATGATGCCCAAGGCCACCCAGCTAGGGAGTTGCAGAGCTCCACATTTAAACTGTTTAGCCTCCAGATGATGTTTTTTATTCTGTGTGCTGTTGCATCACTTATGAACTGACCTTGTGCATCTCCTTGAAAATGGGCCATGTATTTGTGGGAAAAAGCAGTTATGGAACAGCTGGTGTTGTATGATCATTTTAAATTGATGTCATACAGCAGCATGTGCATGTGAGTATGTATGTGTACGGATATCCATACGTATCTCGAAAGTTGTTTAAATATTAAAGGTGATTATCTCTGGCTGATGGAATTTTTACTACCTTACAAATTTATATTGTTTAAATTATTTTACCAAAAATGCATTATTTTTTAAAAATTAAAGAAAAACTTGGATTTCACAGTCATTCACGGCTGTTCCTAGAGGATGAGATGGCCTCTTTTTCTTGAGACAGACTCTCACTCCGTTGCCCGGGCTAGAGTGTAGTGGTGCGATCTCGGCTCGCTGCAACCTCCTCCCAGGTTCAGGCGATTCTCCTGCCTCAGCCACCCAGGTAGCTGGGATTACAGGCACCTGCCGCCACACCCGACTAATTTTTGTATTTTTAGTAGAGATGGGGTTTCACCATGTTGGTCAGGTTGGTCTCAAACTTCTGACCTCAAGTGATCCACCTGCTTAAGCCTCCCAAAGTGCTGGGATTACAGGCGTGAGCCTCTGTGGCCGGCTCAAGATGGCTTGCCTTTTCACGCTTGCAGCCAGGCTGCGGGTGCTGCAGTGAGCCAGGTTGCTGGTGTGCATGGATAATTGGCCCTCGCTGCTTTGAGGGTGTCTGGTGCCTGCAGTTTCCTCTCTTCCCACATTTTACCTGTTAACTCACTCATCCTCTGGAGCCATGTGCTCAGCAGTCCTGGCGCCTTTGAAACAGTACGCATTTCTGTGTGGACTTGGACCCCATTTCTGTGTGGACTTGGACCCCAGGGACCGGAGAGCAAAGGCCTAGAAATAGCTACAACTGGCCTTCCTTATTTTTCCAAATCTAGTTTATGATCAGCAGCCAGGAAACAGGGCCGATGTTCTCTGGGGTTTTCGTCAGAATCCAGTGCCATGGGTGATATTTCCATCTGTTGGTGGAGACCTCATTACCCCCATCTCTTCTGGGACAATTCCAAGTCCTAGAGTTAAAATCTGAGCCCCCATGTCAATGGTTCTTCTAGCGAGACCTTCATTCCTGGCTATTTGTTGGAAGAAATTGCCCAAGAAATACATTTTTTTTTTTAGTTATTGAAACCAGAAGCTTCCCAGACCACTGTGTGTGGCCCCCTGCCCACTGCTGTGGTCATGGAGGTGGTAGTGAAAACCACAGCCCTGCACAGAGCACAGAACCGTGTTCAACTTACCCTCTGTTGACTGCCAAGGTGTTTGCTCCCTTTGACATGCCTGCCCCTGCCAGGTTTGCTGCTGGGTCTGTGGTTTGTCTTGATTTTTTGCTAATGAGGGGAGCAGTTTATCCAGCTTCAGGGAAGTGACTCACTCACAGTCACTCTGCAAACTGCAGGCAGGGCCTTTCCCAGAATAAGTTTGTGAGAATGGGCCGAGCATGGTGGCTCACACCTGTAATCCCAGCACTTTGGGAGGCTGAAGTGGGCGGATTACTTGAGCTCAGGAGTTCGAGACCAGCCTGAGCAACATGGTGAAATACCATCTCTACTAAAAATACAAAAATTAGCCAGGTGTGGTGGTGCGTGCCTGTCATTTCAGCTACCCGGGAGGCTGAGGCAAGAGAATTGCTTGAACCCAGGAGGTGGAGGTTGCAGTGAGCCAAGATTGCACCACTGCACTCCAGCCTGGGTGACAGAGCAAGACTCTGTCTCAAAAAAAAGAAAAAAAAGTTGTTACATAACATATAAATATATCAAAATATCACATTGTACCCCATATACAATTATTATTTGTCAATTAAAACAAAGTAGGGTATGGGGAATCCTGAATTAAGTAAATGTATAGTAGCAATAAGCCACTGTGCAGCTCTTTTTATTTTTTTGGAGACAAGGGCCCAGGCTGGAGTATAGTGGTACAATCTTGGCTCACTGCAACCTCCACCTCCTGGGCTCAAGTGATTCCCCTGCCTCAGCCTCCCAACTAGCTGGGACTACAGGTGCATGCCACCATACCCAGCTAATTTTTGTATTTTTAGTAGAGACGAGGTTTCACCATGTTGGCCAGGCCGGTCTCGAACTCCTGACCTCAGGTGATCTACCAGCCTCAGCCTCCCAAAGTGCTGGGATTACAGGCATGAGCCACTGCACCTGTTCTGGGTAGCTCTTGATGGGTGTTAAAGGGTCTGACTAGGCAGGGTTATTGGCTTCTTTTTTTCTGGTAATGTTCATATAACTTACGATAATAGCAAATACCTGTAGTGAGCTGACTGTGTGGCAGACACCACCCTAAGTGCCTCACAAATGTCCTCACCTTTCCTCTTCACAACAGCTCCAGGAAGAAGCACTAATGTTAGTGCCTTTATCGTTGAAGAAGCTCAGCCTCAAGGGTGAAAGAACCTTCCCAACATTCCTCAGGGAAGGAGTAGAAAGCCAGGGTTCAGCTCGTGTGGTTCCTCCCAGGCCTCTGAGCTCTTTACGCTCTGCTGGGCACTCCTAGAGGGAGAACTTGGCCTCTGAGGGGATTGGACATGCCTGTTTCTCTTTACCTCCTCTCAGGACCTTTTTTCTTTTTCTTTCTTTTTTTCTTTTCTTTTTCTTTTTTTTTTTTTTTGAGACCAGGTCTTGCTCTGTGGTCCAGGCTGGAGTGAAGTGGCACGATCTTGGCTCACTGCAGCTTTGACCTCCTGGGCTCAAGTGATTCTCCCACCTCAGCCTCCCAAGTGGCTGGCACCAGGGGTCTCACCATGTTGCCCAGGCTGGTCTCAAACTCATGGGCTCAAGCGATCCTCCTGCCTCGGCCTCCCAAAGTGCTGGGATTACAGGCATGAACCACCGCACCCAGCCCCTCTCCTCTTTTTTAAGAGATGGCGTCTTGCTGTGTTGCCCAGGCTAGACTTGAAGTCCTGGCTCAAGGGATCTTCTCGCCTTGGCCTCTGGAGTAGCTGGGATGTCACCACACCTGGCTGTCTCTGGACCCTTTTAGTCTTTGGCTCCTCCGAGTGGTTTTTAAGAAACAGCAAGTCTCTTGAGCCCATCAGCAGGCAGGAGTGAGACCTGACCACTGTGAGTTTCGCGAAGATCATTTTGATTTTCCAGCATCTTCTGTCTCTGGCCTGAATCTCTCCTCGCCTGCCTGGGGCCTTTCTTTCCTCCCCTGCCCGCAGCTCCTCTTTGGCGTTGGATGGGTCTCCAGGCTCACATGCCCACACTACTCTCATCTTTTCAGGAAGGCGAGAACAACGACAAGTTCTTCACCCACCCCAAGGATGCCAAGGCGCTGGCGGCCTACCTCTTTGCACACAATCACCTCTTCTACCTGATGGAGCTGGCCACAGCCCTGCTGCTGCTGCTGCTCTCCCTGTGTGAGGCCCCCGCCGTCCCTGCACTCCGGCTCGGCATCTATGTGAGTGCACATGCTCCTCACACGGGGGGCTGGGAGCCACGGCTTTCAGAGCAAGCAACAGAATTCCAAAAAGGAACATTCTGGGAGGGCAAACACTGCAAACGGACTTAAAACAGAGAGATACGAGGCGTCATAGAGGCCTTGGGAGCGGAAATGCCTGGGTGTCCCTGCTGGAGTGAATGGCCTTCACCCAGTCTCTCTGGGATTCTGCCCACCAGTAAATTCCAGGGAGGGGAAGTGTCCCAGGCCCTGCTCAGGACCAGTGCCCACACCTTGGCTCCAGGTGGGGAGGGCACCCAGTGGACAGTCCCACTACTCTGTCTCCAGCCTCAAAGGAGAAGGCAGTTCAGTGTGGTCACCATGGGAGGCGGGGGATGTTTCCTGGGCAGCTCCAGCCCCGCAGATGTCCCCACACCCAGGCCCAGCCATCATTCAGTGGGGGCCAGAGCAGGTGTGGAGCTGTGCTTGTCCCCTTCTCAAGGAGTGTATGGTAGGCATGGAAGCAGGGAAGGGAGCCTGTGCCTGTTGAGTTAGGAAGCGCTTATCCAGCCTGGCCTCCGAGGCCCTCCATGACTCAGTTTCCCTTCCTGTTTCTCCTTCTTCATGCCTGGAACTCACAGCTCCAGCCAGTCTGTGTTTCTTCCTCTGCACACCTCCCCCATGCCGTCCCCTGTGCTGGAGTCCTTCTTCCCATCCCTTCACTCTATCAATTCCCGCCCACCGGAATGCCCACAGGCCCTGGACCACCCCACCCCCAGGAGGAGGAGCTCTCCCATGTCTGTTTCCCAGAAGCGCTTGACTTCCCTGCTGGGAAGATTTTCCATCTAAGGGTTTTCCATGTCTTGTCCTTTTGTCCAAAATGAGGATGAGAGTTTTAGGGGCTACTCTCTGCTTGACAGTCCTTGTTTCTTTGACAATCGGATTTTATTTCTTAAGTTCCTAATTGATGCTTTCTTAGTGTCTTTTATAGATCTTTTTGTAAATTACATGAAATCCCTCTTAGAACAAGGCTAGATATTAAATTTTACCTTATCTTGTTTTTCTTACTTTTTTTTTTTTTTTTTTTTTTTGAGACTGAGTCTCCCTCTGTTGCCCAGGCTGGTGTGCAGTGGCACCATCTCGGCTCACTGCAACATCTGCCTCCTGGGCTCAAGCGATTCTCCTGCCTCAGCCTCCTGAGTAGCTGGGATTACAGGGGTGCACCACCACGCCCAGCTAATTTCTTTTTCTTACTTTTAAACTTCAGGCTCCTTCCTGATTTTTCATCATTTGGACCAGCACGTCAGTTTCATGGATATCGAGTTTATGTTTAGTTGTTCTGGGGAAAGCTCCGTGACCAAGGCTCTGTCTTTAGGCATGCAGGGCCAGGTTTTTGTAACTCTGATGTGTGTTGGGAGGATGTCCTGGGGCACTCCCAGGTCCTGGGAGGGTTGGGCAAAGAGGAGTGGCCATGGGCTGGGCTGGCCATGACACATCTCCACACCCTCTGGTCTCAGGTCCATGCCACCCTGGAGCTGTTCGCCCTGATGGTGGTAGTATTTGAACTCTGCATGAAGTTACGCTGGCTGGGCCTCCACACCTTCATCCGGCACAAGCGGACCATGGTCAAGGTGATGTGTCCGCCCATCTGTCCCTCCCCTTGGAGCCTTTTCTCCCAGGTCACCTTCAAACCTGTCTCTTTGGTACAATTCAGAATCCACCATGGGCCCAGTCCATGCTCAGAGGTGTAACCCTAGGGTCCCTGTCCTGACCATGCCCTCAGCCTTGTGGGTGCCCTGGATGTCGTGGTGATGCCAGGAGTAGCTAATGTGATGGGGTGTTTAGTAGTAGCTGCCAGGCACTGGTGCAGTCACCTTGGAGAGAGATGTGCTGCTCTCCATGTTTTACATTCATCTGGAGATGTGGGGCTCACACCCAGCTCTGCCCCCTGCGCCCGGCTCACCTGTCCCTAGTGTTGCACATCTTCTCTCTGTGCCGCAGAGAGTGGCGTGAGTAGGAGCACGTCAAGGTGGCACTTTGTAGTGTGTGGAGCATGTGCGCTACTCTAGGAGAGTATAGCCAAGTAAGCAGAGCTGAAGAGGAGCTGCAGGCCCCAGGATCCCTGATGTGAGTGGGGAGGGCTGATCGAGGGGTCCTGGCAGAGTGGCGGTTTTGCCTCCTCAGTGGATACCAGCAGTCACACAGCCCTTGCATTCTTCTGGTGCCACACACCCGTGCCAGCAGCTGGAATTTTTTTCTTCTGGGGCTGCCTGATGTTGGCAGGAAGTGTGAGGAGGGCTGGAGAGAGGAGAAGGCCTCTCGAGGCCAGAGTGGGCACTGCCTCTCTGGCCCCCCGTTCCAGGTATGCAGGATGATGGCTGGGCTGCAGGGGCTGATGGTGCTCCATGCCTGCCGCCCGCAGACCTCGGTGCTGGTGGTGCAGTTTGTCGAGGCCATTGTGGTGTTGGTACGGCAGATGTCCCATGTGCGGGTGACCCGAGCACTGCGCTGCATTTTCCTGGTGGACTGTCGGTATTGCGGTGGCGTCCGGCGGTAAGGCCTGGGTGGGGAGCTGGGCAGACAGTCACTATCCTGGCATGGCCTGACCTCTGGGCCGGTGGGGCAGGAGCTTGTGAGTCAGTGATGAGGTCGACCCTGCATGCTGGTGGAGTACACGCACACTCACTCTCCCTCTGCCATTCCACCCACGCACAGGAGAAGGCGGTATTCCTGCCACAGTGTAGGTTTGCTGCCTCTGGGTCCAGGGCTTTTTCCCATCTTATCCTCAGCCTTCCAGAGCTGCTTCCTCGCTCTGTGCGTGTTATCTACCCAAATGCAGGCAGCCCAGCAGTATCCATGTGACACAAGCAGACTCTCCTGCCACCTCCATTGAGGCTGTAGGACCAAACTCAAACCAGACCAAGCCTTGACTGAAATTTATTTTGGGAGACTCAATCTGGAAAATTCCTTGGCTGGGCTACTGTTGCTGAGAGTGGGTTTGCAATTCATTCTCTGTGCCTATCTGCAAAGCTAGAAACAGGACTCGGTGTCCTTGAAACAGGCCCAGTGTCCCAGGACTAAGTGGCCTTGAAATGTCTTTATGCCTTCCACATCCTGCTCATGGAAACTGACCTTTGCACCCAAGGTCATGCCCTTGGCCTTCTGCTGCTCCGTTCCCTGCTTGCTTGGCACTCACCTCCCTGGGCCCTCACCAGGTGGAGGTGGCTGTGTGCTATGCCTGCCCTAGTTCTTCCCTGCCATCCACTGAGTGAGGGTCTCAAGCCACTTTAGGAAAAAATGAAGCATGATGTCACACCAGAGTGCGGCAGGGTTTAGTATTTCGAGTCAGAAGCACTAGGCCCCCATCTCAACAAGGAGGAGTCCCAGACAGCCCGCCCCAGCTGGTGCCTCCCCTGAGCTGACCCATCTCTCCCCAGCAACCTGCGGCAGATCTTCCAGTCCCTGCCGCCCTTCATGGACATCCTCCTGCTGCTGCTGTTCTTCATGATCATCTTCGCCATCCTCGGTGAGTTCCCGCTTCTGAGGCCCAGGTGCGCTAGAAAAGCAAGTTCATGGTGGATGAAAAATTATTTTGGGCCTGGCTCAGTGGCTCACGCCTGTAATCCTAGTATTTTGGGAGGTCGAGGTGGGTGGGTAACCTAGGTCAGGAGTTTGAGGCCAGCCTGGTCAACATGGTAAAATCCAGTCTCTACTAAAAATACAAAAATTAGCTGGGCGTGGTGGCACACACCTGTAATCCCAGCTGCTTCGGAGGCTGAGGCAGGAGAATTGCCTGAACCCGGGAGGCCAAGGTTGCAGTGAGCTGAGATCGTGCCACTGCTTTCCAGCTTGGGCAACAACAGAGTGAGTGAGATTTTGTCTCAAAAAAAAAGAAAAGAAAAGAAAAATTATTTTGACAGTGCCTTAGTCCTTTTGGACGGCTATAACAAAATGCCATAGACTGGGTGGCTTATAAACAACAGAAGTTTATTTTTCCCCGACTGGGTGGCTTATAAAAAACAGAAGTTTATTTTTCCCCGTTCTGGGCTGTGAGATCTGGAAGTCCAAGATCAAGGGCCAGCCGTGGATGTCTGGTGAGGGCCTATTTCCTGATCCATAGGTGGTGCCTTCTAGCTGTGTCCTCACGTGGTGGAAGGTGGGAGGCACCTCTCTGAGGCCTCTTTTTTTTTTTGAGACGGAGTTTCACCCTGTCACCCAGGCTGGAGTGCAGTGGCACGATCTCGGCTCACTACAACCTCTGCTTGCCTCCCAGGTTCAAGGGATTCTCCTGTCTCAGCCTCCCGAGTAGCTGGGACTACAGGCACCTGCCACCATGCCCATCTAATTTTTGTAGTTTTAGTAGAGATGGGGTTTCACCATATTGGCCAGGCTGGTCTCCAACTTCTGACGTTGTGATCCACCTGCCTCGGCCTCCCAAAGTGCTGTGATTATAGGTGTGGGCCACCACGCCCGGCCTCTGGGGCCTCTTTTATATGGGCACTAATCCCATTCGGGAGGACTTCACACTCATGACCTCTTCACCTCCCACAGCCCCCACCTCCTAACACCCTCAACTTGGGGATTAGGATTTCAACGTAGGGATTAGGGGCAGGGGACACAAACATTCAGACCAGAGCAGGTAGTTTTAGAAATTCAGAAAGATTTTAATAATACGCCAGGCATGGTGTCCCACGCTGACTGTTGCAGCATTCTGGGAGGCTGAGGCCGGCAGATCGCTTGAGTCCAGGAGGTCGAGACCATCCCTACAAAAAAAAAAAATACAGAAATTAGCTGGGTATGGTGGTGTGTGGTGTGCACCTGTGGTCCCTGCTACTCAAGAGGTGAGGCAGGAGGATCACCTGAGCATGGGGAGACAGAGGTTGCAGTGAGCTGTGACGGCACCACTGCGTTCCAGCCTGGGCAACAGAGCAAGACCCTGTCTCAAAAATAAATAAATAATAATAACATGAACACCCATGGACCTACCATCCAGCTTAGGAAATGAAGCCGTAGAAATAAAGTGGAAGGCACGTTTGTGACCTTTAGTGACCGTGATTCCCACTTTCCCCAAAGGTACCCCCTGTCCTACGCTTATCATTCCCATGCACGTCTTCATATTTTACTTCACATTTACATTTTCCCAAGTGACAAAGAAATAATGCTTTGCATACTTGAAAAAGTCTCTAAGTGGTTATATAATATGGGTGTCCACTTCTACACATTGCCCTTTCGCTCAGCACTGTGTTTTTGAAATTTATTCCTGTTGATACACGTAGATGCCGTTTATTCATTTTCACTGGAGCGGAGCAAGTATGCCAAAGCTTGTTTACCTTTTTTTTTTTTTTTTTTTGAGACAGAGTCTCGCTCTGTCGCCCAGGCTGGAATGCAGTGGCGCGATCTCGGCTCACTGCAAGCTCCGCCTCCCGGGTTCACGCCATTCTCCTGCCTCAGCCTCCGGAGCAGCTGGGACTACAGGCACCTGCCACCACGCCTGGCTAATTTTTTGTATTTTTAATAGAGACGGGGTGGTCTCAATCTCCTGACCTCGTGATCCACCCGCCTCAGCCTCCCAAAGTGCTGGGATTACAGGCGTGAGCCACCGTGCCCGGCCGTTTTTTTTTTTTTTTTTTTTTTTTTTTGGTTTATCTGCTCTTCTGTCGGACGTTTTTCTTATCACAAATCCCACCGCAGTGAACACTCCTGTGTGTTTCCCGGTGCTCACGCTTGAGAGTTTCTCGAAAGCGCTTGCCTGGGCCTTGAGAGACGGCAAGCTTCAGCTTTACTGGGTACAGCATGGTCACAGGCTGCTCACTCAGGAGGGCTTAGTTTTTCAGGTGGGGCTGACTGTGACAGCCACACAGAGTCACAGGGCATAGACATCAGAAGCCCTGGCACTCAGCTGGGAAAGCCGAGGTCCTTTCACCAGGACTCCACAGATGGCGAAGACAGTGGAACTCCAGAGCCCTGACTCAGCCTAGAGCCAGGGCCAACCCCTCCCGGCCCTCGTGACTGCCTTGTCCTGAGTCATGGCTCTCACTTCCTCCCACCCACCACCCCACTCTTGGTAGAATTTTGTTTGTGTTTCTCCGGGGGTAGGGGCTGATTTCCCCTGAGGGCAGAGTTCCTCCCTTTTCCCACTCAGGATTTCAGGGACTCTGGGAGTGGTCCATTCCTGGAGAGAGGAAGTGAATGGCATTCCCACTCTGGGACCCTGGCTGCAGGGGAGCAGCAGATCCCTTTGGAATTTTACTCAGCTGTCATGTTCTCAGAACCTAAGATTGCAAAACAGCAGCCTAGATTCCAGATCCAGCCTACAGATGGGTTTTGTTTGGTCTGAAAACTTAGAGCCAGCATTTTAAAATTAGATTTTACACAAAAATACAGACTTCCAGCCTTTTGAAAGAACAGAGCCGATAGTGCCCGGCACATTGCTGTAGGCGGCAAGCGTCTGGTGCCAGCAGCCCTGCTCCCTTCCAACAGAGCATGTGTTCTCAGGGTGCTGTGGTCCCCAGCGGTCCCTGCTGCCCTTCCTGACCTGCTGCATTCATTTGCATGTGTTTGTCCAGTCCTTTTGACACCAGGTTTTGGGACCTCTGCTCTAATCTTTTTGTTTATCTGTGTTTTCACCCGCTTCTAGGTTTCTACTTGTTCTCCCCTAACCCTTCAGACCCCGTAAGTAATCGGCACATTTGTCCGTCTCTTCTTTTATGGAGGGCTTTTCCCTCAGACAGGGTCGCCGGCATGACCCCGTAGCCATATGGGGAAGGGAGGCCTGCCTGGTTTCTCATCATAGCTTGTGTGTGCGCTGCACCTGGGAGTTCCTATCACTCAGACTGACCACTTCCTTCCTTGAGAGCTGGGGATCCCCTTTTCTGTCCTTGAAAGGAGTGCCACCAGGATCAGGTTTGGACCACTGGAATATTTTGGCAGAGGAGCAGTAGGGGAGAGCCAGGTGAATGGCCCAGACATGTGACTCCCTAGAAAAAAGTCCCCCCAAGTCAATAGTCTGCTTTTGCCAGAAGCATCAGGTACAGGAAAGGGGAAGCCTCTGGACTGCATGTTTGCTCTTTTCTCTGCCTCCCTCAGGGATTCCTTGAGAGATGCAAGAGTGGGCATGGCAGGGCATGCCAGGTGGCCCATCACAGCCTGTTCCTGGTGGCCATGTGCTCTTGGCTGGTCCCGACTTCTCCTCTGCCCTCTCTTCCCTTGCAGTACTTCAGCACCCTGGAGAACAGCATTGTCAGTCTGTTTGTCCTTCTGACCACAGCCAAGTAAGTGCAGGCTCTGCCTTGCCTTTGGTCCTCTGCTGCCGCCCTGGGGTCTCTTTCTCTTTTCTGCAAAGTATATTCCACATCCCAGCACAGGCAGGTGCTGTGGTGCTGTTGGGAGACAGGGTTGGCCCACTGAGCACGGAGCCCAGGGATGAGAGTAGGGGAACTGGGGTTGGAGACTGGGAAGGCAGACAAGGAGCTGTGCTCTGCAAGGCATGTGCTCTGAGAGGATGGAGACAGGCAGATACAGCACGCCGGGTCACCCTCTGCAAATACAGTTTCCCAGATGTGATGATGCCCTCCTACTCCCGGAACCCCTGGTCCTGCGTCTTCTTCATCGTGTACCTCTCCATCGAGCTGTATTTCATCATGAACCTGGTGAGTGACTGTGCCTCAGGCTATGCTGAAGCAGCCTGCCCCTACCCACGCAGCGCTAGGCACCGTGGGAGTGGAGAAGTGGGGACTGTCTTCCGCCTCTCAGGGCAGAACATTGGGGCAGGATGTCCCAGATTCATAGTCAGGTGCAGTGTTGCAGGGAATGCCCTGTCAGGACTTCAGGAGTTCAGCCAGTTGCTGGGGGTGGTGTCCTCACCAGGGCGGTGCTGCTGATGCTGATAGTGCTGGATGTTAAGCCCAGGCGACCCTGGGACCTTTCCATTCTTACATCAGAAATAAGCATTTGACCCTCAGTGTCCACAAGGATTGTTTGCAGGACCCCCTGTAGGTACAAAGGTCCACAGATGTTCAAGTCCCTTATATAAAATGGCAGAGTATTTGCAGATAACCTGTGCACATTCATCCTCTCGTATATTTTAAATTATCCTACATTACCTATAATACCTAATACAATGTAAAAGCTATGTAAATAGTTGTTATACTGGGCCAGGCACGGTAGCTCACGCCTGTAATCCCAGCATTTTGGGAGGCCAAAGTGGGTGGATCATTTGAAGTCAGGAATTCAAGACCAGCCTGGCCAACATGGTGAAACCCTGTCTCTACTTACGAAAATGAACTGGGCGTGGTGGTGGGTGCCTGTAATCCCATCTACTCAGGAGGCTGAGGCAGAAGAATTGCTTGAACCTGGGAGGTGGAGGTTGCTGTGAGCTGAGATCATGCCATTGCACCCCAGCCTGGGCGACAGAGCGAAACTCTGTATCAAAAAAAAAAAAAAAAATTGTTATATTGTTTAGGGATAATGACAAGAAAAAGAAGGCTGCACATGTTCAGTACAGATGCAACCATCTTTTGTTTTTGGAATATTTTTGATTTGCAGTTGGTTGAATCCATGGATGGAGAACCCACAAATATGGAAGGCCAACTATATTATAATAACCATAAAAGCTGGCATTTAGTAAGCCTTAGCCATTTGGCACTATGCAAAGTGCTTTACATATGAGGATGAAATAATAAATGAACACAACTGTGGAGGTAGTGAGTATGGTTCTCGACGTGCAGATGAAGAGACTGAGGGTCAGAGTGACAGTGTGATTTGCCCATGGCTGCGTAGCTTGTAGTGGCCAGGCCAGGCTCGTTCCAGAGCCCTGTTCCTAACCACTCTGTTCAGTTGCACTCATGTGCCAGAAATGTCTTGTGTATTTCTACCTCACTTATCAGGAACCACCAGAAAATCCAGTATAGAACACGTTCTGTGAAGGAGAACGTAAAACCTCTGTGCTCAAAGAACTTTGAGGGTGTTTGTGGAGGCGCGGACAGCCTCTAGGAATGTCCCAGCCATCACAGATCACATCCGACACCAGGCTGTTAGGCCGGTGCCCAGACCACACATCCATGGCAGGGCTAACGGGGAGAGGCTTCCGATCGAGTCTTGTGTTTATTTTTATGCTTCCGCAGATCATTCTCACACCAGTCACCACAGTCAGGCCCAGTATAGAAATGAAAATCATCTTCTCCAGGTAGACTTGTGAAATCTAAAAAATTTTAAGTCCTTTTTTCTTTTTTGAGACAGAGTCTCGCTCTGTCACCCAGGCTGGAGTGCAGTTGTGCCATCTCAGCTCACTGCAACCTCCGCCTCCCAGGTTCAAGCAATTCTCCTGCCTCAGCCTCCCGAGTAGCTGGGATTATAGTCACATGCACATGCCACCACACCCGACTAATTTTTGTATTTTTGGTAGAGACAGGGTTTTGCCATGTTGGTCAGGCTGGTCTCAAACTCCTGACCTCAGGTGATCTGCCTGACTCAGCCTTCCAAAGTGCTGAGATTACAGGTGTGAGCCACAGTGCCTGGCCAAAATTTAAGTCTTAAAAAGGAGAAACTATTTCCTTTGTTTTTTTTTTTTTTGAGACAGAGTCTCGCTCTGTTGCCCAGGCTGTAGTGCAGTGGTGCAGTCTTGGCTTACTGCAACCTCCACCTCCTGGGTTCACACCATTCTCCTGCCTCAGCCTCCCGCATAGCTGGGACTACAGGCACCTGCCACCATGCCCGGCTAATTTTTTTTCTATTTTTAGTAGAGATGGGGTTTCACCATGTTAGCCAGGATAGTCTCAATCTCCTGACCTTGTGATCCGCCCGCCTCGGCCTCCCAAAGTGCTGGGATTACAGGCGTGAGCCACCATACCTGGCCTGAGAAAATATTTTCTTGTTTTAATTCCTGAAAACCAAGAAGAAATATGTTGAGTACTTCTTTGTATTTGATTTAATTTATAATATATTTAGAGCTGTGAAAATTTAGGGCAACAGTCAACAAAGTACGACCTGCTGGCCAAATTTGACTCATGGCCTGTGTTGGTAAATAAAGTTTTACTGGGACACAGTCATGCCCATTTGTTTATGTATAGTCTGGCTGATCTCATGATATGACCACAGGTTAGTAGTCGCAGCAGAGATATTTGGCCTTCAGAGCCTAAAACAGTTGCTGTCGAACCCTTTACAGAAAAAGCATGCTGACCTTTGATCCACAGGGAAAAAATGGGGGACCAGTTTGAGGGAAAGGACCAGAGAGTTTCCCTTGAAACATTTTTAAAGACAGAGAAAGTGTTTCTAAAAAGGATTCTTTCAGGTTCTTCCCCCGCCTTCCATCCCCCTCTGATAAGCTAACTTTGGTATTAGCCAACTCTAGAACGTTATTTCCTTGCATGCAGAGCCTCTCATTCCCCTTTTTCCTGGGCCACACGTGAAGCAGTGACTCACAAGGAGAAGTAACAAGGGGGCAAGAGGAGGAAGGGTCCTTCTGGATCGGAGGTCAGGAGGGCAATGGGCAGGCAGCCTCCCCCTGCCACTGGCTGGAGTCTGACTGGGCTCAGAATCCAGATGTGCCCCTCTTGCTACTCTCTCCTCGTCTGGCTTGCCCCTGCCCAGCCTGGGACAAGCTGTAGCTGGAACTGGGGAAGGGAGTGTGGGAAAGTGGAGGGGAACCTGGGAAAGATGGAGTAACAATGCCTTTATGTATCTGAAGAGGGAAATTTACAAGCAGAACAAAAGGCCTTCCTCTGTTGAGACTTGGGAGACTGACTTCCTACCCCATGAGCTGCAGGCGAGAGGGTCTCCCCAGGGCCTCTCTGGGGTGGCTGGATAAGAGCCTTGCCTAGATGATGAACCCATACACCCCTGCACTCCCTGCCGTAACCACTCAAGGTCCTGAGCTAGGGCTCTGTGCTTCTCTCCCACAGCTTCTGGCTGTGGTGTTCGACACCTTCAATGACATTGAGAAACGCAAGTTCAAGTCTTTGCTACTGCACAAGCGAACCGCTATCCAGCATGCCTACCGCCTGCTCGTCAGCCAGAGGGTAGGAGCTATGGGCAAGGGAGGGGCTTGGTCCCTGTCCTCCTTCCCTTGCCCAGAGCAGCCCCTAAGCATGGCCAGGCCAGCCACTTTGGAAACCAGGAGCCCTGCCCTTGGAAGAATGAGCAGAGCTGGAGTGGATCTGGAGTGGGTGCCCCAAGGGAAGAGGAGTAGTCTGGGTTCCACACTGCTCTTCCCTCTCCCCCAGAGGCCCGCCGGCATCTCCTACAGGCAGTTTGAAGGCCTCATGCGCTTCTACAAGCCCCGGATGAGTGCCAGGGAGCGCTATCTTACCTTCAAGGCCCTGAATCAGAACAACACACCCCTGCTCAGGTAAGAGCAGATGCCTGGTAGAGGCAGCATGGCCAGACAAGGCGTTCACGTCTAGAGTGAACTGGGGCATGTGAAGGCCCTGGAGGTGGGCAGGCCTATAGGCTTGGCAGAGACTTCCTCCACAGAGATGTTTATCCATGTAGACTTATGGACTGGATTCATCAGGATTCCTTTTGCAAGTGACAAAAGTCTGACACAAATCCAGTTCGAACTGACTTGAGAAAAAAGGAGCTCGTGAAGTGGACTGGACCAGCTGCTGGCCCTCGAACCCCCAGTGGGGTGGGATAGTCCCATGTGAGCCAGGTGGACAGAGAGGGGTGAATATACTTCCCCCATCCCCTGCACACACCTGGTTCAGCCGCAGAGAACTGACCCGAGATCTCCAGGGGCAGGATAGGTCTTCCAGGCTGTTGATGACCAAGCCCTGTCCACAGCAGCCTGCTGTGGAGCTGAGAACAAGCCCTGTTTGAACTGAACTTGCAGTCCCAGGTGTTGCATTAAGGCCCCTGCTAAAAAGCGAAGTTTTCACCCTCCTGAGAATCCTAGTGCTCCAGCAGCTGCCTCTCCAGGGCACTGACACTGTCCGTAGTTAGTGCAGTCGGTGGAGACTAAGTGGATTTCGTATTCGTAGTACCTCAAGGTCAGAGGAGATCCAAACGCTTGCAGGCAAAGGATCCCCTGGCACTGCTGTTCTGGGACTCACACGGTGTCCCCTCTCTTCCTCCCACCCTCACCCTGTAAAGGTGTCCATAGGCAGGCAAGTAAGAGAAGCAAAGCTCTGTGGAACTATGTTCTGATATTTTGTCCCTTTTTATTTTGCTTTTGGCAGCCTAAAGGACTTTTACGATATCTACGAAGTTGCTGCTTTGAAGTGGAAGGTGAGTTCTCCTCTGAGACCATAGAAGGAGTAAACAGACAGGTCCCCAAGTGGGGCAGTGAGGAGCAGGGGCACCCCGAGATCCAGCTCTCTCCCTGCTAGAGCAGCTCAGCCCCCAGCGTGGCATGGTACACTTCAGGGATCACAGGTGGCCCCCAGCCCCCAAATCTGCCCTTACATTTGTGATACAGTGTCATCATTAACAGCACCGAATCTCACTTAGACCGCATTAGTTATTGTGTGACATCAGGCAGGTTACTGAGCCTTTCTGAGGCTTTTCTTACTTGGGAAGTGGCGTAAGGATAATCCCTACTGACAAAGCTAATTTCAGGACTATACTAAAATAATGCCTCTGCATGGCACATTGTAAATGCTCGGTACACACTGGCTGGCTGTGTTGTCATGTAGATCCCTGAAGGTTAACATTGTTCCCCAGTTTAGCAGGGTGAACAGGAAAGGAAGCCAGCATCCTGGCTCCAGGGCAGGGCTCTTGTCCCTGGCCCTGACACCCTCCCTCTTGGTCCTGTTGTCTACCAGGCCAAGAAAAACAGAGAGCACTGGTTTGATGAGCTTCCCAGGACGGCGCTCCTCATCTTCAAAGGTAAGTGGGCTTGAATATGGCAGGTGTTGGCAGCTGGGGGCTGATGGAGGTTTTCAGAGACCACAGATAAGCATCTGAGGAGAGGTTCAGAGGGGTGTGTGTGTGTGTGTGTGTGTGTGTGTGTGTGTGTGTGTTTGTCTGAATGTCTGTGTGAAGAGACAGTGTGATTACCCCAGCAGGGAGGTAAGGGTGGTAGGAAGCAGATTGGGAGAGAAATGGGTAACTTAACCCAACCAAAATGGGTAACTTAACCCAACCAAGACATTTGGGGTATTTTTCTTTTTTCATACAAAAGCAAAGATGTTCATTGAAGAAACTCGAAAGTGAGATAATTAGAAGTAAATGGAAATTTACCACCCAGATAACCACTGTTAATTCTCTGATGTGTTTCCCTCTGTGCCATTTTTCTATGCATTTTTAAAACAATAGGGTGACATTATATATTCCATTCTGTAATCTGCCTTTTCATCCAATAACACATATGTGTGTGTGTATATATATATGTGTGTGTGTGTGTGTGTGTGTGTATATATATATATATATAGTTTTTTGTTTTTTTTTTTTGAGACGGCGTCTCGCTCTGTCGCCTAGGCTGGAGTGCAGTGGCACGATCTCCATTCACTGCAACCTCCGCCTCCCAGATTCATGCGATTCTCCTGCCTCAGCCTCCCGAGTAGCTGGGACTACAGGCATGTGCCACCACGCCCGGCTAATTTTGTGTGTGTGTGTTTTTAGTAGAGACGGAGTTTCACCATGCTGGCCAGGCTGATCTCGAACTCCTGACCTCGTGATCCACCCACCTCAGCCTCCCAAAGTGCTGGGATTACAGGCGTGAGCCACTGTGCCCGACCCCGATAATATATTTTTGCCCTCCTCTTATGGCAGGATATATACTTACTTTGCATGACCCCTTGAATAATGCTCGTGTAGTGTAAAGTTTGAAAATTTGAAATTGGGTGCTCGTATTATTTACCTGACAATTGCCCCTTAATTTCATGCCAGTTTCAGCAGTGATCAGGAGAGCTTTGTCCTGCTTTATCTCGGTTCCAGGTTGCTCAGGCTCCCCCCAGAGTAGCTGTAGTCAGTGCAGTCTTGTCTGGGGGTCTGAGCAGAAGCGTGGGTACCACTCTTTGAGCAGGACCCTCCTTTCTTCACCTCTGGGGTAAAGACCATGCTTACCTGCATGCACGAAGAATGTGGTAGGTGGTTGCACCTGCCCAGAAAGAGATAATAAAGGATACGGTAGGGGGAACAAGTGCGTAAATTTACATTTTAACGTGTCTTTTCTTCAAATAGGCATTAATATCCTTGTGAAGTCCAAGGCCTTCCAGTATTTCATGTGTAAGTGTGAAATATCTCCATTCTAGGCCACTTTCCCCCTGAGTCCTTTGCTGTTCTAGAAGCGGGAGAGGCAAGAGATTGGTCCTAGAGTCCTGTGTTTGACTTTTTATTGTGGGGAATTCCCAGCATGTATAAAAGCGGAGAGAACATTACCACGCACATCCCGTGCCCGTCACCCATCTGTATCTTCACTCTGGCTCATCATCCTCTCTAGACCTAGATTTTTTGGAAGCAAATTCCAGAACCACAGAGTTGACTGGTTGATATGTCTCTTGAGTTTGTTTTAATCTATAGGCTCCTCTTCCTCACCACATTTAGGTGAGGAAGCAGGATTTGGGTTTTGTATGTTCCTCTGTTGCCTTTTCCTGGAATTTGGTGGTTCTGTCTAGAGCCATGCTGCGCAGTGTGGAAGCCACTGGCCACGTGTGGCAATTTACATTTAAGCTAATTAAAATGAAAAATTCAGCTTAGCTGTCACATTTCAAGTGATTAATAGCCACAAATGGCTAATGACTACCAATTGGATGGTGCAGATAAGAAAATTTTTATTGTCACAGAAAATTCCCTTGGGCAGTACTAACCTAGAGGCTTGATCCAATCTGGTCTTTCCAAGGAGCTCTGGTTCCTTTTAGTAGGAAATGGTGTTAGAGACACAATTCGAGGTGCTGGGTGCTCATTGCTTGGGTTGGTCATTGTTTCTAGGCCTTTCCATGGACAGAACTAGGGTTTTGGTTTTTTTTTAAAGATAAACTGTTGTGCGTTCATGCTAATACTTCACATTCAGGCCTACAGCGAGTTTAAGATTAAGAATCTAGACATGTAAGACTGATTTCATCAATCTTACACGTCTAGATTCTCAATCCTTTTTTTTTTTTTTTTTTTTTTGAGACAGAGTCTCATTCTGTCGCCCAGGCTAGCATGATCTCTGCTCACTGCAACCTCCACCTCCCAGGTTCTAAGTGATTCTCCTGTCTCACCCTCCTGAGTAGCTGGGATTACAGGTGTGTGCCACCACGCCCAGCTATATTTGTATTTTTAGTAGAGATGGAGTTTCACCATGTTGGCCAGGATGGTCTCAAACTCCTGACCTCAGGTGGTCCACCTGCCTCAGCCTCCCAAAGTGTTGGGATTACAGGCGTGAGCCACGTGCCCGGCCTAGATTCTTAATATTAAAATCCAGGTTGTCTTTGAAGACAATCAGACACCAACAAAGAAAAAAATAAATATCCAGGTTCCCAACTACACTGGCACAGTTATTCATTTGCTTTGTCTCACAGTCCCAGGATAACAATTGCAACGCAATCCCAACGATATAAT
Organism: Hylobates moloch; assembly: GCF_009828535.3. NCBI lineage: Eukaryota > Metazoa > Chordata > Mammalia > Primates > Hylobatidae > Hylobates > Hylobates moloch. The sequence continues at coordinate 19,629,001 of NW_026652287.1, read as the reverse complement.
TACTAGAAACATCATTCCAAGGATGTACATTCAGATTACTGTGGGTTTTTTGTTTGTTTGTTTTGAGACGAAGACTTAGTCTGGTGCCCTAGTGGCACAGTCATGGTTCACTGCAGCCTTGACCTCCCAGCCTCAATCCATCCTCCCACCTCAGTCTTCTGAGTAGCTGGGACCACAGGTGCATGCCACCACACCTGGCTAATTTTTATTTTTTGTAGAGACGGGGTAGCCTCACGTTGCCCAGGCTGGTCTCAAGCTCCTGGCCTCAAGCCGTTCTCCTGCCTTGGCCTCCTGAAGTGCTGGGAGTACGGGTGTGAGCCACTGTGCTTGGCCTTGTGTTTTAAGGTCACCTGGGATAGTTTCTCTCCATGTGGACATGTTAACAACTGGATACACATTTGGATTTCTTTTTTTTTTTTTTTTTTTTTTTGAGACAGAGTCTCGCTCTGTCTCTGACACCCAGGCTGTGGTGCAGTGGCGCGATCTTGGCTCACTGCAACCTCTGCCTCCCAGGTTCAAGCAATTCTCCTCCCTCAGCCTCCCAAGTAGCTAGGATTACAGGTGCCCACCACACCCGGCTAATTTTTTTTTTTTTTTTTTTTCTTTTTGAGACAGAGTTTCACTCTGTCGCCCAGGCTGCAGTGCAGTGGCGTGATCTTGGCTCACTGCAAGCTCCGCCTCCTGGGTTCACACCATTCTCCTGCCTCAGCCTACCGAGTAGCTGGGACTACAGGCACCCACCACCACGCCCGGCTAATTTTTTTTTTTTCTTTTTTTGAGACGGAGTCTCACTCTGTCACCCAGGCTGGAGTGCAGTGGCGCAATCTCGGGTCACTGCAAGCTCCACCTCCCGGGTTCACGCCATTCTCCTGCCTCAGCCTCTCCGAGTAGCTGGGACTACAGGCACGTGCCACCACGCCCGGCTAATTTTTTGTATTTTTAGTAGAGACGGGGTTTCACTGTGTTAGCCAGGATGGTCTCGATCTCCTGACCTCGTGATCCACCCACCTCGGCCTCCCAAAGTGCTGGGATTACAGGCGTGAGCCACTGCGCCCGGCCATGCGGCTAATTTTTTTGTATTTTTAGTAGAGACGGGGTTTCCCCATGTTGGCCAGGCTGGTCTCAAACTTCTGACCTCAGTTGATCCACCTGCCTTGGCCTCCCAAAGTGCTAGGATTACAGGCATGAGCCACCGCACCCGGCCTACACATTTGGATTTCTTTATGCCATGTTATTTTCTATTTTTGGGGATTACTTTTGGCATTTAATTTTGTTTTATGGCCGGGCACGGTGGCTCAGACCTAAAATCCCAGCACTTCGGGAGGCCAAGGCAGGTGGATCACTTGAGCCCAAGAGTTTGAGACCGGCCTGGGCAACATAGTGAGACCCCTGTCTCTACAAAAAAAAAATACAAAAATTAACTGGGTATGGTGGCTCACACCTGTAGTCCTAGCTACTTGGGAGGCTGAGGTGGGAGGATCACCTGAGCCTGGGGAGGTTGAGGCTGCAGTGTGCCATGATTGCGCCACTGCACACCAGCCTGGGCAACAGAGTGAGACCCCCCATCTCAAGAAAAAAAACCCAAATATTTTTTCATAATTATGTAAATTAGGGCTGGGCATGGTGGCTCATGCCTGTAATCCCAACACTTTGGGAGGCCGAGGCAGGCAGATTACTTGAGGTCAGGAGACCAGCCTTGAGGTCAGAAGACCACTTGAGGTCAAGACCAGCCTGAGCAATGTGGTGAAACCACATCTCTACCAAAAATAGAAAAAATGAGCCATGCATGCCTGTGGTCCCAGCTACTTGGGAGGCTGAGGCAGGAGGATCACTTGATCCTGAGAGGCAGAGGTTGCAATGAGTTATGATGGTGCCACTGCACTCCAACCTGGGTAATACAGTGAGACTCCATCTCAAGAAAAAGCAAAAAAAAATTATGTAAAATACTTACATGGTTCCAAGTCAGATCTACCAAAAAAAGTATATTGAAGGAAGTTTAGTTTATATCCCTGTCACTTCCTACAGTGGGCAACTTTTATTTATGGTTTCTCCTTCCATTGTTTAAAACCTGTAAGTTGGATACCTATCAATATATCTGTCTTAAACAATAGCATATTTTATGCACTTTTTTCTGCCACCTGGCTTTTTCCAGTTAACAATATGCCCTGGAGACCGTAATATGTAGAAATGAGGCTAGGTGTGGTGGCTCACACCTGTAATTCCAGCACTTTGGAAGGCAGAGGCAGGTGGATTGCTTGAGCCCAGGGGTTCAAAACCAGCTCGGGCAATGTGGCAAAACCCCATCTCTACAAAAAATACAAAAATTAGCTGGCGTGGTGGTGGGCACCTGTGTTCCTAGCTACTCAGGAAGCTAAGGTGGGAGGATTGCTTGAGCCCAGGAGGTGGACGTTGCAGTGAGCCAAGATCACGCTCCACTGCACTTCAGCCTGGGTAACAATAAAGCCTTGTCTTAAAAAAAAAAAAAAGGAATATGTAGAAATGTACCACATTTCTTTTCTTTCTTCTCTCTTAGAGAGAGGGTCTTGCTCTGTCACTCAAGCTGGAGTGCAGTGGCACAAGCATAGCTCACTGCAACCTTGACCTGCTGGGCTCAAACGATCCTCCCACCTCAGCCTCCTGAGTAGCTGGGCCCACAGGTGCACTACCACACCTGGCTAGTTATTTTTATTTTTTGTAGGGATGTGGTCTCCCTGTGTTGCCCAGGCTGGTTTCTAGCCCCTGGGCTCATGCAATCCGCCTGCCTCAGCCTTTCAAAGTGCTGGGATTACAGGTGTGAGCCACTGTACCTAGCCTGTGTTTCTTTTTTATGGTTAAAGTATGCCACTTTATGAATGTGTCATAGTCTGTGCAACCAGTCCCCTACGGATGATCATTGAGATTGTTGCCAGTGTTTTGCTATCACAAATAGTGCTGCGGTGAGTAGCTTTCAGATACATCTTATATTTTTGCTAGTGCATCATTGGGATAGTTTCTGGAAAGTGGGATTGCTAGGCGAACGGCTTAATGCATATGCAATTTTTCTAAAGAGTTCATGCAATTATTTTAAAATTAGAAGTCTCTAGGGGAAAATAAGTGTTTTCAATACTTGAATGCCTTGTATATTGTCCATCTTTTACATCAATTTGGAATAATCTCTACATCATAACTGGTATTCATACAGTGACGGAGTGTTTTTAGAAATTTATACCTGTTTCTAGGTGAAAACACTGGTTGATTAGCTCCCTTGGTAAGAGCACTGAGCAGAAAGAAGTTCCCTATCAAATGGGTGTGTGGAGCAGCCCTGTTCTCCCCATCCCGTAGAGCTCCAGGAAGTTAACCAGGGACTGCAGCTGCAACCTGCAGATTTCTAAGCCCCCTGTTATTTCTCCGTCTTTTATGGGCCTGTGTATTTCAGACTTGGTGGTGGCAGTCAACGGGGTCTGGATCCTTGTGGAGACATTTATGCTGAAAGGTGAGCCCCACTCGGGGATTGGCCGTGTCCTGGCCGGCACACCTGGCTTGCCTGTGAGCTGCTACTTCTCTGTCTTACAGGTGGGAACTTCTTCTCCAAGCACGTGCCCTGGAGTTACCTCATTTTTCTAACTAGTAAGTTTCCGACATGGCTTTGCTGGACTGCTTGTTTTAAAATTGTCTGGGAGAACTTTCATTTAGTGTAGAACCTCATGGTTCTTCTCTAAAACAGGAAGATATGAAGAGACAGAGTAATCAGACTGATTTCATCTCGTCCCTGTTTAAAACTCTTTCGTGGTTGTCTACTGCCCTCTGGATGGAGCCCAGATCCTAGGCGTGTGTGGCCCTCCACTCGGCTCTGCAGCTCCGCTGCTTGCCAGCGCTCTGTCCCCCGCTGCACGCTGTCACCCTCCTCAGCGGCCTCTGCTCCCTGCTGCTCTCGCCTGCCTCTGGGCTGTGCACAGGGGTTTCCTCTGCCTGGTGGTCTCTCCCTCTAACCTCTTCCTGACTTTCCTGTTCTTTCTATCAAGTCTGAGCACACTGTGTTGTCATTCTCTGTTGGCGTCTTTCCTCCCACCAAGCTGATAAGCTCTGTGCCCCCACGGTTGCCCTGCACTGGTCACTGTTGCACACCTGGTACCCAGTGCAAGGCCCAAGGTGGAAGGGGTGGTCAGGACACACCTGTTGGATGGACAGATGGTTAGCTGGGCCCTGCCCAGAGATGGGAAGGGAGGATTTCTCTCTTTTTTTGGGCAGGATCTTTCTCTGTCGTCCAAGCTGGAGTGCAGTGGTGTGATCATAGCTCACTGCAACCTCAACCTCCCAGGCTCAAGGGATCCCAAGTAGCCTCAGCCTCCCAAGTAGCTGGGATTACAGGCACACAGCGCCACCATGCCTGGCTAATTTTTGTATTTTTTGTAAAGACGAGGTCTCACTATGTTGCTCAGGCTGGTCTCCAACTCCTGGGCTCAAGTGATCCTCCTCTCTTGGCTTCCCAAAGTGCTGGGATGATAGGCGTGAGCCACTATGCCTGGCCAGTTTCTCTTAAGCAGATTACCCAGTTGGCCACCATCTGGGCCCTCTCCTAGAGCACCTGCTCTCACCCTGGGACATGAGTGAGGCCTGGGCTCAACCTGGGGGGCACATGGCCAGCAGGGAGGCTGCAGACTGCGGAGGAGCCTCAAAGAGGAGACCGAGCATGGGGGAGGATGTGGTGGGGCTGCTGCCGATGGACTCCTTCTGTCCGCAGTCTATGGGGTGGAGCTGTTCCTGAAGGTCGCCGGCCTGGGCCCTGTGGAGTACTTGTCTTCCGGATGGAACTTGTGAGTGGACAGCATATTTCTGATCCAAAGCTGAGACTCTTAGGATGGCCCCAGACCCTTCTCTGCACACCCCAATCCTGGGCCATTTCTGGAATCGCAGAGGGAAGGTCTGAGGATGGGCCAAGGCCTGTGTCTCCCTCAAGCAGCCCTGCCCACAGCCCAGGAACTCCCCAGGGTCAGGCCCTTGTCTGAAGCCTCTCAGACCACCCACGCCAGTCCTTCTGGAAATGGCCTCTTGAGGTGCCATAGGCTGGTTGGCTCTTCCTGACTCATTAAACTTTTTTCTCTTCCATAAAAACCACAATGCCCACAGAGAATAATGCTCCCCCCACCTTCCTTGATCAGCAGTAATGAGACCCATGTGGCCCTTCTCCCTATTCCCCAGAGCATTCAAGTTAACCGGCCCATGAAGTCAGGCTGCACTCACGAGGTCTTGGGCCGCGAGGGTGAGCAGGTTAACACGCAGAGTGGGCCGTGAGGGTGAGCGGGTTAACTCTGCAGAGCAGAGTTGGGAGGAGCCGACAGCACATGTGTGCCCTGCGTGTCTGGAGAGGAGAGAGGGTCCTCTGGCTTGGGGCAGGGCGAGCTGTTCTCCCGATGGGAATCTCACTGGAAGGGCCTGTTCTCTTCCCTCAAAAAGTTCCTTGGAGTCAGGCTGGTCTGCAGTGTGTAACCAAATGTCTGTTGAGCGGAAGACGAGGCCTGTCTCCAGGGCTACGGAGGCCGGGGCTTCTTTCCTTCCTGTCGTTAGACCAGCACGGGGCCCTTTGGAGGGGTTCCTGGGCATTTCTGGCCTTGGAGTCAGAGCACTGAGGCCTGACCCCTGAGACGCATGCTGGGACAGGGCCTGGACACCTTGAAACTCCAGGGCTGCAGGAAGTTCTTCCTGCAGCCAGCTGGTTCCTGTTGGTGTTGCTGTGTCTGGGCTCCGTGGGAGGGTGGCTGTGCACAGGGCCAGGGAGGGGAGCAGACGCAGGGAGGCTCAGGGCCACAGGGTGGACCTTGGCCTCTCCCCTCCTGCAGGTTCGACTTCTCCGTGACAGTGTTTGCCTTCCTGGGACTGCTGGCACTGGCCCTCAACATGGAGCCCTTCTATTTCATCGTGGTCCTGCGCCCCCTCCAGCTGCTGAGGTAATGGGCAGGGCAGAGCCGGAGACAGAGAGGGAGAAAGAGAGGGAGGGCGGGAATGCCCCAGGATTGATCCGGGAAGTGACCCAGAATGAGCCAGAAGTTTCACAAGCCAGAGTCACAGATGTCACCCCCTGCAGAAGCACCATGGGGTCACCATCCCCACCCCTGAGGGTATGTGGGCTGCCTGTGCCCCTCCCCTCACTGCACCAGGCGCCTCTGGGCAGAGAAACCCAGCCCATGACTCGTGCACCCTATCCAAGGTGGCATTGCACCCGCCATAGGAGCCCATATGCTCAGTCACAGATCACTGAGCCACAGGTCTGAGGGTTGGAAGGGCCTTTCGGGGCCCCTCATGCTTTTCTGGCTCAGCGTCTTATGGAGAAAAACCCTCGTGTGGGTCCCACTGATTTCCCAGGGACACTGGAGGAAGTCCCAGGCGAGCCTGCCCCACTGACGATGTCTCTTCCTAATGAGGGGTCCTGAGGTCCTGTGCCCTCAGAGCCTGGGCTTGCCTCTTGACCCTCCAGCTGCAACCCCATCCACATCCGCCCCATCCTCTCCCAAGGCGGGGCAGGTGCAGGGAGGGGTGTTGGTGTCTATGGAGGAAAAGCCTACCCCCTTGGCGTGTGGGGGTGCCCTGGGGCTGCGCCTGAGTGTCCGTCTCCGTCCCGCCCTCTGCCACCCTTCTTCACTGGTGAGCTCCATTGCCCCTGCTCCCGGGGCACATGGGCTTCTCCCCCGCCTTTCCCAGGAGCAAGGCCTTGCTCCTGTCTGAGCCTGCAGCTCTACTGCAAGGAGATGTGTCCTGGCCCTGCTCCTCTTCATGGAAGGACCCCGCCCAGCTGGTGTCCTGGGGCTGCCACCATCCCTTCCCTCATGCATGAGTCCCCTGAGCCAAGCTCAGGGTTGGTGGTGCCCAAGGGAGTGGACGCAGGTGGAGGAGAGGCCCTCACCTGTCTTCACCGCGTGGCGTGTGGAAGGCAGGGCCGGCATGTTCTGAGGGTGGGGGCTGAGGCACGCGCCTGTGTGTGGAGGTGACGGGTGTCCTCCTCGCTTAGGTTGTTTAAGTTGAAGGAGCGCTACCGCAATGTGCTGGACACCATGTTCGAGCTGCTGCCCCGGATGGCCAGGTACTGCCAGCCCCCACCCTGGCCTGCAGGTCCAGGTGCCGTGTGGCAGTGCCCCGTGGGGGCGGGAGCCGAGTGGCAGTCGGGGGAAAGGAGTTCCACAAAGGACTGCAATCGAGGGCCTGACGGGGCACCAAGGAGCCTGGAATCTTGACCACCACAGGTCTCCTGGGCACCATTTTTCTCCACTGACCTGTCTGACATATTTAGTAGGGAGGGCAGGGAGCTGTCAACTCACTTACCGCCTGTGTCTACGTTCACAGGTAAGGGGTCACCTGTGAGTCTACCTTCACAGGTAAGGGGTGAATCTCTGGGAAAGGGCATTTGTTCATAGCATCCTGACTTGAGCCATTTTTCACCCCAGAGCTGCCCCATGAGGCCCCTTCCCCGCAGGCACTTTCCAGTTGGTGAACCGACCAGGGGCATGGCCCTGCAGTCAGCCCCGCGGGTCCGAGGAGGCCGGGGCTGCAGAGGAGCCGTTCCCTCCTGCCGGCCCCGCGTCACCCTGCCCCTGTCGCCCCACAGCCTGGGCCTCACCCTGCTCATCTTTTACTACTCCTTCGCCATCGTGGGCATGGAGTTCTTCTGCGGGATCGTCTTCCCCAACTGCTGCAAGTGAGTAGGCCCCACCCAGCCCCAGGCAGCCTGCGTTTCCCAGGCAGAGGGCTGGCCAGGGCCAGGATTGGTGTCCTTGTGGCCTTGGGGTCCTCGGGGATGTTCCTCTCTAAGCAACCACCTTGCTTTGCTTTCAGGGCTTAGTTGAGTGCAGTGAGCTAAATGAGGGGCCTGGACTCGGGGTCCCTGTTTCTCCATCCCCCAGGCAGGGTTGGGAGCTGTCAGCTCACCCTCTGCCGAGGGCTGGAGGCCACCCCCACAGTAGCCTGGGTCCCGAGGTCAAGTCCCATGGCTTCCTCCCACTTCTCTTCTGCAGTGGCTGGGGACCTGGGCCAAGACCAGTCTTCTAGGGACAGCATCGTAGGATAAGACAGACGGACACGTGCAGGAAGGTCATGGTGCTCAGGGATGGGGAGCAGAGAGTGAAATCTCCCATGAGCACTCCCTTTCTCCTGAGCCGCCACAGTGAAATCACTGCACAGCGCCATTCATTCATCTTCAATTCAGAGAGTCCTCTTACATTTGGTCTTTACAGCCTCAAGCACCGATGAAGAAACAGTTTTACAAACACACTGGTAGCTTTGAGACCCAGTTTGAGTGTCAAGCTTGGTCTGGAACCAGAAGCCTATAGCAGTGGGTCCCAGACTTTAGAGCACATTGCAGTCACCAGGGAGCTTAGTGCAAGCTCCAGACCTCACCCGTGCGTCTGATGCGTGCGTATGGGAGGAGGCTCCCTGGTGGCCCAAGCACTAGACTTTTGTAAACAATAGCGTGGATATTAACAGAGCAGCCATAAAAGATTGGAAGGAAAGTGGCAAATAAGAGCTCCTCAAAACAGGGCCAACCTTTTCAAATAGTTGCTCAGGCCAAGTATCGGGGAAGCCCCAGTAGGGAATTCCTTCCCTGGGGCCGTGGCCTAGTGTCCAGCCTCAAGAGCGGATCCTAGATGGGGCAGGTGCGGAGGAGGCCCTTGCCTCTCCTCCCTCCCCTGCAGGCAACGGTGAGAGAGAAGGCCCCGCCTGCAGCAGACAACTTCCAGGTGACAGAGGTGCGTCAGGCTGGCCAGGGGCTCCCGCCAAGCCCAGCAGGCAGGAATAGCCAAGGGCATTCCTCCAGCAGGGACCCAGGCATGAGGTGGAGAGGGTTAGGCAGGAAACCAGGCTGCGGGCAGAACAGAAGGATCCTTGGCCAGAACTCGGTTTGTTTCAGACTTCTGTCCTCTCTGGAGGTGACCGATCGCCTCGTGACCCTCCCTCCTTTCTCCCTTGTGCTCCGGCCAGCACGAGTACAGTGGCAGATGCCTACCGCTGGCGCAACCACACCGTGGGCAACAGGACCGTGGTGGAGGAAGGCTACTATTATCTCAATAATTTTGACAACATCCTCAACAGCTTCGGTGAGTGGGAAAAATCACAGGGGGCACATTCCCTGGGGACCCCACCCTTGTCACCACGGGTCCCAGAGGTGGTGTAGCAAGTGTCTGGGCCTCTCCCTCCAGCACCGAGGGCCACACTTTCTGGAAGCCTCCCTGGCCCAGGTGGAGGACGTGGTCTGCCCAGCCTTGGCAGTACAGTCCAGGCTGGATCCCGGAGCTCACTCAGTCGCCTGATTCCACTCTTTCCTGATATTTTCTCAGTACTGGGGAGGGGAAGAGTTGCAGGCTTAGCTGGGCGGGGTCCCCTCATCACAGTGCCACTTGCAGAATGGGACCCAGCCACACACCACTGCTGCTGCAGCTGCACTGCCCCCTGGCTCAGACTGCCCACAGCCCTCTGCGCACTCCCATGAAGAGGCGAACACAGCCAAACCGCCTCTCCAGAAAAAGGGTGTGCCCCCATGACACCCCAGATCTGCACCCAGTAAGATCCAGATGGTCTGGTGTGGCACAGGCTGCCGAGGCAGAGGGTGTGTTCTCTTGGGGGCAGGCCACGATGTCCTGTGGAGCCGGCGCCCTAGGAGTGCCTTGCCTGGTCTTTCCTGGAGCTCACAACCCAAACGGTCATATGGTGACCCCCTCATCTTAGCACATGGCACCCAGGATAGGTGGCAAGAGGCCACTTGAAATTGACTTTGAGGTGGGGTCTCATCAGGATGCTTCTCTCTTCCCTCGGCAGTGACCCTGTTTGAGCTCACAGTTGTCAACAACTGGTACATCATCATGGTAAGAGCTCGGGCAGCTCTGGGGGTGTCTTCCCGCCAGCCCTGGGGTCGGCCCTGGGTCTCCCCCGACCCAGAGTATATCATTCTTCCCGTAGCCTGCAGGGCTGGGGGTCTTGAGTCATGCTGTGTTGGTGTTCACTGGGGAGGCCACAGGATGGCTGGGCCCCAGGAGCCACCCCTCCCAGCGTTGGCTGGACTCAGTTGTCACTCCCGTCTCCCTGCATGTTCCCAGCAGCCAGGAGATGCCACTTAGACTCTGGGTCTCTGTCCTGTCTCGCCCACTGTAGAGATGACTTTTCCCTCTAGTGAGAACGTGGCGAGCTTACTGATCTCTTTATTCCATTCCTTAAACTTTCTCGACTCCCAGCCCTACTGGGATAAAGGCTGCCCTGGTTCTGGATCCAGCTGTCCAGGGGAGCAGCCAGGGCTCCTTCAGCAGTCAGGAATTAGTCAGGAATTATGTTAGGCCCAGAGGGGCAAGCTGCCTCTCCTCCGTCTCTCACAACCAGCCACAAATCAGGGTGGGGTCTGTGAAGAGCCACGGCCATGGAGCAGCCTGTGTAGACGGGGACCTGCCCTGTGTGGGCACCCCCTCACTGGCTGCTTCCCTCGGTCTCCAGGAAGGCGTCACCTCTCAGACCTCCCACTGGAGCCGCCTCTACTTCATGACCTTTTACATTGTGACCATGGTAGGTCCCGGACCACAGAACACTGTTTGTCCTTCGTCTTCCACGTCACCAGCTGCCCCTGCTCTTCAGGCTGCAGCGTCAAGGAGTGGGGCCGGGTCCCATCTGGCCGGGCTCTGTTGGGTGTGGGCTGCGCAGCCACGGACACCTACCCACCCTCCTCCCCTGCCTCTGCCCCTCCCTCCCTGTCCCTGGCCAGGTGGTGATGACGATCATTGTCGCCTTTATCCTCGAGGCCTTCGTCTTCAGAATGAACTACAGCCGCAAGAACCAGGACTCGGAAGGTCTGTGCAGGGATAATGCCTTGGGCATTTGATGTCTGCCACCTACCCAGCTCTGTCTGTCTGGGTGGCTGTCCAGCCAGCCATCAGACTGTCATTTTTCTGCTGTCTGGTTGTCCAGCTTATCTATCTGGCTTGTCTTTCTAGATCTTGTATTTGCACTGATTTTCAAATATTTAATGTCAGAAAACATGATCTAACTTTAAAATAAGACAGAGCATGTCATAGTTGGAGAAAAATCAAGAAGTAGAGAAAGGCTTATGTGGCAGCAGCAGCCTGTGCCCTGCCTTTCCCTCCTGTCCTCCAGAGCTTCTCCTTCTTAGCTATTTCTTCTGTTAGTCATCTCCACATTTCTCAATAATAGGTTCACACTACGGTTCTTGATTTAAATGGTGTATATATTGTTTATGGCACAGGCAAATCGTATTCCTGCTGCAACTGGATGGTGCTGGCTTTAGTGACTGCCTCACTCTTCCCAGATTGCACAGCTTTCTGTGTACTGACCCTCCCTTCTTCCCAAATTCTCCATCAGAACTGTTCGCACTTGATCTCTTGAGCCCAGGTCAAGACTGCAGTGAGCCATGATCACACCACTGCACTCCAGCCTGGGCAGCGGAGTGAGATCCTGTCTCTTAAACAGAAAATCCCGTGCCCACACCTGTTACTTCTCATCCTCAGGTCTCTGTGCTGTCAGACCATCTGACCATTTTCTCTGTGCTTAGAGGCCCCTTCCTGAAACCCTCTGGCTCTGTAACAGCTGCCAGCTAGACCTGTGCTCCTGACATCACAGCAGAGGGAGGGGGAGGGAAGGGAGGGCCGAGGAGGAGAGCAGGACACCAATAAAGTGTCGGTTTAGAGAGGGAACCTTAAGACCCCCTGCAGAGGGGGGGCAAGGAGGTACAGGACCCAGCCAGGTTGGCGGCTCCAGCCCCGGGCTCTTCCCACACCCGCCCTCCATCCCTGCAGTTGATGGTGGCATCACCCTTGAGAAGGAAATCTCCAAAGAAGAGCTGGTTGCCGTCCTGGAGCTCTACCGGGAGGCACGGGGGGCCTCCTCGGATGTCACCCGGCTGCTGGAGACCCTCTCCCAGATGGAGAGATACCAGGTGAGGAGCCCAGGCCCCGGTCCGAAGGAGGGAGGCAGGTTTCAGCGTGGGTGGCGTAATCCCTTCCCTCAGATATCGATAACATTTTGAGTGACACAGTGGCAAAAGCCAGAGAAGTGGGAGAGGCCAGCTGTGGTACCAGGGGTGGGACCTGAACATCTGCAGCTGAGCCCTGCAGCCTCTGCTCTTCCTTAGCAACATTCCATGGTGTTTCTGGGACGGCGATCAAGGACCAAGAGTGACCTGAGCCTGAAGATGTACCAGGAGGAGATCCAGGTAGGAGCCTGGCTGACCACCCTGCAAGTCCTCCCCCAGGCTACGTCCTGGGAGGGGCAGGGAGCTGCTCTCCGGCCCTCTGAGTAGAGGGAGAAGGCTGGTAGAGAGATGCGGACTGTCCATCGGGACCACTGCTGGGGTTGTGTGGAACCTGAGCAGGGCTCACTTAGCCTTGAACCCTTGATTCGTGCCTAGCAGAGGCAGCTATCCCACCTGCCTGCTGCCATATGTCCCTGCCCCTTATGAATTCTCCAGAACCTCCTCTCCATCTCTTACTCTGAGTCAGCTGCAAACTCAAACATGTGTAGCAAGAAACACAGTGAGCAAAGAGGAAAGAGCGGTGACCGTGGTGAACTGGCAAGGATGTGCCTGTCCAAAGGAGACAGCCTCCTCCCAGCTCCAGGATGTGCCTGTCCAAAGGGGACACAGCCTCCTCCAGCCCCAGCGAGTGCTGCCCAATAGGAAGAAGGCCCTACTGTGGTCGGGCCGCTTGGTGTTTTGTTTTGAGATGGAGTCTCGCTCTGTCTCCCAGGCTGGAATGCAGCAGCACGATCTAGGCTCACTGCAACCTCCGCCTCCTGGGTTCAAGCGATTCTCCTGCTTCAGCCTCACGAGTAGTTGGGACTACAGGCACACACCACCACACCTGGCTAATTTTTGTATTTTTAGTGGAGACAGGGTTTCACCATGTTGTTCACCATGTTGGCCAGGCTACTGGGACTGCTTGGGATTGTTCATAATTGGGTGTTTTTTTTTTTTTTTTTAGAGATGGTATCACTCTGTTACCTGGGCCGGAGTCCAGTGGCGCAATCATAGCTCACTGTAGCCTCCAACCCCTGGGCTCAAGTGATCCTCCCCACTCAGCCTACCCAAGCAGCTGGAACTACAGGTGTGCACCATGACACCCTAATTATCTTATTTTTGTAGCAGTGAGGTCTTGCTGGGGTCTCAAACTCCTGGCCTTAAGCGATTCTGCCACCTTGGCTTCTAATTTAAGAAAAGGCAGGCCAGGCACGGTGGCTCACGCCTGTAACCCCAGCACTTTGGGAGGCCAAGGCAGGCGGATCACTTGATGCCAGGAGCTCAAGACAGCCTGGCCAACATGGTGAAACCCTGTCTCTAATAAAAATACAAAATTTAGCCAGGCCTGGTTCCGTGCACCTGTAATCCCAGCTACTGAGGAGGCTGAGGCAGGAGAATTACTTGACTCCAGGCGGCAGAGGTTGCAGTGAGCCAAGATCATGCCACTGAGCTCCAGCTTGGGTGACAGAGCCAGACTCTGTTTCCACAAAAAAAAAAAAAAAGGCAGAATCAGATGTCTTTCTTTTTTTTGCATGACCTCCCAATCTTTACATATTGGCAGCTAAGAAAAATGTCTCACAAAGCACTGTGTGGGCTGGCACTTGGCATGGTGCCTTCCAGACCATGGGCCACCAGCACATGAGCCCTGCAGGGTCTTCTCAACCACCTCAGGGTTGCCAGGGCTCCGGGGAGCCTCTCCCACACCAGCTATGGTGGCTTTGCTCTGTTTTCTGGCATTCTAATAGCTTGAAGCCCTTCTGTTTCACTGAAACAGTGACAACCAGGGTCCACAGCTGAAAAGCGGGGGGTGCTGTCCCCAAAGCAGCTTACACATTCTTCAGGAACACAAGAGACTCAGGCAGTGTTCTTTGGGCTGATGTGCAGTGGCTCACTGAATTTGGTGTCACAGAGACATGGAAATAATAGAAGCGTTTGACCTTGGGCAAGTCACTCCGTGCCTCCCTGTCTGTGCAAGGGGATAACTGTGCAGCAACACCCATTCAGATGTGGTTGGAGGGAGGTGTGCTGCCCTCGGCCTCTGCTCTTCTGCCTGTCCATCTGCTCCAGGCCTCAGTTTCCCCCTCTGTAAAACAAGGGGGCTCAGAACTAGGCCATCTCGAAGCTCTAAAAGTCTATGGGTTCAGTCTTTTAAAAAGTAGGGTAGGGTATGGTGGCACACACCTGTATTTCCAGCTACTTGGGAGGCTGAGGCGGGAGGATCACTTGAGCCCAGGAGTGGAAGGCTGCAGTGAGCCGTACCTTGCCACTGCTCTCCAGCCTGTGCCACACAGTGGGTCTCTGTCTCCAAAAAAAAAAAAAAAAAAGGAAATGTGGGGTATACTTAATTCCTTAATTACCTGAATACCTCAGTCCCTGAAAATGCCAGAGGTTATAATCATGGCCTTAGGCGGGTGCACTGTTGGATGTTTTCAGAATGCCTTCACATTCCTGTTGGAGGGTGAAAGTTAGGTGAGGTATTCAGCACAATACAGCTCTGAGCCTTGGTGTCTCAGCTGTGAAACAGGGACACAATTCCTGCCAAGCTCAAAAGGGGTCACTCGGGGGGCCCTTTAGTGAAGGACAAAGGTTATGCTCACAAACAAGGGGCGAGGGTTGTTCCTGCCTGGGCCTGTTAGAGAGCTGTTATGTGCAAGCCTCCAGACACTAGGGAAAGATTTCATTGTCATTTTTGCCTCTGGGGCCATATTCAAAATTCCCAGCATTTCTGGGCCTGTGGCAGGGGAGTTTCAGTGCCAGCTGGGTGAGGCTGGCAGCCCTGCCCCCTCCAGCCTGGATGCTGTGGACTGTGTGACCTTGGGGGGTGGGCGGGGCAGGGGGTGGGGTGCAGCCCTCAGCGCCCCTTCTGCTCTCTTCTACAGGAGTGGTATGAGGAGCATGCCAGGGAGCAGGAGCAGCAGCGACAGCTCAGCAGCAGCACAGCCCCCACCGCCCAGCAGCCCCCAGGCCGCCGCCAGCGCTCCCAGACCGTTACCTAGCCCAGCGCCCGAAAACCGTCTCTTCTATGCAATAACACAATAGTATTACTCTACTGCGATGTACGGAACTGCGGTGTGTGTACACATACTCACGTATATGCACATATTTATACACAGGAAGAAAGAAGACAGACAAGATGGAGCTTGGTTTATAACCACCTTGCCCTGTCTTCCTTAACTCCAGAAGCCAGTTTGGTGAGGGGTGGGGTGCGGCCACCAGGTCTGAGCTCTTCCTACTGTGGAAGGCTCCAGAAGCCCCTTCACAAGGAGACCCCTCACCTGGATCCAGTCGACTCTGTGGGGCTTGCCCCCCGCGTGGGCTGGTCTCCATTGGCCACATCCAAAGCTGTCACTGCTACTGCTTCAGGCTCACGTCCCCCCGACCTGATGGCGTGCCCGCCCCCTCTCCCTGCGGCCCATGCCACAGGTTTCTGCGTTTTGCTTTAGGGACAGAACCACTTAGGAAGGAAAGAACTCCCGGTCTCCAGGGTGGTATTTCAGTGTCTGTGATAATGTCATGCAACACCTCTTCGGGGACCAGTGCCCAGGATCTAATGGGAAGCGGAACTGAGGCGACTGTGCCCATGTGGCCAGAGCTCAGTTAGCCAGTGCTGGGCAGCCACAGATTATACTGACCAATCTCCTCCCTTGGCTCTGCAAGCCTCCCACCCAGCTTTCTCTGGCTTAATCCTTGTTGGCGAAAATCCTTCCACAGTGGCCTCCTTGGGGACCCAGACCCCGGAGGAAGGGGCATGAGGCAGGAAGTGGGGCCGATGTCTGCAACCCAGACCACTTTGTGGAATGGGCTCTTAACCAAATCCCTTTTTTTGTGATTTGCCCATTCAAGCAAAACAACATTTTGCTTCATTAAGGATTGTGCTAAAGCCGATACCAGGTCCTTCACACGTGTGCACTAGGAATGAGCGAACAGCACAGAGAGACGCTCCCGGTGGGACGCAGCAGCCCTGTGGCCCCGGCCCAGCTCCCAGCCACCCTCCCTGGCTCTGCTCACACCAGAGATTTCTGTAGCAGGAACGGTTGGTGCAGAAGTAGGTTCAGATGAACCTCAGTTAACGTCGCCACCCTGCCCTCCCGCCATAGTACCCTGTAGGAGCCCTGTATGACATCTGAGCGTGGTGGAGGTAGGAGGGTTGCCAGCTGCAGTGACCCTGCCACAGAGGCAGGGTCAGTGCAGAGGTCGCTTTGGTTCTGCTTCCCTGGGCCACAGAACGGAACACAGCACAGGAGCCGCAGCGGCAGGATGGAGGGTGCGGAGGGCAAGGAGTGCACTGCTGGGCATTCCTGGCCAGCCCCAGCCCTCTGGTGCCTGCTTCCTGTGACTTCAGAAGGCAGGTGGACAGAGGCTCCCTCTGGCCTTGTCCTTTTCCCAGACACAGAACGGGCAGGGTGGCACCCAACCCCAGGGGAGCAGTACCTGGTCCCCCAACCCCTCCTCCCAACCACCTCCAAGGCCAAGCTGGGTCCCATAGCCAGCACAGCATGGTTCTCCCCTTCCCCCCTTCCCAGGTCAGGGGAGTTGGACAAGTGTCAGGTGTTTGTTTTTAAAGCACAGCCCTTTGGGGAAGCAACACATTATTGAGAATCACTGTGATTCCCCCGGGAGTCAGACTGGCTTTGTCCTCATCCTCTCTGGAGGGCCACGGGCCATCACCCGGAGCTCCACGTCGAGCCCTAGGCCAGAACCCCCTCCCTTTCACAGAGAGGGAACTTTATTGCACAATTGGGTGCCTTTTAGCTTTTGTGTGTTGAAAGGGGCATTTTGGAAGCAAGGGTCAGGGGAAAGCTTCTAAAGGTGTGAGTCTCTGACCTGAGCATCTGGGCCTTGCCTCGGCGCTTCCTCCCCAGGGGTGGACACCTGGAGGGGCCAGCAGTGCCCCGGGGTCTGCCCAGGGGAGTCGAGGCCCCCAGGTGGGAGGGCCTATTCCAGGAGGAGTGGGACCTCGGCCGTCCAGAGCGAGTTAATGTGTCCATCCGCCCAACCCTGTCCTCAGAAAGGACCTGGTTTTGGTCAGGACCCAACAAATGCCCAATGGCAGCAGTGTCAACAGACGAGAGTCCAGCCAGGGTGGGTGCCCTTGTCATTGAGGTTAGGGACAGCAATCCCCAGGTTATGCCTGGCCCCACCCAGCAGGGAGTTGGGGTCCCCCCACAGGCTGTGAGCTGTGGGCCCTGGGATGTGATTTAGCTCAGATGCCCTCTCATCCTTGATGTCACAGTTGAGTGCACCCAAGTGGCACCCACTGGCGGCCAGGGGCACAGCCTGGTGGTGGCGGCAATAGAACTGTGCCCCTCCTCAGCTCCTCGCTTCCCCTCCCACAGCCCCAGCCGTACTCCACCATGCAGACAATCATTTTGTACGGATCACAGGAGCAATGCTGTACGGTTTTGTACATTGGTGGTTTGTTTCCTAGAAAACCCACTGTGTCTCGATTTCTAGCTTATTAATAAAAGAGCCTCTGCTTTGTAAACATGGCTGCTGACTCTTGACTTCTGTGGCTTTGGGTATTGTCAGGAGAGTGGCCCCATCCAAGGCCATGGCCATTCCTGATCCTGCCTCAGCCCCACCCCGAGCTGTGCCCTGGGGTCAGCCACTCGGCACTGGCCCCAGGTGAGGAAGAACTGGTAAAAGTTGGGGGTGTCATTTTCTCTACACTTGAAATTTTGAATTTTTTTTTTTTATTCGGAAAAGAGAGTTGAATCCCTTTTCTTTACCAGCATAAGGCAGTCAGGCAAACCTAAGAGCTGCTTATTTCGGCAACATAAGGCGGGGTCACTGCATGACAGCAAGAAGGCACAAGTTCCCCTCATCTGTCCTTTCCCAGCTCGCAGGCCTTGGAACCCTGCCCAGGGCCCCCCCGAGGGAGGCACAGGCACAGTCCTACCGACTCCTGCTTGGCAGCTGGAGGAGCCCAGGTTCCAGCACAAAGGAGTTTGTGGACACTCGCGCAGAATCCTGGAGGGAGTGCCTGAGCCACCATCCCTTGTGGCAGCTGCTGGCGTAGCAGTGCCTCGGGCTGGCGTCGTTTTGGGAGCAAGTGGGTTCAGTGAAGTGTATTGCCACGAATGGCACCCGCTGCTTTTGGCTTTACTAACGTGGCAAGGAGAAATTCAAAATTAAGTATGTCTCGAATTCTGTTTCTGGCAGATGGTGCAGCTCTGGAGCTCAGCCCTCGGCGGCCTGATTCCCAGGGGTCCAAGCCACCCTCGTTCTCTGAGTCAGGGTTGGGCAGCCACTTGTGCCCTGAGAAGGTGCCAGAAGGCCTGAAGCCCAGGCAAGGGGAACGGGCAGTGCCTGTGTCTCGGGGGTACCTCCAGCATGGCCTGGAACATACCCAGCCATCCCCTTCCCCCAAACTCCAGCCCTTCTCAGAGGGGCTCTGGGGGTCATTCAAGGGGGCCTTTTAGCTTCTCTCTGGAACCCTTTGTCCAGAGCAAAGCCCAGTTTCTAAGGTCCCCATGGCAAGGCTGTTGGGTGCTGGCAGCAAGAGGTACAGAGCAGTTCTCCCAGCTCACAGATCTCCAGCAGCGAGGGCCACAAACTCGTGCCCACAGAGGCCTTGCAGAAATGCTCCGGTCCCTGGGCTTCCCCTGGCAGGAGAGGCAGGGCTCCTGCCTGCAGTCAGGCCACAGCACTAAGCAGCTTCAGTCACATGCTTTTCAGGTGAATCACTCCAAATTCAGTGAGGAGGGCCACGACAAGGAAGTTCAGGTAGAAGAGGAGCAGGCAGAAGCCGTAGACTCTGCTGAGCTGGAAGCACTGCAATGGGACCAAGACCAGGGAGAAGACGAGGCTGAGCCCCAGGGCGCCTGCCAGGACCCACACCAGCAGTCCGTCTGGCTCCAGCTGTGGAAGAATGAGGGGAGAGAGGCTGGGTCACTGCCCGTTACAGGCCCCGCCCCATCTGTGGCCAACACAACAATGCAGTCTCAACAACAATGCAGCCTCAACAACAATGCAACCTCAACCATGCAGCCTCAGTAACAATGCAACCTCAACAATGCACCCTCAACAACAATGCAGCCTCAACAATGCACCCTCAACAATGCAGCCTCAACAATGCAGCCTCAACAATGTACCCTCAACAATGCAGCCTCAACAACAATGCAGCCTCAACAATGCACCCTCAACAACAATGCAACCTCAACCATGCAGCCTCAGTAACAATGCAACCTCAACAATGCACCCTCAACAACAATGCAACCTCAACAATGCACCCTCAACAACAATGCAGCCTCAACAACAATGCAGCCTCAACAGCAATGAACCCTCAACAATGCAACCTCAACAACAATGCAGCCTCAACAACAATGCAGCCTCAACAACAATGCAGCCTCAACAACAATGCACCCTCAACTACAATGCATCCTCAACAACAATGCAGCCTCAACAATGTTTGAGGGCACCAGCTGGGGGCCAGTTGAGGAAGATTGGCCTGCAGCAGCCCGGCCTGCCCTGTGGGATGGCAGGCCCCCCTCCTAAAGTTACCCAGACGTGGCCCCAGAAGTTTCCAGATGCAGAAGCAGCAGGGCAAGGGAACCTTCTCTTCTGACTTCAGCCAGGTCCGCCTGCCTGGGTGCCTCTCCCCTGCCTCGAGTCAGATGTCATTATAATTCCCTCTGTTTTTAACGCTGAACTCTAGTCAATGACATGCACAAGCGGATGTTCACCACTTACTGTGAAGTGCATCAAGAAACAACATGGATGCATTAGGCCGGGCAGGGCGGCTCACGCCTGTAATCCCAACACTCTGGGAGGCCCAAGTGGGCAGATCACTTGAAGTCAGGAGTTCGAGACCAGCCTGACCAACATGGTGAAACCCCGTCTCTATTAAAAATACCAAAATTAGCCAGGTGTGGTGGCACGTGCCTGTAATCCCAGCTACTCGGGATGCTGAGGCAGGAGAATTACAGGCATGAGCTACCACACCCAGCCAAGACGTCCTAGCTCACTCAAAGTCATACAGCCAGGGACTTAAGTGATGGGACCCAGATCCAAAGCCAGGGCCTTCCTGCCCCTTCCCCGTCAAGCTACATCTTGGTTATATACACTTGTAAACTTACAAGGAGTACTCACCTTCACCTCTGTGTGGCTCCGGGAGATCTGGAGCAGGCAGCCCAGCCCCACGCCCACGAGGATGTCTGCAGCCCAGCTCAGGAAGCTTTGCTGGAATGGCCTGCACATAACCCAACCACATAGCCCGTTCCTCCTACTGCGTTCATACCCAGGGCTTGGGATGCCACTGCAAGAATGAACTTGGGCCAGGCACAGTGGCTCATGCCTGTAATCACAGCACTTTGGGAGGCCGAGGCAGGAGGATCACTAGAGGCCAGGAGTTTGAGACCAGCCTCAGCAACAGAGTTGAGACCCGTCTCAAAAAAATATTTGGTGGGGGTTGGAGGTAGAGAAGTGCAGTGGTGTGAACACGGCTCACTGCAGCCTCGACCTCCTAGGCTTAGTGATTCTCCCACCTCAACCTCCCAAGTAGCTGGGATCACGGGCACATGCTACCACGCCTGGCTAATTTTTTAATTTTTTAGTAGAGACGGGGTGTTGCTATGTCGCCTAAGCAAATCTCAAATCCCTGGGCTCAAGTGATCCTCGTGCCTCAGGCTCCCAAAGTGCTGGGATTACAGGTATGAACCATCGTGCCTAGACTTACAAAAAAAAATGAACTTACTTGGCTTTCTTTATGATCTATGCCCAGCTCCCCCGAACACCCTATCTGAGGAGACCCTATCTGTTTAGGTCTTTAAGAAGATGGGTGTTGAGTACGTGTTGCAGTCAGTCTCTGAGGATCGAACACCTTAGGGTGCCAGGAATGCTTGGTGCATGTAAGCACTCAGTAGGTGGGGAAACCGAGGCCAGGAGAGATGAAGGGACTGCCCCCAGTCCCTAGAGGGAACTGGTGATGGTGTGTGGGCCGAGGCCATCTCTAGGGGTCGTTCAGGGCTCCCTCCTTCCCAGCCAACCTGGGAGGTCAGGCTGGACCGCAGCCCGAAAGCCAGGAGTAGGCCTCAATGGGCACAGAAGGGCCACCAAGGGCCCTGCTCAGCCTGGGAGTTAAAAGGGCAGGCATCACGGTCTCCGCAGTTAGCCTGTTTTGCCGGCCAGCTGCTCACACCGCAGCCCCTGGTGAGGCTCTGTCATCGTGGAGCCTGGAGAGAGTGACCCTTCAGGCACTTTGTGATCATCTTTCTTTCTTTAGCAGCCAACGATATCCACTGCTGGCTGGATGCCTGCTGTGTGCCGGCCACTGTCTGGAACCCACGACCATCTGGTTTCAAAGCTCTTTCTCTTCATAGGCCCAGGCTGGCTATATCCGTCTTTTCTATGTAGACCAAAAGTTGGCAAACACCAGCCCTCCAGCCAAATTTGGCCCACTAACTGCTTTTATAAATAAAGTTTTATTGGAACAGAGCCATAGCCATTCACTTATGCATTGTCTGTGCCTGTTTCTGCACTACAGCAGCAGAGTTGAGTAGCTGCAAAACCACCTGCATGGCCTCCAAAGTCTAAAATATTTATTCTTTGGGCCAGGTGTGGTGGCTCACGCCTGTAATCCCAGCACATGGAGGCTGAGGCTGGCAGATCACTTGAGATCAGGAGTTTGAGAACAGCCTGGCCAACATAGTGAAACCCTGTCTCTACTAAAAATACAAAAATTAGCTGGGTGTGGTGGTGGGCGCCTGTAGTCCCAGCTACTCAGGAGGCAGACGAGGCTGAGGCAGAATTGCTTGAACCCGGGAGGCAGAAATTGCAGTGAGCCAAGATCATGCTACCACATTCCAGCCTGGGCAACTGAGCCAGACTCCGTCCCCCACCCCAAAAAAAAAAAATAATAATAATTCTCTGGTCCTTTCAGAAAAAGTCTGCCAACCCCTAACATAGACCATGACATGTCGCTATGAGCAAGAGAGAGAGGGTCTTCCATAGGACACATAAGCTCATCCTGTGGGCACCTGCTTATCATACCACTCACTGTCCTAACAATAATAGCTGCTGTCTGCTGAGCCCTTACCCGGGGCCAAGAATTTCATTCACCTCACTGGATCCTTACAACACCCCTCGGAGGTTAGCACTCCCCAAATCCCTATTTTAAAGCCTTGGAGCCTGAGGCTCAGGCAGCCAAATTACCTGCCCCAGGTGTTATGCCGAGAGCCAATCCCCAGGGTGGGGCACGGAGCACCCCCCCACCCATGGCTGTGACACCAGTGCTAAGGCCAAGAACAGACCACAAAGGATACTGAAGATGATGCCACCAAAGCAGGCGGAGAATGCCATCCGTGGGTAGCCCTGGCGAGCCAGCGTGAAATCCGAGAAGGCATCTGCGCAGGAACAAGAGGGGCCTGCAGTGGTGAGTTGCTTCCCCCACCCTCCCTGGTCATCCACGCCTTCATTCTCACCCAGGGTCATTCGGGCAACAAACACAGATGGATGCCCATGTGGGCCTGGGCACTAGCTGGTGGGGTGCTGTGTGAGGGGGCACAGCATCTGGGAAGACACACTTCCCTCCTTAACTCCTTTACTGCACTCTTTCACACCAGGAACAACTTTGCAGGTGTGAAAAACGTGGCTACCAGCTGGGTGCGGTGGCTCACACCTGTAATCCCAGCACTTTGGGAGGCCAAGATAGATAGATCACCTGAGGTCAGGAGTTCGAGACCAGCCTGGCCAACACGATGAAACCCTGTCTCTATTAAAAATACAAAACTTAGCCAGGCGTGGTAGTGGGCACCTGTAATCCCAGCTACTCGGGAGGCTGAGGCAGGACAATTGCTTGAACCTGGGAGGCAGAGGTTGCAGTGAGCCAAGATCACACCATTGCACTCCAGCCTGGGCGACAGAGCAAGACTCCATCTCAAAAACAAACAAACAAACAAACAAAAAAACCGCGGCTACCAATTTTTCAAAGTCTCATCTGCTGCGAACATGCACAGCACCTCCACATGAATAAGAAGAAGGTGCTCAAAAAGGTAAGTGGGAGGAGGGGCTAGATTTCAGCTCCCTCATCCTCTTGTCTGGATGCTCTGGAGCAGTGCATAACCTGGCCAACCACACCTGGCTGCAACAGCTAGCGAAGGGTGTATGTATGTAAGTGTGAATGCCTGCATGTCACACACCCGTGTACACATCAAGCACGGCTGGCTGCAATGGGCTCCATGTCCTGCCTGAACTCTGGGAGCCACCGAGCATCCCCACATCAGAGAGTGGGGCAACAGCAGGGGCCTCTATAGAATTTCTTGGTCTACCTGCAGTCAGGGCCATCTCACCCCGATGCTGGCCACTCCACAGTGACAGGGGACACTGCACAGGTGTAGAGGGCAGACACCCTGGACACTCCTGCCCAGATGCGACTCTGGCTGGGGGAGGAAAGAGCTAAGATGTGGCCGCACTCACCCCCACTCAACCCCACCCGGCCCTGAGTCACCTCCAATGCTGTTCCCCCAGGCCAGCAGCGTGAGCCCCAGCACAGTGTTGCTCAGGCGGAAGACAACGCCCAGGGACCGCAAGATGTTCACCACCTCTGTGGCGGCCGCGTTGATCCACAGGGCACTGGTCAGAAAGCCCAGGAAAGCAAAGAGCTGTGGAGGGAATGGTTTGCTGTGGGACCAAGGCCAGCCCCAACAGGGACACAGCCTCAGTTCCTCACCTGTGAAACGGGATGATAACAGTATCTACCTCATGAGCATAATTATTATGAGTATAAAACACGTTACTATATGCATTGGTGCCTGCACATAGTTAGTGCTCAATAAAACGTGAGTTCAATATTATTTTCTTTTTTCCTTAATAAACTCCCTTTCGGGCCGGGCATGGTGGCTCACACCTGTAATCGCAGCACTTTGGGAGGCTGAGGCGGGCAGATCACCTGAGGTCAGGAGTTCGAGACCAACCTGGCCAACATGGTGAAACCTTTTCTCTACTAAAAATACAAAAATTAGTCAGGCTGGTGTCACACACCTGTAATCCCAGCTACTCGAGAGGCTGAGGTGGGAGAAGCTCTTGAACTCGGGAGGCAGAAGTTGCAGTGAGTCTGGATCGTGCCAGTGTACTCTAGCCTGGGCGACTGCGTTGAGACTCTGTCTCAAAAAAAGAAAAACAAAAAAACCTCCCTTTCATATACTAAAAAAAGTTATTATTTTGTCTGGAAAGGGTTCCTTATCACTTTCATCAGATTTCCAGTCTATGAACCAAATACCACTCATCATCCCAATAAGTATCCCTGTACTCATTAGCAGTCACTCCCTAGCCCCACCCCACCAGCCCAACTCGACCACTACTCTGCTCTCTGTCTCTCTGAATGTGCCTCATGGACATTTCACATCAATGGAATCCCACAGTGTGTGATCCTCTACTGCAGTCTTCTCTCACTCAGCATCATGTTTTCAAGGGTCATCTATGCTGTGGCACACATCGGTACTTGAAAAAATAGCGAAAGACAATTTTCCCTAAGTAGTAAAAGGCGACTTCCCTAAATGATCGATTTGCTGAAAATTCAACACCCTTCGGTTGGTACATTCATTGAGAGTTTCCAAAAGTAAAAACTAAAATTTTAAAAAATCATTAAGTACTAAAAAATGAAAATTTTAAGTAAAGTTTTTTTTTAGGACGATGTCTCACTCTGTCACCCAGGCTGGAGTGCAGTGGTGCAATCTCAGCACACTGCAAGCTCTGCCTCCTGGGTTCAAGCGATTCTCCTGCCTCAACCACCCAAGTAGCTGGGATTCCAGGTGCCCACCACCATGCCCGGCTAATTTTTGTATTTTTAGTAGAGACAGGGTTTCACCATGTTGGCCAGACTGGTCTCAAACTCCTGACTTCAGGTGATCCGCCCGTCTCGGCCAGGAGGATTGCTTGAGGCCAGGAGTTTGAGAGTAGTCAGGGCAACATAGTGAGACCTCATCTTTACAAAAATATACAAAAATTAGCTGGACGTGGTGGCTTGCGCCTGTAGCCCCATCTACTTGGGGGGCTGAGGTGGGAGGATGGCTTCAGCCCAGGAGGTCGAGGCTGCAGTGAGCTATGATTCTACCACTGCACTCTAGCCTGGACAACAGAGGGAGACCCTGTTTCAAAAAAAAAAAAGGAAATCACATATTGTAGGATTCTATTTATATAAAACGTCCATGATAGGCAAACCCATAGAGACAGAGAGTAGAGTCGTGGTTGCCAGGGGCTATGTGGGGAGTGGGGAAATGGGGAGTGACTTATGGGCATGAGGTCTCTTTTTGGGGTGATGAAATTCTCTAAAATTGCTTGTGATGATTACACAACTCTGTAACTATAATAAAAAACATTAAATTGTGTACTTTAAATGGGTAAATTGTATGATATGTGAATTACCTCTCAACAAAATTAAGCTATTACCGAAAAAAAAAAGAAAAAAGAAAAAAACCCTGTGCAGATACAAAAACTCTCAAAAGCAGCTTTAAAGTTCAGTTACCTGTCTTTGTGTGACTCCTGATCAAACTGGTCAAAGCGCTTCAGAGATGCAGACATAACATCTGCGTGGGAGACCTCAGCATCCCTCTCCCCCCATCTCGGAGAGCCCGGGCTTCTTACCCAGTGAAGCCTGGGGGGCTGGCTGTCAGATGTGGCAAAAAAGGTCACTGAAGCCAAGGCTGTGCCTGCGATCACCACCACGACCCAGACGGGAACGAGGCCGCCTATCTCATAGACACCGTCTGCAAAGGGAGAGAAAGGGAGCTGGTACCTTCCCAGCTGCCACAACACCCACTTACAATGGACTGTTTGGATGTCAGGTAGACACTTCCTATCTGCCCAGCCCTGTCCTAGACACTTCATGGGGACAGAAAAATTAAAAATGCAGCCGCTGCCCTCAAGTTAGTCACATTTGAAAGAAAAAGAGAGACACACAAAAAAGACCCTCTCCAGCCTGTTGCTGTGGAACTAGGATAGGAATGGCTATAACCACTAACACCATCACCCTCTTCCACCTCCATGGCAGACATCACCAATCAAGCACAATACTTCCAACCAACTGCATTTCCAGGCAGCTCCCTCCAGCCAGGGATTACCAGTGGCTCCATGAGATGAATGGCACCAAGCTCCATGAGATGAACCTGACAGTCAAACCCAGCCTCTTCACTGAGAGACACCCAAATAAGCCCGCTCTATCATCCAATCCATTAATAAATATGAAGGTTCCAGAGGCTTCATATTAAACACCAAAGGGAGACACCCTAAGGTGAGAACACTCTAGAATTCTCCACACATCACCCTTTTCACCACTGGGAGTCGGTACTGGTCTTAAAGACAATGAATGGTTCAAGTGTTCATATACCTGCATCAAGACCCTTCTTTTGTTATTTTTTTAGTCTAGCTCATGGCTCCCAAATGTCAGTGGGTTTAAGAATTACGTGAGGAGGCCGGGCGCGGTGACTCATGCCTATAATCCCAGCACTTTGGGAGGCCACAGCATGCAGATCGCTTGAGCCCAGGAGTTTGAAACCAGCCTGGACAACATGGTGCGACCCCATCTCTACAAAAAAATACAAAAATTAGGCTGGGCACGGTGGCTCGCACCTGTAATCCCAGCACTTGGGGAAGCTGAGGCAGGCAGATCACCTGAGGTCTGGAGTTCGAGACAAGCCTGGCCAAGGTGGCGAGACCCCATCTCCACTAAAAATATAAAAATTAGCCAGGGGTGGTGGCACACATCTGTAGTCCCAGCTACTCAGGAGGCTAAGGCGGGAGAAACACTTGAACTCAGGAGGTGGAGGTTGCGGTGAGCCGAGATCGCACCACTGCACTCCAGCTTAGGCGACAGACCAAGACTCCATCTCAAAAAAAAAACAAAAAGACAAATTAGCTGGGCGTGGTGGTGGGCACCTGTGGTCCCAGCTACTTGGGAGGCTGAAGTGGGAGGATCACTTGAGTCCCGGGAGGTGGCGGTTGCAGTGAACCTAAATTGCATCACTGTACTCCAGCCTGGGCAACACAGTGAGATCTTGTCTCAAAAAAAAAAAAAAAATTATGTGAGTGGGCTGAATACACAAAATTGTGTACACAATATGTTATGAGTGATTGTCAAGGGGGATTTTTTTTGTGTTTTTTTTTTTTAGACAGGGTCTCGTTCTGTCAACCAGGCTAGAGTGCACTGGCACAATCACAGCTCACTGCAGCCTCAAACTCCTGGGCTCAAGCCATCCTCCTACCTCAGCTTCCTGAGTAGTTGAGACTGCAGGTGTGTGCCACTGTGCCCAGCTCCTGAGATAATTTGCCAGCATGGGGTTTTGACCTACAGTGCCGGCTTTGGATCCGGACACCTGGGCTGGAAGTCTTTTCCATGTATTTGCCACTTCTGTGCTAGAGAAATTTTAGGAGGTGGCTGGGGCGTGAGGACACTGAGGATCTGAGCTGAGTGTTAAGCAGAGAGGGGTGCAAGGGCTCTGTGGGAAGAGGGGAGTTGAGTAAGATGGAATCAAGCAGATCAGGAATAGCACAGAAAAGGCTGTAGGAGGCAGTTGGCTCAGAGTCTCAGAGGCCTTGGCTGGGTGCGGTGGCTCATGCCTGTAATCCCAGCACTTTGGGAGGCTGAGGCAGGCGGATCGCCTGAGGTCAGGAGTTCAAGACCAGCCTGGCCAACATGGTGAAACCTCATCTCTACTAAAAATACAAAAATTAGCCAGCTGTGGTGGCATGCGCCTGTAATCCCAGCTACTTGGGAGGCTGAGGCAGGAGAATCGTTTGAACCTGGGAGGCAGCGGGTACAGTGGGCCAAGATCACACCACTGAGCAATGACAGCCATGGACTTTTCCCAAGAGGTACTGGGGAGCCATGGAGGTCTTTGAGTGGAGGAGTGACCACAACATATGAAAAGCAGCACTTTACAAAGATGGATCTTGATGCCTAGAGACGGGGAGGCTGGAGGCTGCTGCTGGGGAGGCTCACCTTGAGTCACAACACCCCCTCGGGCTGGGAGCCAGTCCAGGGGTTTTCTCTAGACAGTGCTCAGCCCAGACGGGGGTCAAGAGGGCTTTAGCCGGAAGCAGTCTTTCCCCAGGGTGGACCTGCTACCACTAGATGGTGTTAAGGCCATGTGGTCAAGATACTACATGCTGCAGAACCATGTCTCAGGAAAGGGATTCCTTCTTCAGTTCTATCATTGTATCAAGGAGAAAGTTTCCATTTGGTGCTAATAGGACTTGAACATCTCAAACACCTGCTATTCTCCCTAGTACAGGCTTCCAGCTCATGGGCTTGACTCAGGAGGACCGAGTAAGGCGGTTTACTTTTTTTTTTTTTCTTTTCTTTTTTGAGACACAGTCTCACTCTGTCGCCCAGGCTGGAGTGCAGTGGTGCAATCTCAGCTCACTGCAGCCTCTGCCTCCTGGGTTCAAGTGATTCTCCTGTCTTACCTTCCCGAGTACCTGGAATTACAGACGCCCATCACCATACCTGGCTAGTTTTTGTATTTTTAATAGAGACAGGGTTTCACCACGTTGGCCAGGCTGGACTCGAACTCCTGACCTCAAGTGATCCTCCTGCCTCGGCTTCCCAAAGTGCTGGGATGACAGGCGTGAGCCATCATCACCAGTCGGTGGTTTACTTTTATTGTGTTTATTTTTGCAGTTACCTTAAATCTATTGGAAATGATGCAATTCTACTACAGTTTCCTATTGATGCAGGTGACACAATTTCCTTTTCAAAAAATTTGCCTTAAAAAAAAATGTCTGAAGCTGGGTGCAGTAGTGCATGCCTGTAGTCCCAGCTACTCAGTGGAGCCCAGAAGTTCAGGACCAGCCTGGACAATACAACGAGCTGATTTAAGAAAAATATCAAATGTGGCCAGGCGCAGTGGCTCACGCCTATTATCTCAGCACTTTTTGGGGGATGAGGTGGGTGGATCACCTGAGGTCAAGAGTTCAAGACCAGCCTGGCCAACACGGTGAAACCCTGCCTCTACTAAAAATACAAAAATTAGCTGGCCATGGTGGTGGGTGCCTGCAGTCCCAACTACTCAGAAGACTGAGGCAGGAGAATTGCTTACCCCAGAGATGGAGGTTGCAGTAAGCCGAGATCGTGCCACTGCACTCCAGCCTTGGTGACAGAGTGAGATTCTGTCTCAAGAAAAACAAAGAAAAATATCAAATGTAATAGTACAGAGTAAGAGAAAAATTGAGAAGATGGTCTGTGAACGACTGATATGTGGGAATCACTCTTTTAAGAAGCCACAACGTTGGCCGGGTGCAGTAGCTCACGCCTGTAATCCCAGCACTTTGGGAGGTTGAGACGGGTGGATCACGAGGTCAGGAGATCGAGACCATCCTGGCTAACACGGTGAAACCCTGTCTCTACTAAAAAAAATAGAAATAATTAGCCGGGCACAGTGGCAAGTGCCTGTAGTCCCAGCTACTAGGGAGGCTGAGGCAGGAGAATGGCGTGAACCCAGAAGGCGGAGCTTGCAGCAAGCCGAGATCGCGCCACTGCACTCCAGCCTAGGCAACACAGCGAGACTCCGTCTCAAAAAAAAAAAAAAAAAGCCACAACACATACAAAAATTAGCCAAGCGTGGTGGCAGGTGCCTGTAATCCTAGCCACTTGGGAGGCTGAGGCAGGACAATCACTTGAGCCCTGGAGGCAGAGGTTGCAGTGAGCTGAGATCACGCCACTGTACTCGGGCCTGGGTGACCGTCAGACTCCGTCTCAAAATAAAATAAAATAAAATAAAAATAAATAAATATATATGCCACGACGCTTGTGAAAGCAAGTCCCTGGACTTGCCCTGGCCTGAAAGGCAAGGCTTCCCCGCTCTGTAGAGAATGGATGGAGAATGGAGGGCTGTGATGAACCAGACGGCCCTAGGGGGTGGCCCTTTTCAGCTCTGAGTCACTATCAATCATCTCTCCTCCTATCTGCTTCCCTCCATGCCTGCATCCTCCCATAAGCCGGGGGAGAAATTCACAGGGAATGTGGCAGGGAGGCTGTTTCATCCCTATGGAGTTTCATCCTGACACTTATAGCACACAACACCACGCCCAGCCATGCATCTGCACCACAGTCCTACCCCTACCTCCAGGCGATGCCCCTGGGCTGAGGGGGAGGAGCCTAGATGATAGGAAACAGACAGCATGAGATATTAAAGTTAGACAACAGGAAGAAACCTGGGTAGCAGAAGTTAGAAGATGTTGGACAAGCCTGAGCATTTCCTTGGCCAGAGCAGGGCAAGAAAGAAAAGGACATTCTGGGGCAGATGGGGAAAATTCAAATGCCAGTGGGGACCAGCCAGGTCACACAAACGAGGGAAGGAAGCTCAGCCAGGGGCACCCAACAGGCAATGGAGGGGACTGTGATGATTTAGGCCGCAGGCACCCCATAGGCGGCGCTCCTTCTCTGCTCCAGCCAGTTTTGCCTTCAGGAATGTGGCCCAGATCTTGAGAAGCCAAAATCCAGATTTTAATGTAAAATCCCCCAATTTTTAAATGCAGGCAAACAAGCCAGAGGGCTGGATTTGGCCCTGGGGTCACCTGTTTTGCAACCTCCATCTGGGGCCAGCAAGATTGGATCAACTGACTGCAGGAGGTACCCTGGGTGAACTTCCAGGCTGGTGTCCCTTATGGCACAAGCGCATAGTAAGCGCCTGCTGTATATCCAGGTTTCTGCCTCTAGCCCAAACCTCCCTCACGTGGTTGAGAAGAAAACTCCACTGGCCGTGCACGGTGGCTCACGCCTGTGATCCCAGCACTTTGGAAGGCCGAGATGGGAGGATCACTTGAGGTCAGGAATTTAAGACCAGCCTGGCCAACATGGTGAAACCCCGTATCTATGAAAAATACAAAAATTAGCTGGGCGTGGTAGTGCACGCCTGTAATCCCAGCTGCCCGGGAGGCTGAGATGGGATGATCGCTTGAACCTGAGAGGTGGAGGGAGGTTGCAGTGAGCTGCGATCGTGCCACTGTACTCCATCCAGCCTGGGTGGAAGAAAACTCCAGAACGTGGGAAGGAGTAGGAAGGTGGGTTGGCCCAGGGTAGGGGATACTCACAGGTCCCCGACTGCAGGGTCAGGACCACAACCAGGGGGCTGATCACCAGATGCAGACAATTGAGGGGCCGTTTCCAGTTCCGGTCATCCTTGTCCGGGTCCACGACGGGGACTGTGAGGAGCAGCAGGAACTCCACAGGCAGCTGTCAAGGGGGCAAAGGTGGGAGGGTGTCGGCAGGGAAGTCTGAATCCCAGCCAGCCATAGACGGACTTCAGTGACTCAAGAGCTCGGCCGTTCATTGCTGAAGCACCGACTGTGTGCGGGTCCCAGGCTAAGCGCCTGGTTGCCTCTGGCTACTGGGATAAATGACCACAAACAGAGTGACTGTCAACAGCACAGATGTATTCTTGGACAGTTCTGGAGGGCAGAAGTCCTGAAGTCAAGTTGTCAGCAGGGTTGTTCCTTCTGGAAGCTCTAGGGGAGACTGAGGGTCCTTTCAGCTTCCAGGAGCTGCCTGCCTTCCTGGCCCCAAGTCATTCCACCCTGTGCTCCTGTTGCCACTTCTCAGTCTCTGATTCTGACCCTCCTGCCTCCCTTTTTCCCTGTGCCAACCCCTGTGATGACACTGGGCCCACTGGATAAGCCAAGCTCATCTCATGACCTTTAATGACGGCCGGACGCGGTGGCTCAAGCCTGTAATCCCAGTACTTTGGGAGGTCAGGAGATCGAGACCATCCTGGCTAAACATGAAACCCTCTCTACTAAAAAACAAAAATACCGGCTGGTGGCGGGCCCTAAAAAAAATCTTTAATCACATCTGCAAAGGCCCTTCTACCATAAAGGTAACATATTCCCAGGTTCCAGGGGTTAGGATATGGATGTCTTTGGGGGGCCACTAGAGGGCAGAGCCCCAGGTCAAGCCATCAGCCAAGCTCCATGCCTCAGTTTCCCCATCAAATCCCAAGTCATATATTCTGAGAGGGTCTCAGTGGACCCCAGGCCCTCCCCCTCGTAGAGCTGGAGAGGGTAGCGTGGCCACTGTCTTGCTGCTGTCACAAGGCTGTGAGCCTGGCTCCAGGACCCTCCTACCTTGAACACCTTGAGGGCTTTCCAGTATGCTGATTTCCTTCTCCACTTCATGTAATCCAGGGGATTGAGGGCCCGCAGCAGGATCTGAGCCGTCGTCTCCTGGTAGAAGAACAGCGGCCGGTACTCGTCACCTGTGTGCAGGGGGTCGGGTGGTGAGGTGTGCCTGCGGCTGACTTGCTCTCCAGGAAACCTTCCCTGCTCCATCCCACCAGTCCTCCCAGCCCTAGGGGAGGAGGAAAAGCCCAGTACGCGGCAGAGGGCAGACAACCCTGGCCCTTGGCTCACCTGAGCTGCAGTGAGAGGTGGGGCCGATTTGGAGCCTCATTCCTGGAGCCCAGGTCTTGGAGGGCCCCATCTTTCCACCCCCAGCCTTTCCCTGTTACCCCCACCCCAGCTGGACACAGGGCATGGACTCACCGTAGTCATAGCTGTTGGTATTAGAAGATACCCGGTCCTCCTCAGAGTCTGAGAGGATCTCTGTAGGAGAGAGGCCCAGCTACATACAGAACCCAGACCATTCTCGAGGGGGCACGCTGGGACAGAGCAGGTTTAGGGGTGCAAGTGTTCAGGCCATCTTATTTACTTAGTTATTTGGGACAGGATCTTTCTCTGTCACCCAGGCTGGAGTGCAGTGGTGTGATCACAGCTCACTGCAGCCTAGACCTCCTGGGCTCACTCAATCCTCCCACCTCAACCTCCCGAGTAGCTGAGACTATGTCCAGCTAATTTTTAAAATTTTTTTAGAGATGGGGTCTTGCTATGTTGGCCAGGCTGGTCTCAAACTCCTGGCCTCGGCAGTCCACCCGCCTCAGCTTCCCAAAGTGATGGCATTACAGGCATGAGCCACTGCGCCCAGCCACGTCCAGGCTGTCTTTATTTTGGATTTCTAGCAGTCTGCATGCGTGCTCGGGAATTCTTACACAGTGAAAGTCTAACTCACCAAACATGGCCAAATGTAAGCATGCAGCTATAATGCTAAAGTTAATAGGGGCATTTGAAGGCACAACTCAAACATTTATTGACTTCAGTGTTGTCCTTTTCAGAATCTGGAACCCATACTATTTTTCTCTTCTCAGGAGGCCTGTGGATACTGAGAGGCCTGGGACCTGTAAGCAGGGGCCTGAAAGGAAAATGGCCCTTTTCGAGTGAGGATTAGCTCTCGCCCTGACTCTGCTACTGAGTGTGTTGTGTGTGTTATCTATGAATGTGCATGTATTTGTTTACGTGTGTGTGCATGTATTTGTATATGTGTGTTCTGTATGTGCGTGTATTTGTGTATGTGTGTGTGCATGTATTTGTGTGCGTTGTGTATGTGGGTGCATGAATTTGTGTATGTTTATGTTGTATGTGTGCACTGATGTTTTTGTGTGTTGTGTATTGCATGCATTTGTATGTTGTGTGTGTGCATGTATCTCTGTGTTGCATGTGTGCTGTGTCTATACATATTTGCGTATGTGCATGTATTTATGTGTGTTGCATGTGCATGCATCTGTATATGTGTGTTGCATGTGTGCATATATTTGTGTCTGTTGTATGGGTGCGCATGTTTTTATATGTGTGTTGTGTTTCTGTGTATGTTGTGTATGTGTGTGCATGCATGTTTTTGTGTTGCAGATGTGTATGCATGTATTTGCATGTGTGTTGCACATGTGCATGTATTCGTATGTATGTGTTGTATGTACACATTTGTGTGCTGTGTGTTGTGTATTTGTGTTGTGTGTGCACATGTATTTGTGTTGCGTGTGTGCGCATGTATTTGTGTATGTGCGCATGCGTGCATCTGTATATGTTGCATGTGTGTGCATATATCCATGTGTGTTGCATATGTGAGTGCATATGTGAGTGCACGTACTCCCGTATGTGTTGTGTGTTTTATATGTATGTGCATGTATTTGTATGTGTATGTGTGCATATATTTGCATGTGTGTTGTGTGTACACATATTTGTGTGTGTTGTATGTGTGCATGTATTTGTGTGCATGTATGTGTGAGTTGTGTATTTGTGTATGTGTGTGCATGTATGTGTATGTGTGCATGTATTTGTATGAGTTGCATATTTGTGTATGTGTGTTGTGTGCATGTGTGTGTGCATGTATTTGTGTATATGACTGTATTTGAATATTATTGATTTCTTTGTATTTAGTTTTTCTCAGTGTCCCTGTCACGGCAGCGTTTGTGTTTTACCCTGAGAGTGGTGGGAAACATCAGGGCAGGGAGCAGTGGCGATTCTTAGAGAGATGGCCCTGGCAACCGCATAGAGAAGGAAGGAGTGCACTTGAGCCTACAGGCGATGCAGAGGCTCATGGGTACCAGTGGAAGCATGGAGGTGGGACCTCAGCAGAATGAGTAGAAAGAGCATGAAGAGGAGATGAGCTTGGTGGGGACAATGGCCTCAAGAGACCCAGGGCAGCAGTGACGGGCACAGAGGCTCCCAGTCCCCACTGGTCCGATGCAGACTCTTACCTGGAGTAACTGGTATGGGGTAGAACAGAGATCCTCTCCGCTGCCATCGGTAGATCCAGGTGCAGAGAATCACAGTGACCACATAGAACACATACAAGCCCAGGTAACCTGCAGACAGGGTGCAGGCCGTCACCAAGTGGTGTCCTGGTGCAGGTCTAGAGAACAAGGGCTGGCAGTTCTATCACTGGTGCGTGTTAGCGGTGGCAATCTGTGTTAGCCCAGCCAGGTACCAGTGGGTAAATGGCCTTTTCCTTGAGCTCCCCACTCCTTCCTCCTGCCTTCCAGGACCATCTCCCTTCCTGTCTCCCTTGCAATCGAGAAGGTAATGCCCAGGCACAGCAAGAGACCTCCAGATCCCCATTCAAGCACTAAGGGTCGGTGTCCTGCTCTGTGCCCTGGGAGGAGGCAGCCCTGCAGCTCTGGCTACAACTAGTTTCAGCCAATGGGAGGCCAGACAGGAAATCAGAAGCAGCGGGAGAGAGTTTGGAGTGTTTCTTCTTATTCCCTCCCTGTTGCGAGTCTCTGGCAGGGCCTGCAACCCTCTTCAGTACAGCTCCAGGCCTCCAGCCCTCCATCTCTCACTGGGCTCTGCCACCCCATTCCCTGCCCCTTCTACCACGAGGGATGAGTGTGGTCGCAGCTCCCATTGTTGCTGGCCCCTGAGTATCTCGAATCTCGGTTTCCCTTGTTGGTTTCATTTTCCTTCTGTACAAATTGTCCCTCCATTCACACCCCTTGAGGCATCTGAATGGAACATGTTTGCTGTCACGATCCAGGTGGCCCCAGTTAGCATCCCATCTGTACTGCTTGTTAAAACTGGAAATTATGAAACTTTTTTTTTTTTTTTGAGACACAGTCTTGCTCTGTTGCCCAGGC
This sequence comes from Hylobates moloch, assembly GCF_009828535.3. NCBI lineage: Eukaryota > Metazoa > Chordata > Mammalia > Primates > Hylobatidae > Hylobates > Hylobates moloch. Next base: position 19,593,631 of record NW_026652287.1, on the reverse strand, counting down.
TGGAGTACCATGGCACAATCATGGGTCACTGCAGTCTCGAACTCCTAGGTTCAAGGGATCCTCCTGCCCTAGCTTCCAGAGTAGCTGGGGCCACAGGAACGCACCACCACCATGCCCAGCTAAGTTTTTTCTTTTTTGTAGAGATGTAGTCTCACTATGTTGCCCAGGCTGGTCTCAAACTCCTGAACCAAAGTGATCCTCCTGCCTCAGCCTCTCAAATTGCTGGGATGATAGGTGTGAGCCATCACGCCTGGCCAAAAAATTGTGAAACTTTTGAATACTCCCTCCCCAGCCCCCAGCTCTGCCAGGCCTCTTTGGTTATGTGACCCACATGTTCCCGTTTTTGCTCAAGCCAGCTTGAGGAGGGTTTCTGTCACTTGTAATCAAATCAAACCCCCCACTGACCACCCCTCCCATCTCTCTGTCCCAGGCACCTCCTAAACCTCCTGCCCACCAGCCCTGGGACCTCCCACCTGAGCCCACAGCTGCTCACCCAGAGCCCACACCAGCGTGACCCTGCCCCGGAAGAGCATGAGGAATGTCAGGAACACAGCCACCATGTAGAAAACGATGTCCCTGAAGAAGGGCCTGGAGGCAGCCATGAAGGGGTGTAGGATGGTGATGCCTCCAGCCACCACCGTGGTAACCAGCACGCCAGCGCCTGGGGAGAGGAGGCCAGAGCTCAGCCACCCTGCACCCTCTCCTGCTGCTTCCCCCGCCCCCCTCACTGGGGCTGCTCTCACCAAACAGTGCCCCAAGGGCCAGGCCAGCTGTGTGCGGGTCAGAGAAGGCCACCAGGGCACTGAAGATGTCAGGTGCACCATTCCCAAATGCCAGGAAGGTGACGCCATGTGGGGAGCATGTCAAGGCGGGCCAGGATCGCAGCTGCAGCCCACCCAGGCCTTCAACCCTATCCCCCAGCTTCCCCACACGGGGATAGACACGACCCTATCCCCCAGCCTCCCCACAACTGCCCTCCCTCCAGGGTGCAGGACACTGGACAAAAGGATACTGCCACGTTGTGGGAGAGCTTGAGTGTGGTGGAAATGGCCGACAAGTTGGGGCAGAAACTACGGAGAAAAAGCGGACAGGAAGCATTTCCACAGTGACCGGCCCCAGACCCCTATCCTTCCCCCAAACTGAGGGTGACCGAATGTCAGCCTTCTGGGACCCCTCCTCCCATTGATAAGCCAGACCAGAGCCCAGAGCCAAACTCACAACTTGGCTGCGGTGACTCCCAGAATCAGAAACAGGTAGAGCAGCCAGGAAACCTGGGTGGGGAGCCGACGAGGAAGGGAGAGTCAAGTCCAGCTGGGGACACCAGCCCCTCTCACCAGTCCCCCAGGGCAGGGCCTCACGTAGAGAGTGACAGCCAGAGGGAGAAGGCTGGGAGGGAAGTGGCAGAAGATGCCTTCCAGGTAGTCCAGGTACCCCCCATCACTGTGGCAGTCAGGGTTGGTCCGGATGAAGTCACAGCGGTCAGAGACATTCAGGCCACACACCTTGCGACACTGCAGGAAGACAGGAAGGCAGACATCAGGGACAGAGACTTCCCTGAGAACTGGACTAGGCCCCTCTAAGCAGCTAAACATAACGTCCCTTCAGCCTGGTCTCCAAGGCCACCATACCCTCTGGGTGCCAACTATGTATGCACTTTTAATTTTAAAAATAAACATCTGCTTGAAATTGACACAAGTAATTCATGAATACATATTTGTTTTTTAAAAAACCAATACATAAAGATTTCTAAATTCCGCTTTCTTATCCCTGCCCTCCGTAATCCCCCCTCTCCAGTGGTCCCACCATAATTAGTTTGAAGCACATCCTTACAGACATTTCTCAGATCAATTACATTTGTATATATACCCTATTACACACTTTGTTTTGTTTAACAGAAATGGATCCATCCCAAATCTTGTTTCTATAATTTGCTTTTACCATTATATATATATATATATATAATATTAATACACCTTAATACACATAATAAAATTTGAAACATACTGTAGTGATTTCTATACGCGAAGCATAGTGCTAAGAGCTTAAAATGTACCTCAATCTGTACAATAATTCTGGGATGGCTGGGGGCAGTGGCTCATGCCTACAATCCCAGCACTTTGGGAGGTTGAGGTGGGAGGATTGCTTGAGCCCAGGATTTCAAGACCAGCCTGGACAACATAGCAAGACCCCATCTCTGCAAACAAATAAAACAAAAAATTAGGTAGGCATGGTGATGTGCACTTGTAGTCCTAGCTACTCAGGAGACTGAGGTGGGAGGATCACCTGAGCCCAGGAGGTTGAGGCTGCAATACTGCATTTAGCCTGGGGAATAGCATGAGATCTTGCCTCAAAAAAAAAAAAAAAAAAAAATGTATCTCAATCAGTCTGCACAACAGTCTGCGAGGAAGGAACTATTATCATGCCCATTAAACAGTTAAGGAGATTGAGACAATATCCGTGTGCACTCGGTGGGAGGGTCAAGGTTGGAACCCAGGCAGTTTTAGGCTCTAGAGCCCATTGTTCTCCCCTGCCTCCCCACAGAGTCTTTCACTGCAGCAGAGTATTTCATACTATGGGTGATACATCACTGAGGTAAACGTTTCCCTACTGGGCATTTCGGTATGCCTAATTTTTCAATATAGCCAATGAACTTCCTCACACATGACTCTCCGAGCACATGTGAGAAAAATGTTGTCAGAGAAGATTTGAGAAGTGAAAGTGCTGAGTCAGAGGGTATCCTGGTCTGGTTCCTCCAGAAGCGGACTCAGAGACAAAGATTGAGATGGACATAGTATGTTTGGGAGAGCTGAGGAACACAAACATAGAGAAAGGGAAGTGGGCCCGGGTGTGGTGGCTCACGCCTGTAACTGTAGCATTTTGGGAGGCCAAGGCTGCAGGATCACTTGACCTCAGGAGTTCGAGACCAGCCTGGGCAACATGGCAAAACTCCATCTCTACAAAAAATACAAAAAAAAACTAGCCGGGCTTAGTGGCATATGCCTGTAGTCCCAACTACTCAGGAGGAGGAGGTGGGAGGAGCACCTAAGCCTGGAAGTTCGAGGTTGCAGAGAGCTATGATTGTGCCACTGCACTCCAGCCTGGGTGACAGAGTGAGACCCTGTCTCAAAAGAAAAAAATAAAAGAAATAGGAGAAAAGAAGTGGTACAGAGAAGGGATAGCTGCCAATGAAGGCTGGGTTGAGCCAGTTACCATCACCAAGAGCTTAATCAGGAGGCAAGGGAGCTGGGGTATTTATACACCAACTCCCATCAGCCACTGGGTGAGGACTGCTAGATGGAGGTTTTAGTTCCCCAGCACCTCTAGCCTACTATGCTTATAAGTGGTTCTAGAACAATAAACTGGCAACTGGAAGTCAACAAAAGCCCACCAAAATAGTACAGTCCAAAAGAAATGCTCAAGGCCCTGACAAGGGATCTTCAACATTGCTGGATTTTGCCAAAATGTCCTGGCCAAGCTCTACCTATATACACTCCCACCAGGAATGGGAAATAAGCAATTCTCTTAAGCCTGCACCAACACTGGCTATGAGCAGCCTTATTCAGATCAATGTGATAGGAATGTAATTGTTAAACTGCAAGTCTGGCCAGGTGTGGTGGCTCATGCCTGTAATCCCAGCACGTTGGGAGGCTGAGGTACGCGGATCACTTGAGGTCAGGAGTTCATGACCAGCCTGGTCAACATGGGGAAACCCCGTCTCTACTGAAAATACAAAAATGAGCCAGGCGTGGTGACATGCACCTGTAGTCCCAGCTACTCAGGAGGCTGAGGCAGGAGAATCGCTTGAACCCAGGAGGTGGAGGTTGCAGTGAGCCAAGATCATACCACTGCACTCCAGCCTGGGTGACAAGGTGAGACTCCATCTCAAAAAAAACAACAACAAAAAAAGTTAAGACAGTAAATTTTAGGTTATATGTATTTCATTATAATTTTTTAAAAGCTTTGTCAAACCACAGTTCCACCTCCTCCACAAGCCCTCTCTGAACTCCCACTAACACCAGACTGGAAGTGAGATTTCTTATCTCGGAGCCTCTGGCCTTCTCACCAATTTTGCTAAGAGCTCTACCCACCATACAGTATCCCCTGAGCAGAGACTGAAACCCCCGAGCCCTGCCCCAACCCCTCAATCTTTCTACAGTGCCCTGTCCTCAGAAAGCACATGCCAGTGGGGAAGATGAAATCCGTGGCCAGGTAAACTGGCTCACACCTGTAATCCCAACACTTTGAGAGGCTGAGGCAGGAGGATCACTTAAGCCCAGGAGTTTGAGACCAACTTGGGTAACATAATAAGACCCCATTGCTACAAAAACATTTAAAAATGAGCCAGGCATGGTGGCACATGCCTGTGGTTCCAGCTACTTCGGAGGCTGAGGTGAGAGGATTGCTTGAGTCTGGGAGGTTGAGGCTGCAGTGAGCTGTGATGGCACCACCGCTCTCCAGCCTGGGTGACAGAGCAAGCCTGTCTCAAAAAAAAAAAACAACAACAAAAACCAACTTTTTATTTTGAGATCAGGACAACCTGAGCATAATACCCACTCAGCCACTCAGCTCTACCTTTTTTTTTTTTTTTTTTTGGTGACAGAGTCTCACTCTGTCACCCAGGCCGGAGTGCAATGGCACAATCTCGGCTCTGAGTAGCTGGGACTACAGGCACCCAACAACACGCCCAGCTAAGTTTTGTATTTTTAGTAGAAATGGGGTTCCACCACGTGGGCCAGGCTGGTCTCGAACTTCTGACCTCAAGTGCTCTACCTGCCTTGGCCTCCCAGAGTGCTGGGATTACAGGTGTGAGCCACTGTGCCCAGCCCCTTTTTTTTCCTTTGAGACAGAGTCTCACTCTGTCGCCTAGGCTGGAGTGTAGTAGTGCAATCTTGGCTCACTGCAACCTCCACCTCCTGGGTTCAAGTGATTCTCCTGCCTCAGCCACCTGAGTAGCTGGGACTACATGCACGCAACACCACACCTGCCTAATTTTTGTATTTTTGGTAAAGATGAGGTTTCACTGTGTTGGCCAGGCTGGTCTTGAACTCCTGACCTCAAGTGATCCACCTACCTCGGCCTCCCAAAGTACTGGGATTACAGGTGTGAGCCTCCATGCCCAACCAGCTCTACCAGCTCTACCATCTAAGAGCTGTATCTGTAGCAATTCCCTTCCTCTCTTTGAGCTTCAGTCTCATTTGTAAAATGGGACTAATTACACCAACCCCATTGATAAAGGAATCAAATGAGATTACAGGTGTTCAAATCTGCCCTCCTCAGAGACTTTCCATGTAAAGTAGTTATTACCCCTATCTCCACTATTAATACCCAGTTTTCTGCATTCACAGCAGTTATCACAATCTTTATTTTGTTCATTTCCTTGTTTACTGAATTTTATTATTTTAGAGACCAGGTGCTCTGTCACTCAGGCTGGAGTGCAGTGGGGCAATCATGGCTCACTTCAGCCTCGAACTCCTGGGCGCATGTGATCCTCCTGCCTTTGCCTCCCAAGTAGCTGGGACTACAGGCATGCACCACCCCACCCAGTTAATTTTTTTAAAAATTATTTTTTGTAGAGATGGAGGTCTTGCTATGTTGCCTAGGCTGGTCTTGAACTCCTGGCCTCAAGCCATCCTCCCACCTCAGCCTCCCATTGTGCTGGGATTATAGGCGTGAACCACCAAACCTGGCCTGAATTTTTTTTTTTTTAGATGGAGTCTCGCTGTTTCGCCCAGGCCAGACTGCAGTGGCGCTATCTTGGCTCACTGCAAGCTCCGCCTCCTGGGTTCACACCATTCTCCTGCCTCAGCCTCCTGAGTAGCTGGGACTAGTGGCACCCGCCACCATGCCCGGCTAATTTTTTGTATTTTTAGTAGAGATGGGGTTTCACCGTGTTAGCCAGGATGATCTCGATCTCCTGACCTTGTGATCCGCCCACCTCGGCCTCCCAAAGTGCTGGGATTATAGGCGTGAGCCACCGCACCCGGCCCTGATTTTGTTTTGTCTGCATTCTTGTATTTGCCCTGAGCCTGGCCTGTAGTAGGGGCTTAATACATTTGTGTCAATGGCTGCTTGAGTGACTTAAGTGATTTTGTGTAGCCTTTCCAACACTCCTGCGAGGCAAATGGAATGATTCCCCTTTAACACACGGGTAGGCCAAGGGTCAGCAAACTTCGGCCCCTGGACCACATCCAGCCCACCATCTGGTTATGCACAGCCTGCAGCCAAGAATGATTCTTACATTTTTAAACGGTTGGGAGACATAAATCAAAAGAAGAATTTTCCATGACATGTAAAATTATATAAAATCCAAATTGCCATTTCCATAAATATTTACTGGGGCACAGCCACACCCATTCGTTGATGTACAATCTGTGGCTGCTCAGGCACTGTGAAAGCAGTCAGTAGTTGTAGAAACCATGTAGCCCACGAAGCTGAAAATATTTACTGTCTAGCTCTTATTCTTTTCTTTCTTTATTTTCTTTTCTTTTTTTCTTTTTTGAGACGGAGTCTTGCTCTGTTGCCCAGGCTGAAATACAGTGGTGAGATCTCAGCTCACTGCAACCTCTGCCTCCTGGGTTCAAATGATTATCCTGCCTCAGCCTCTGGAAGAGCTGGGATCACAGATATGCACCACCACGCCTGGCTGATTTTTTTATTTTTAGTAGAGATGGGGTTTCACCATGTTGGCCAGGCTAGTCTCAACTCCTGGCCTCAAGTGATCCACCAGCGTCCGCCTCCCAAAGTGCTGGGATTACAGGTGTGAGCACTGTGACCGGCCTCTTTTCTTTCTCTCTCTTTTTTTTTTTTTTTTTTGAGACAAGGTCTCACTGTTGCCCAGGTTGGAGTGCAGAAGCATGATTATAGCTCACTGCAGCCTCAAACTCTTAGGCTTAAGGAATTCCCCCGACTTCAACCTCCCGAGTGGCTGGAGCTACAAATGTGAGCCCACAACCCGGCCCTACTATCTGGCTCTTTACAGAAAAAGTCTGTGCCCCAGGCTGGAGTGATGGTGTGCACATCCCAACCCAGGCTTGGGAATCTCCATCAACTATTCCCACCAAAAAATGCAGATGGAAGTCTCAAGTTTCTGTCCTGAGCTTCCCTTATCCCATCCCCAGCTCCCACCCAAAAGCAAAAGTCAGGCTGGGCTCCTTCCATACTGCTGGGGGGAGGGTTTCAGTCTTGCCCTAAGCCTGGGCCTGTGGCTTTGCTGGGGCCCAGGAATTTCCCAGGGAGATGAAGTCACCCAAAGGGTTTCTGACAAAGAGGGTCCCACCCAGCACAAGGAGAGAGGACACTAGATGGGGGCCAGGGAAGCAGGCGGGCTGCCATTTCCTCCTCTGGGAGAAACAATAATAATCATATTGGGAGGCAGTACAGCTCCCCCTACTGAGCCTTCCTCTTCATGAAACTGCCTGGTTGAAATTCTAATCTGCGTCCTTCTAGGTGACTGATGTTGGGAGAGTAAATTAACCTCAGTGTTCTCCTCTGAACCGTGGGGGCAATAACACCCACATGCCTAGATAGGAATGGATAAGGACATGGAGGCCAGGCATGGTGGCTCACATCTGTAATCCCAGTGCTTGAGCCCATGAGTTTGAGGCCAGCCTGGCCAACATGGTGAAACGCCATCTCCACTAAAAATATAAAAATTAGCCAGGTGTGGTGGCACGCACCTGTGTTCCCAGCTACTCAGGAGGCTGAGGCAGGAGAATAACTTGAACCCGGGAGGCGGAGGTTGCAGTGAGCCAAGATCACACCATTGTACTCCAGGCTGGGCAACAGAGTGAGACTCTGTCTCAAAAAAAAAAAAAAATAGACTGGGCGCAGTGGGTCACACCTATAATCCTAGCACTTTGGGAGGCCAAGGCAGGTGGATCACCTGAGGTCAGGAGTTCGAGACCAGCCTGACCAACATGGTGAAACCCTGTCTCTACTAAAAATACAAAAAGCTGGGCATGGTGGCAGGCATCTGTAATCACAGCTATTTGGGAAGCTGAGGCAGGAGAATCGCTTGAACCCGGGAGGCGGAGGTTGCAGTGAGCTGAGATCGCACCATTACACTCCAGCCTAGGCAACAAGAGCGAAACTACGTCTCCAAAAAAAAAAAAAAAGGTTGCATTATCATCATCTAAGTTTTATTGATTGATTGATTGATTGATTGAGACAGGTTCTGTCTATGTCACCCAGGCTGGAGTGCAGTGGCGTGATCACAGCTCACTCCAGCCTCAACCACTCAGGCTCAAGCAGTCTCCTACCTCAGCCTCCTGAGTAGCTGGCACCACAGGTGCACATCACACGAGGCTAATTTTTAAATTTTTTGTTGAGAAGGGGTCTCGCCATGTTGGCCAGGCTAGTCTCAAACTCCTGGGCTCAAGTGATCCTCCCGCCTCAGCCTTCCAACGTGCTGGGATTACAGGGGTGGGCCTCCATGCCTGGCCAAAAATTTTTCTCTCTTAAACAATACTTGAATTCATCCCTTCCTTCCATCTCCACCACCACAGAGAACAACTGCAGGGGTTCTCATCTGGCCTCCTACCCACAATCTTACCAAAGGGGCTCTTTCTAAAGTGCTCCCTCCTCCAGCTGCTGAAGAGCCCTCCTTTGCCTGTTTTTGATCCCTGTGTTCTGCCCTTGTCAGTCTCCAGTAAAGCTCGTCTGGTCAGCTGTCAGGTCCTGGAATGCACAGACTCTCCTGGCATTGGTCCAGCTTTTGCACATGCTGTTCCTTCTGCCTGGTGCCACGACTCCTTTTCCTCTAGTTAATCCACGTTCACCACCCAATTCTTGGTTCCCAGGACACTTCTTGCAGGAAGCCCTCCCTGACTACTCCCAGCCTAGCTGGCCCTCCCAGTTACTTTTTTTTTTTTTTTCCTTTTTTGAGATGGAGTCTCACTCCATCACCCAGGCAGGAGGGCAGTGGTGTGATCTCGGCTCACTGCGACCTCCACCTCATGGGTTCAAGAGATTCTCCTACCTCAGCCTCCCGAGTAGCTGGGATTATAGGCGCCCACCACCATGCCCAGGTAATTTTTGTATATTAGTAAAGATGGGGTTTGCTATGTTGGCCAGGCTGGTCTCAAACTCCCGGCCTGAAGTGATCCACCTGCCTCGGCCTCCCAAAGTGCTGGGGTTACAGGTGTGAGCCACCGCACCCAGGCAGGATCATAGACTTGCTTAATATCTGCCCCTCCCACCAAAGTCTCGCACAGTGTCTGGCAGAGAAGGCCCTCCTAACAGTTGTGCCGCACACCGTGCTGGGCATCATCTCATTCATTCAGTCTTCATCAGAGACCCAGGAGGTTGGCACAATTGTTTCCACTTCGCAGATGAGAAAACTGAGGCACAGAGAGGCTAAGTGGCTTGCCCAGGAGCACACAGCCCACCACTGAGAAGTGGCTCCAAACTCAGCTCCATCTGAAAGTTACTTGCTGAAGCTCCTGAGGAAACTGCCCAACTGGGCAGGGGCAGCCTCCATTTCCTGCTCTCTCACTGTCTTCCTGCCCTCCCTCCTCCCTGTCCTCGGGATCAGCCAGGGAGGATGCAGGGAGTCACCTCATCTCCCTGACGGCAGAGTGAGTCAGCAAGGTAGGTCCCCCAAATCTGGCCTCCAAAATCACGTTATTGTGCAGTCTGTCTCGCTCTGCCCTCCCCAAGCTGCACAGCCCTCCCCCAGGTCCCTCAGAACCCCTCCCCAGCTCTCTGCTCAAGAGAGACAGAGTAAGGTGGGATTGCTCTGCGTCTGGGGGAGGTGGGGAGTGACTTCACTTCCTTCCAGTCCTTCCCACCCTCTTTCCTGTGTCACTAATTCAGTCCCAGGAAACCCAGAGAGGTGCACACAGAGGTCAGGCTGGACAGGAAAGGGTAACCGACTCAGTGCCTTGGAATTCTTATAAAAACTTTCATCAGATTACATCCTCCTGTGCTCTAAAGCCTCCCATGGCTCCCACCTTCCTTCCACTGACAGCCAAGTCTACAGTGGTCCCCAGGGCCCTGCATGATCTGGCTCCTGTTCTCTCCTGCCTGGTCTCCCTTCCCCCTTGCTCACTATTCCAGCCACTTTGCAAAATCTGTCATTCTGCTCCTGCCCCAGGGCTTTGCATCTACTGTTCCCTCACTTTCCCTGGATCTTCATAAGCCATTCAGGTCTCAGTCTAAATGTCATGTCCTCATAGAGGCCTTCCATGATAGCCTAAGCAAAGCAGCGTCCCCCTCCCCCTCACCCTGTGGAATGATTTGTCAACTTGCTTCTCACCCATGACCCCACTAGAGTATAAGCTCCAGGGGGGCAGGGACCAGGCTCTCTGCTTCCTGCTATCCCCTCAGCACGTGGCACAGGCCCTGGCACATAGTAGGTGCTCAATAACTATTTGTTGCATTAATGACTATTTGAAAAGGACCTAAGGTAAGGGGCTGGGGGGGGCCTTTCCCAGCCTGCAGGCTCCCTGGATGGTGGGGACTTCCAGAAAGGCAGCTGCCCCATCTGTCCTGGGAGGCGGTGGACTAGAGGGGAAGGGGATGGATTTAGCATGAAGCAGCCAAGAGTTCTCATCCTGGCTCTGCCACTTTCCTGCTGGCTACCTTCACCTCCCTGAATCTTGGAGTCTTCATCTATAGTACAGAGATAATCACTCCCACCTCACGGGGTTTGGGGGACGACTTGTGGGCACAGGGCTGACCTAAGTGCTCAATAACTTGGAGAGATTATCTGGCACAATTATCTGGTATGATCTCCCAGTTTTCCTGCCCCCAAGGAGCACGCTCCAAGAGGGGGTACTCAATTTTATAACCACAGTAACCACAAACCACTTTCCCATCTGTAAAATGGGCTTCATTGCCTGTTGCCTGCTTCAGAGGGTGGACTTGAAGGCACTTCGCAGCCTCATAAAGTTGCTGTGGGCATTGAATGCTCTCAGCCCATCAGTTTGAGTTTGGGATTCCTGCTGAAGAAATGGTGAGAACTCCAGCCCCTGGCAGCTACAGGGGACTCCAGGGGGTCATCTTGAGTAGTCCCCTGCTTTTGTTCCTTCACTCCAGATCTGCTGTGACCTCCTCTTCTCCCCTTACAGACATCAGGGCGGAAAGATGCAAGTTCTCTGTAGCCTGTCTCAACAGGCTGTGCCCTCCCTGCCCTGGGAGGAAGGCCTCTTGCCTCTAACTCCAGCGTCATCATTGGTCCTCCCTCAGTGCTCCCCATTCAAATCACAGCACCAGCAGACCCTCAGCTGATCAGGCCAGAAACCTGGAGCCATCCACGACTCCTCTCGTTCTCCCACCATGGGAGAAAGAGAGAGGCTGGGAGTTCAATACCGGCCTGGCCAACATGGTGAAACCCTGTTTCTACTAAAAATACAAAAAAATTAGCCAGGTGTGGTGGTGTGCACCTGTAATCCCAACTACTCGGGAGGCTGTGCATAAGAATTGCTTGAACCCGGGAGGTGGAGGTTGCAGTGAGCTGAGATCGCACCATTGCACTCCAGCCTGGGTATAGAGTGAGACTGTTCTCAAAAAAAAAAAAAAAAAAAATTTGAGTCAGTGGACTAGGAAAGGCAGACCCACCCTCAATCTGGGTGGGTACAATCTAATCAGCTACCAGCACAGTCAGAATAAAAGCAGGCAGAAGAATGTGGAAAGACTAGACTGGCTTGGTCTTCTGGCCTGCATCTTTCTCCCATGCTGGATGCTTCCTGCCCTCAAACATCAGACTCCAAGTTCTTCAGCTTTGGGACTCTTGGACCTTCAGCCACAGACTAAAGGCTGCACTGTCAGCTTCCCTACTTTTGAGGTTTTGGGACTCAGACTGACTTCCTCGCTCTTCAGCTTGCAGATGACCTATTGCGGGACCTCACCTGTGATCATGTGAGTCAATATTCCTTTAAAAACTCCCCTTTATATATACATCTATCCTATTAGTTCTGTCCCGCTAGAGAACTCTAACACAGATTTTGGTACCCTCTGCTTAAAACCTTCCATTGGCTCCCCACTATCGCAAAACAATTCTCGCTTCCTAGCCGCAGCCTGTAAGGCCTTTTGTAATCCGCCCGCCATTACCTCTCCATCCTCCTCTTAACATTCTTCCCCTCACTTGCTCTGTTCCATTCATTCCAGCCTCCCTGCTGTTCCAGGAACACACTAAGCTTGTTCCTGCTCCAGAATCTTTGTACTTGCTGTTCCCTTTGCCCAGAATGCTCTTCCCCGGGGTGTCTGTGTAGGTGGTTTCCTCTCTCCATTCAGTGGCTTGCCTCAAAGATCACCTCCTCACAGAAGCTATCTGTGACCACCCAATCTGAAATAGTTGGAAATGCTCACGCCCTCCCCCATACTTCTTTAGCTATTGTATGCGGGGCACTTAGCACATTGCCACCTGAAATGTATATCCTACTTCTCTTTTTTTGTTGTTGTTGAGACAGAGTCTTGCTTTGCCGCCCAGGCTGGAGTGCAGTGGCACAATCCTGGCTCACTGCAACATCCACCTCGCGGTTTCAAGCGATTCTCCTGCCTCAGGGTTCTGAGGATTATAGGCACCCGCCCGGCCAATTTTTGTAATTTTTGTAGATACGGGGTTTTGACACGATGGCCAGGCTGGTCTCCAACTCCTGGCCTCAAGTGATCCTCCTGCCTCGGCCTCCCAAAGTGTATACGTTTACTTCTTGATCTGTCTGTTCAGGAGACTGTCAGCTCCTTGAGAGTAGTGAATTTTGTCTGTATTGTTCCCTGGTATATCCCAGGCTGCGGTCAGTGCCTGGCACACAATAGATGCTCAACAGATATTTACCGATTGGAGGAACACAGCCCCACCCAACCCCAGGTTCCTACCGGGATACTCACGTCTACCACAGGGGTCTGGTTCACACCTGAAGCTGGAAACTGGGGGCTAATGTGAGCCCCTGTAGACGGGCCCCTAGCCCCAGACACTGTCTCCGCCATTAGCAGCACACAAAGCACACTCAGTGCCCAGTGCAGATCCAGCCATCTGCCGGCCATCTGCCCCCACGGGGCCTGGCCCTCACTCTCCACTTCCCTTTCTGCAGTAGCTCAGTTCCAAACAGCTGGCAGCTCCAGTGGCCTGCAAGGTGAGAGTGAGAAGGGGGTACAACGTCACTGAAAACCCATGGACCCAGCAAAAGGGGCTGGAAGACTCTCACTTAAGGAACTGCCTTCCTGCCTCCTGGCAGCAAAGGAAAGCTGATGGAGAAACTGCGTTCTGCAGTCTCGCTGGAGAGGCCCAAGGCCCTGCCCATTCAGCGTGCAGATCAGATACGCCCTTCTTCCTGAGCCCCCATGAAAACCTACCCGGTCCCACCTGGCCCCCAGCCTGAGGTCAGAATGTCAGGGCTGCAAAGGACTAGGGACTTGAGCCAAGATTCAGAGTCTCAGGCTTCTGGGGCCATCTGGGTGAGATACGTGTGGGAAATGGGCAGTAGGCAGTGGGCGGGACTGCAGAAGCCCTCAAAACAAAACAAAACAAACTCTACTTCTAGGGGTGGACTTGGCCTCTGGGCCACCAGTTTGAGACCTGGAGAGGCTTGCCCACCACATTTGACGGAGCCCACTAAGCAATGCTGTTGTTCTGTGTCTTACAAGGAGCCAGGCTTTACATGGATGACCTCATTCTATCCTCACAACATGCCGAGAGGGGGTAGCATTACCATTCCATCTTACAGATGAACTAACTGAGGCAGAGAGGTGAAGCCAGGCTTGTTTCCCCCCTGCATCACGCCTCCCTCATCCAGTCCTCAGAACAATTCTGGAAATGTCACCCCCCCTCCCCCCGCCCTGCACAGCAGGGAGAGGGGCTCAGATGAGTTTTTGTTTGTTTTTGTTTGTTTGTTTTTTCAGATGGAGTCTCGCTCTGTCACCCAAACTGGAGTGCAGTGGTGCGATCTCATGTCACTGCAACCTCTGCCTCCCGGGTTCAAGTGATTCTCCTGCCTCAGCCTCCCAAGTAGCTGGGATTACAGGCACACACCACCATGCCCAGCTAATTTTTGTATTTTTAATGGAGACGGGGTTTCACCATGTTGGCCAGGCTGGTCTCGAACTCCTAGCCTCAAGTGATCTGCCGGCCTTGACCTCTCAAAGTGCTGGGATTACAGGCGTGAGCCACCACGCCCAGCAGAAGAATTCTGTAACCCGCCCAAGGTCACACAGCAAGAAGGTCACAGAGCCCACAGCCCCTCCAACAGGGAACTTAAGGGCAAGAAGGAAGTGAGTTGGTCAGAGACCGCGGGTTAGCAGTGGGGCTGGGCTGGTCACCACCATGTGCCTCTTCCCTCAAGACTAGGGCCAAAATGGTTTCAATTTATTTCAAAGGAATTAAACCGGAAAAACAAAAGTCCTCAGCAAACTAAATTTCCTGTTTTGGCTTTTTCATGTGTTCTACGATGAGTATGGATGAGTATGTCTTATTTTTGCAATTGGGAAACCAAACCCCATAAAAACGTCTTTTTCTTTAAGTCTGCACAGGTGTTTCTCAATGTACTGGCAGCCTGAGGGGGAGGGAGAGGAGGTAGGGAGGGGAAGAGAGGTCAGAAAGGCGCCTGTCCCAGCTACGGTTCCTTACCTGTCCACGGAAGACACGGCACTTCCTCTTCTGTGGTTCTCCCGAACCCCTCCAACTGGAGTCCGAGTTACTCTATTTGGCACCAAGTTGAAACACGACACCCCTGGTTTCAAATTCGTCTCGGCCACTTACTATCTTCACCTCTCTGAGCTTCTTATTCCTCATGTGTGAAATGGACACAAATGATGGCCGACGGGGTATACAATAAGAGCTCAATAAATGTTCGCGTCCCTGGTGTCCCCAACACCTGAAGATCAGCATGCGTCTCGTCTCTCTTTGCCGCCGATTTATTTTACTGATTCACTAGTGAGCATTTATTGAGCGCCTTCTGTACGCGTGGGCCTATGCCCAGCGCTCGGATGGTCGCCGACCTGCTAAGGGACAGGGGCGGGAAATCGGGGCTGCGCTTTCCAGGGAAGAGACCTCAGGAACATCTCCGTGCTCCGTTTCCCGATCCGGACGGAGGTTGAGAAGTCGAACTCGGGGCGCCCGGGTCCTCCGGCCGTGCGGGGAGGCGGCTCTTTCTTACCTCGGGCCGGGCCTGGGACCAGCAAACTCCGAACCTCGACCTCGCAGGGCCTCGCAGCCTTCCAGGTCCCTGGCCGCCGGCCCAACCTTGCGCCAGCGAAGCCGCCAGTCGGGGTGCCCCGCCTGCTGCAGCGTCCGGGCCACTACTCTTCCCGTCCGGTCCCGCCCCAGCTCGCCCCGCCCCGGTCCCGGCCACGCCCTCGGAACACGCCCCCTCGGGACACGCCCCAGAAGGCTCGCCCCACCCCTGCCCTTAAAGGTACAGCTCCCGGGGAGCTTCCTAGGGTCTTCCCACTCTCCAGCGTCCTCTCCCTCCGATTTGAAACTGAGATACAAGCCGATTGGTAAGGACTGCAGGAAGCCGGAGAGGGACAGTTAGAGGGTGAAACTAGGAGGTTCATTTCCGCGGGTAGAGGGACCAGAGGGTGTCAAGCTGCTCCTGGTAATGAATGGTGACAAAGAGGTTTGAGAATCCCAGGTGGAGAATGCCCCACCCTGCCCACGAAAGTTCTGGCGGTTTCACCAGAAATCCTTCTGAGATCCTAATTGGGTTCAGCATTCCCCTCTAGTAGCATAGCTTTGTTTTTTTCATTTATTTTTTTATTTTTTAAGCCAGGGTCTCACTCTATCACCCAGGCTGGAGTGCAGTAGCAGCTGTCACGGCTCACTGCAGCCTCGACCTCCGAGGCTCAAGCAATCCTCCCACCTCTGCCTCCCAAGTAGCTGGGACTACAGGCAAGTGCCACCACGCCCGGCTAATTTTGTTCATTTTTTTGTAAAATGTTCTCACTATGTTGGCCAAACTGGTCTTGAACTCCTGGGCTTATGCAATCCTCCCACCTCAGCCTCCCACGTAGCTGAGACCACAGGTATGTGCCACCAAACCAGGCTAATTTTTTAAATTTTTTGTAGAAACGAGGTCTCTATATGTTGCCCAAGTTGGTCTCAAACTCCTGGTCTCAAGCGATCCTTCCACCTCTGCCTCCCAAAGTGTCAGAGCTGTGTAAACCAGAGCAACTCCATCTCGAATGGGGCTGGATAAAATGAGGCTGAGACCTACTGGGTTGCATTCCCAGACGGTTTAGGCATTCTAAGTCACAGGTTGAGATAGAAGGTCGGTACAAGATACAGGTCATCATAAAGACCTTGCTGATAAAACAGGTTGCAGTAAAGGAGCCAGCCCAAACCCACCAAAACCAAGATGGTGACAAGAGTGACCTCTGGTTGTCCTCACTGCTGCACTCCCATCAGCGCAATGACAGTTTACAAATGCCATGGCAACGTCAGGAAGTTACCCTATATGGTCTAAAAAGGGGAGACATAGATAATTCACCCCTTGTGTAGCATATCGTCAAGAAATAACCATAAAAATGGGCAACCAGCAGCCCTCGGGGCTGCTCTGCCTATGGAGTAGCCATTCTTTTATTCCTTTACTTTCTTAATAAACTTGCTTTCACTTTACTCTATGGAATCACCCTGAGTTCGTTCTTGCGCGAGATCCAAGAACCCTTTCTTGGGGTCTGGATCAGGACCCCTTTCCTGTAACAAAATTGCTTGGATTACAGGTGTGAGCCACCACGCCCACCTTTTTTTCTAATATTTAAAATTTGTATTTAATTTGTTTTCTTTTTGCTAATCTCTGTATTGTTCCAATTTTAGTATATGTGCTGCCAAAGGGGGCACATAGCATCGCTTTTAAAAGAATGTGGCAAACAAATCAAGACTGAGGAGGTAGTGATCTGCTGATGGATGTATTAGTGTCTCCCCCTATTTCCAGTTTCCCAGCCTCCTGGGGAAGCTCTGTTCATCCTGCCTTTTCTTCTGCTGGGGGGATGGGGGAGTGGGAGGAGGCAGGCATGGGGGCTGGACCTGGGGTCCTTAAGGCTGGAGTGTGTCCTCCTAGGCCACTCCTGCCTGCAGCCCCACTTCTGCCATTAGCGTGCATCTAATCCCCCCATCTCTCATCCTTAGGGTAGGACCTGCTTCCTCATCATGGGCAGGACCCAGGCCCAACGCCAGGCCTGGCACTCAAGGCCCTTCAGCATCCAGCCCTAGCACACATTTCTGAAATCGTCTTTCTCCCTTACCTCCGCCTCCTGCCCAGAAGTGCTTCCTGTTCCCTGAAAGTATCGGCCTCTTGCTCACAGCCACCTGCCTCTGCTCCTTCCGAGCCCCCTGCCCTGATGACACCCTATCTCTTTTCCACCTGACAAACTCTTACTCATGTTGTCAGGCTCAGCTCAGAGGTCACCACCACTAGGTGGTCTTCCCTCCTCCCCACCCCTCCACATGGCCACAGGGCTCCCCACCTTCAGAGCACACCTCTAATTCCCACCTCTGGGCAGGTGACATTGTGATCTGGAGCATGATGTGTTTGGAATCGCAGAACACCAGGTTTCTATAGGACCTTCTATAAACACTTAGAGCCTGTCTTTGAGCCTCAGTTTCCCTCTTGGTGAAATGGGGGTGATACTAGTACCAACCTCCTGAGGTCCTTCCAGATGTTTTTCCTTATCTGAGACAGGGTCTCCCTCTGTCACCCAGGCTAGAGTGCAGTGGTGTGATCTTGGCTCACTGCATCCTTGACCTCCCGGGCTCAAGCGATCCTCCCACCTCAGCCTCCCAAGTAGCTGTGACTACAGTCGTGTGCCACCATGCCTGGCTAGTTTTGTCCATTTTTTGTAGAGACAGGGTCTCACTCTGTTGCCCAGGCTGGTCCTGAACTCCTGGGCTCATGCAATCCCCCCACCTTGGCCTCCCAAACTGTTGTGATTATAGGCATGAGCCACCATGCCTGGCTGAAATAGGACACTGTGAAGAGCCCCAAACCCCATGCTGGATGCTGAGTCAACACTCCCTCAGTGGAAGGGTTTGTTGTCCCTGTTAATTATTCCATTGTTGCCTGGGCACGATGGCTCACACCTGTAATCCCAGCACTTTGGGATGCTGAGGTTGGCAGATCACCTGAGGTCAGGAGTTCAAGACCAGCTTAGCCAACATGGCGAAAACCCGTCTCTACTAAAAAATACAAAAATTAGCCAGGCATGGTGGCACAAGCCCACAATCTCAGTTACTTGGGAGGCTGAGGCACGAGAATCGCTTGAACCTGGAAGGTGGAGGCTGCAGTGAGCCCAGATCATGGCACTGCACTCCAGCCTGGGTGACAGTGAGACTCCATCTCAAAGAAAAATAAAAAATAAAAATTATTCCATTGTTACAACAATGCATTAACTTACCTTTCCGTGTCCCCCACAGGCTGGGAGCACCTCGAAGCAGCACCAGGCCAGGTTCATCCCCATGTCCAGGCTGCTAGCACAGGGGTGTTCACAGTAGTGTCCGTGTGTCACAATCTCCAAGCCTGCTCTAGGGTCAGCTTTTCCCGGGGTCATCTGCTGCTTGAGAAGTAACTCCAGAATTGCTGCGTTTGAAACAGAAGTCCTCCTTCCCCAAGGGGCCTGATGCTGGTAGCTAGGGTGAGGCTTAGATATCACCATTCTAGGTCAGCAGAGCAGGTGGGTTACTACCACCCTGTCTCCCAGTACAGGCAAGGGGTGCTGGGGGAGAGTATGAGTATCTGTTGAGAGACTGCTGGAAAGATCCAGGCGGGGAGAGGAACCCCTGGGGACAGAGAAGAAAGATAGATGGGGCCTGGGATAGCCCCTGGTTCACCCCTGCTCTGGTAGACAGTGGTTAGGGTTAGGGCCGAAATTCCCCAGGCTGAGAAAGGCCATTTTGACATGTTAGGAGCAGCCTTAGAAGTCATCCAGATCCAAGTTCAAATCCCAGCTCTGCCATTTACTGGTTATTTGACCCTGGACCAGTTATTATGTCTTTTTGAGTCTCAGTTCCTCACATGGAAAATGGGGATGAAAACAGCACCTATAGGGCACTCATCAGGCTATAGTGAGGACTGAGATTTTATACGTAGGCTGGGCACAGTGGTTCACACCTGTAATTCAGCACTTTGCGAGGCTGAAGTGGGAGGATTGCTTGAGGCCAGGAGTTCGAGCCCAGCCTGGACAACATAGCAAGACTCTGTCTCCACTATTATAATTTTAAAGAACAAAGAGATTATATAATAAAACCCATAGCATTGTGCCTGGCATTTGTTAAAGTTGAATAAATTGAAGCTGCTATGATTATTATTATTATTATTACTTTTTTTTTTTTTTTTTTTTGAGACAGAGTCTTGCTCTGTCACCCAGGCTGGAGTGCAGTTGTGCAATCTCGGCTCACTGCCAGCTCCGCCTCCCGGGTTCACACCATTCTCCTGCCTCAGCCTCCCAAGTAGCTGGGACTACAGGCGCCCGCCACCACACCCGGCTAATTTTTTTGTATTTTTAGTAGAGACAGGGTTTCACCATGTTAGCCAGGATGGTCTTGATCTCCTGACCTCGTGATCCCCCCCGCCTCGGCCTCCCAAAGTGCTGTGATTACAGGCATGAGTCACCATGCCTGGCCAAGCTGCTATTATTATTATTTATTATTATTACTGAAGGTAAAAGGACCTGACACAATGTCTGGCAGAGAGTAAATTAAATGTCAATTTACCGCTTGAGCCTGGAAGGTTGAGGCTGCAATGAACTGTGATTGTGCCCTTTCACTCCAGCCTGGGTGATAGAGCAAGACTCCCTCTCAAAAAAAAAAAAAAAAAGAGAAGGATTTTGTGCTTGTATCAGTTACCTATTGCTGCATAAAAAAACATGCCAAAATTTAGAGGCCTAATACAATAGCATTTCATTATCTGTCAGGGTTTCCATGGGTCGAGAATTTGGGAAGTCAGGAGGCCAGGGCAGGAGGATTGCTTGGCCTTAAAACAACATAGGGAGGCCAGGCGTGGTGGCTCACACCTGTAATCCTAGCACTTTGGGAGGCCAAGGAGGGTGAATCACCTGAGGTCAGAAGTTCAAGACCAGCCTGGCCAACATGATGAAACTCTATCTCTACTAAAAATACAAAAATTAGCTGGGTATGGTGGGGGACACCTGTAATCCCAGCTACTCAGGAAGCTGAGGCAGGAGAATCACTTGAACCTGGGAGGCAGAGGTTGCAGTGAGCTGAGACCATACCACTGCTCTCCAGCCTGGGTGACAAGAGCGAAACTCCACCTCAAAAACAAACAACAACAACAAAAACAACATAGGGAGATCTTATCTCTAAAAAATGAGGGAAGGGCTCAGCTAGGCAGTTCTGGCACAAGTCTCTCCTTTGGTTGCCCAGATGTTTCTTGTTCTTCCTGTCACCTCAGGGCTTCTGCATGGGATTGTTCCGTGCGAGCTGGTTTCTGGGCTTCCTTAGAGCACGGCCATCCCAGGGCAGACATACTGCTTACACGGCATCTCAGGGTGCCAGTGCTGGGGTTCCAGGCATCAAAGCAGAAGCTGTATTGCCCTGTATGACTTCATTGTGGAAATGACACTGTGTCACTTCTTGTCACTTCTACCATCTTCACAGGCCCACCCAGATTCAAAGAGAGGAAACGTAGACCACTCCTCCCAACCCCCAGTGGGAGGTTTGTCAAAGTCACATCATAAGAAGAGCATATAAGGCTGGGCACCTGGCTCATGCCTGTAATCCCAACACTTTGGAAAGTTGAGGTGAAAGGATCACTTGAGGCCAGAAGTTTGAGACCAGCCTGGGCAACATACCAATACCCCCATCTTGACAATAAATATGAAAATTGGCCAGGCATAGTGGCACTCACCTGTGATCTCAGCTACTCAGAAGGCTGAGGTGGGAGGATTGCTTGAGCCCAGGAGTTTGAGGCTGCAGGGAGCTATGATTCTGCCACTGCACTCCAGCCTGGGTGACAAAGCAAGATCCAAAATACAATCTCCCTCCATGCCTTCCTTTACAGAGGTGACCCACGGTGGGATGTTAGGCAGCATGATGGGCAGCAGAGGGGAGCTGTATTTAGGGGGTAGGAAGAGCAAGGACCCTCAAATCCCACTGGGTGGACATTTGCCTACAGCATCACATGTGAGCTAATCGTGTCCTCAGAATCTTTGAACAAACCCCAAACCAATAAAAAGTAAATTACTATTTGTGTTTTGTTTGTTTGTGATAGAGTCTTGCTCTGTCACCCAGACTGGAGGGCAGTGGCACAATCTTGGCTCACTGCAACCTCCGCTTCTCAGGTTCAAACAATTCTTGTGCCTCAGCCACCTGAGCACCTGGGACTACAGGTGCTTGCCATCATGCCTGGCTAATTTTTGTATTTTTAGTAGAGTTGGGGTTTTGCCATGTTGGCCAGGCTGGTCTTGAACTCCTGGCCTCAAGCAATCTGCTCGCCTTGACCTCCCAAAGTGCTGGGATTATAGGTGTGAGCCACTGCCCCGGCTGTAAATAATGATTGAAGACTTAACGTTTATTTTGAGTATGCACATGTTTGTCTCATTTAACAGACCAATGGGGTGAGAGCTACAATGATCTCCAGTTCACAGACGGGAAATTGAGGTTCAGGGAGATGAAATGGCCTGCCCCAGAGGCACCCACTGAGAAATGGCAGAGACGAGATTTGTACCCAGGTCTGAGTGATCCTAACTGAGTCCCCCTCACCACCACAAGGAGAGTGCCCTGCTGCACCTGAGGGTAAGGCCAGATCTGCCCGACACTTGGCAGTCCTGTTTAGGAGGCCCAGGGTGCGGGTGGCAGCTCTGGGCACAACACAATTTCCTGGGGACATTGTGAGCAGAAGTAGTGAGGCTTCATGGGGAACTCAAAAGAGGAAAGAGAGACAATCAGAACTTTCAGTGTTAGTTGAAGAGGCCCAGAGACTTGGAAGGTTAAGTCAGCACGAGTCTCACCTCCAACCAATGCTTGTTCTCTCCCAATCATGGCAGCTCTGGAAAACCTTCATGCAGCACCTGCTCGAAAGCCCCCGGAGACAGGGTGCTCGTTACCTCTCAGCGCAGCCCAACTAACGGCAGCACACAGGAGCAGCTGTGAGGGAGTTTTTCATTGTCATTGCCTGCAGGCATCTCCACTGGAATAATCTTCCTGGAGAGTGACTTAGCCATTGGGTGCCATGGCTCACACCTGTGATTCCAGCACTTCGGGAGGCCAAGGCTGGAGGATTGCTTGTGCCCAGGAGTTCGAGACCAGCCTGGGCAACAGAATAAGACTGCTCTCTACCAGAGAAATAAAGAAACAGAGAAAGAGAGAAGGAAAGAAAAAGAGAGAGAGAGAAAGAGAGAAGGAAAGAAAGAGAGAGAGAAAGAAAGAAAGAGAAAGAAAGAAAGAAAGAAAAAAGAAAGAAAGAAAGAAAGAAAGAAAAGGAGGGAGGGAGGGAAGGAAGGAAGGAAGGGAGGGAGGGGCGGAGGGAGGGAGGGAAGAAAGTGACTTGGCAATTGATAAATGTCAACCTTTTTTAAATTATTATTATTTTGAGACAGAGTCTCACTCTGTTGTCCAGGCTGGAGTGCAGTGGTGCAATCTCAGCTCACTGCAACCTCCACCTCCCAGGTTCAAGCGATTCTCCTGCCTCAGCCTCCCGAGTAGCTGGGATTACATGTGCCTGTCATCACACCTGGCTAATTTTTGTATTTTTAGTAGAGATGGGGTTTCACCATGTTGGCCAGGTTGGTCTCAAACCCCTAACCTCAGGTGATCCACCTGCCTCAGCCTCCCAAAGTGTTGTTGGGATTACAAGCATGAGCCACCACTGCTGGCCATAAATGTCAATCTTAAGAGCCTTGAAAACACGTGTACCCTTTGCACCACCAATGTTGCTCTTGGAGCTTTTCTAAAGTAAAGAAGAGAAGACTTAAGCATCAGCATGTTTACCACAGTGATCTTCACAATCATGCAACAGTTGAAAACAATGTAGGTGTTCAAAAACAGGGGATTAAGCAAAGAGTTCACGGGACCTCCTATGAAATATTTTGCTATGCAGCCATTTAACACCCTGTTTCAATGACATTAAAACTACACAAAGTGGCTGGGCGCAGTGGCTCATGCTTGTAATCCCAACACTTTGGGAGGCCGAGGAGAGTGAATCACCTGCGGTCAGGAGTTTGAGATCAGCCTGGCCAACATGGTGAAACCCCATCACTACTAAAAACACAAAAAATTAGCCAGGTGTGGTGGCATGTGCCTGTAATCCCAGCTACTTGGGAGGCTGAGGCAGGAGAATTGCTTGAACCCAGGAGGCAGAGGTTGCAGTGCACTGAAATCACGCCACTGCACTCCAGCCTGGGCAACACAGCAAAACTCTGTGTCAAATAAATAAATAAATAAATAAATAAATAATTTTAGCCAGATGTGGTGGTGCATGCCTGTAATCCCAGCTATTCTGGAGGCTGAGACAGGAGAATCACCTGAACCCAGGAGGTTGCAGCGAGCCAAGATCAAACCACTGTACTCCGCCTGGGCGACAGAGCAAGACTCTGTCTCAAAAACAAACAAACGAAAAAACCAACCAACAAACAAACTACATAAAGAGGCCGGGTGCAGTGGCGCAAGCCTATAGTCCCAGCTTACTAGGGAGGCTGAAGGAGGAGGATAGCTTTAGCCCAGGAGTTCAAGATCAGTTAGGGCAAAATATTGAGACCTGCATCTCTTAAAAAAACTACACAAAGTATATATAATAGATTAAAAAAACAGATTTGAGACTCATTTATACAGTATAATCCCAAGTGTGTGTGTGTGTGTGTGTGTGTGTGTATGTTTACTTTTCTTTTTTTTTTTTTGAGAGAAGGCCTCAAGCCTCCCAAGCCATCCTCCTACCTCAGCCTCCCGGGTAGCTGGAATTACAGGTGCACGCCACTATGCCTGGCTAATTTTTTTTGTATTTTTAGTAGAGATGGAGTTTCATCGTGTTGGCCAGGCTGGTCTCGAACTCCTGACCTCAAAGTGATCCGCCTGCCTTGGCCTCCCAAAGTTCTGGGATTACAAGCGTGAGTCACCACGCCCAGCCCCCAAGTGTATATTTTAAACATATATTTATATCTGTGTGTGGGAAACAGTCTAGAAAAATATATGTGGAATCAGTTTTCTCTAGGATAAAGGAATTAGGCCCATGTGGTGGGTCACACCTGTAATTCCAGCACTTTGAGAGGCTGAGGCAGGAGGATCACTTGAGCCCAGGAGTTCGAGACCAGTCTGGTCAACATAGCAAGACTCCATCTCTAAAAAAATTTTAAAACAAGCTGGGTATGGTGGCACCTGCCTGCAGTCCCAGCCTCTTGGGAGGCTTAGGTGGCAGGATGTCTTGAGCCCAGAAGTTTGAGGCTGCAATGAACCACGATTGCACCACTGCGCTCAAACCTGAGCGACTCTGACTCTTAAAAAATTTTTTAATAGTCTGAAAACCACATTATTTAACATAAATAAATAAATCCTCTCCTCTACCCCTGTAATGGATGAAAAGTATCTGTCTCCCCAAAATGCAGGTGTTGAAACCCTCCCAGTGTGATGGTATTGGGAGGTGGGAGCTTTGGGAAGTAATTGGGTCATTCAGGTGGAGTCCTCAGGAATGAAATTAGTGCTGGTATAAGAAGACACTGGAGGGGTAGCTAGCTCTCTTCATCATATGAGAATACAAGAAGTCAGCAGTCTGCAACCTGGAAGGGGCCCTTACCAGAACCCCACAATGCTGGCACCCTGATCTTGGCTGTCCAGCCTCCAGAATCATGAGAAAGAAATTTTTGTTGTTTCTTTTTTTTTTTTTTTTGAGATGGAGTTTCGCTCTTGTTGCCCAGGCTGGAGTGCAATGGCACAATCTTGGCTCACCACAACCTCCACCTCCTGGGTTCAAATGATTCTCCTGCCTCAGCCTCCCGACTAGCTAGGATTACAAGCATGTGCCACCACGCCCGGCTAATTTTGTATTTTTAGTAGAGATGGGATTTCTCCATGTTGGTCAGGCTGGTCTCAAACTCCCGACCTCAGGTGATCCACCCGCCTCGGCCTCCCAAAGTGCTCGGATTACAGGCATGAGACACTGCGCCCAGCCTAATTTTTGTTGTTTCCAAACCGCCCAATCTATGGTACTTTGTGTAAACCAAAAATAAATTAATTTCTTTCTTTTTTTTTGAGATGGAGACTTGCTCTGTGGCTCAGGCTGCAGTGCAGTGGCATGATCTTGACTCACTGCAACCTCCGTCTCCCAGGTTCAAGCAATTCTCCTGCCTCAGCCTCCTGAGTAGCTGGGATTATAGGCGCCCGCCACCATGTCTAGCTAATTTTGGTATTTTTAGTAGAAACGGGGTTTCACCATGTTGGCCAGGCTTGTCTCGAACTCCTGACCTCCAGTGATCTGCCCGCCTTGGCCTTCCAAAGTACTGGATTATAGACATGAGCTGCCGCTCTCAGCCCAAAAATAAATTTCTAAGCACCCCCACAACTGTCTGAATGGACTTCCTTCTTGGCCAGGGCGCTCTTAAAATTTAACCTGAGAGACTGGTTAAGTCCATGATGGGAAGTGGGGGTTGACATGCCTCATTATACCTCTCCAGCATTAACATCAACATAGACCTTAAATCTGATAAGAAGCATTTGCAATCTGTTCTCTCTGAAGCCCACTGTCTGGAGGCCTCATCTGCATGATAAAACTTTGTCTCCACAACCTCTTATTGCAACCCACATATTTCCTTTCTATTGATCCCAGGTCTTTTTTTTTTTTTTTTTTTTTTAATTTTATATTTGAGACCAAGTCGCTCTGTCTCCCAGGCTGGAATGCAATGGCGTGATCTCGGCTCGCTGCCAACTCCGCCTCCTGGGCTCAAGTGATTCTCCTGCCTCAGCCTCCCGAGTAGCTGGGACTACAGGCGAGCGTCTTTTTGTATTTTTAGTAGAGATAGGGTTTCATCATGTTTGCCAGGCTGGTCTTGAACTCCTGACTTCAGGTGATCCACCTGCCTCGGCCTCCCGAAGTGGTGGGATTACAGGCGTGAGCCATCTCGCCCGGCCTTCGAGTACTTTTCTATGGGCTCTTACCTTACCATTGTTGCCATTAACAAAATCATTAAATCAGTTTTGGGAAGACTCTGCACATCAGTCTCATTTTGGGGTCTCCTATATGTAGTGGATAAGAATTAAGTCTTTGGGGCTTGGTGTGGTGGCTCATGCCTGTAATCTCAGTGCTTTGGGAGGCCAAGGTGGGTGGATCATCTGAGGTCAGAAGTTCGAGACCAGCCTGGTCAACATGGTGAAACCCCGTCTCTACTAAAAATATAAAAATTAGCTGGGCATGGTGGCACACACCTGTAGTCTCAGCTACTAGGAGGCTGAGGCAGGAGAATCGCTTGAACCCGGGAGGTGGAGATTGCAGTGAGTGGAGATCGCACCACTGCACTCCAGCTTGGGCTACAGGGTGAGACTGTCTCAAAAAAAAAAAAAAAAAAAAAGAATTAAGTCTTTGGATGAGCTCAACCCAGGTTCACTACTCACTTCAGTTTGACCTTGGGCAAGTCACATGTCATCTCTGTCCATGTTTAAATGGGACTAGGAATTTCTTGGATCTCTTGGGTTGTTGTGAAGATTAAATGAGGAAGTATACGTAAGGTCCCGGGACACATACATGCTCAATAGCTAGAGGTTAGATATTGTTCTCAGGGGTGGAACCTACGGAACACAGATTGCTCAGTGGTCAGACACAGCACACCCTGGGTGACTGGTCACATATGACGCACAGCAATGACCACAGAGGGTCATATGATCTGAAGGAAGGGAAGGTCAAAGGCCATGCACTGGGGCAATGCTGTTACAGCAGTGGGACCCACTTAGCACTGAGTGGGTGATTGCTGACATGGGTCTGCATGTGATATGGTTTGGCTGTGTCCCCACCCAAAATCTCATCTTGAATGGTAGTCCCCATAATCCCCATATGTCAAGGGAGAGACCAGGTAAAGGTGATTGAATCATGGGAGTGGTTCCCCCATACTGTTCTCGTGATAGTGAGTGAGTTCTCATGGGACTGATGGTTTTGTAAGTGTTTGGTAGATCCTCCTGCATTCATTTCTCCTTCCTGCCACCCTGTGAAGAGGTGCCTTCTGCCATGATTGTAAGTTTCCTGAGGCCTCCCCAGCCATGCCGAACTGCGAGTCAATTAAACCTCTTTTCTTTATAAATTACTCAGTCTCTGGCAGTTCTTTATAACAGTATGAAAAGGGACTAATACAGGGTGCTTTCTGCTTGGGGAGCTCTATCTTCTCAGCCTGCCTGGTGGCCTTGGATGGTGGGGACCTCAAAAACTGGCTAGAAGTGGGGGGTGGCCCCTGGACAGGGGCTGGGGAAAGGAGGTTCAAAAACTGGCTGGAAGTGGGGGGTGGCCCCTGGACAGGGGCTGGGGAAAGGAGGTAGACAGGCCAAGATACTGAGACGTGAAGTCTGCCCTTTGTCTGTGACTGCAAGCATGCTGAAGATCTAAGGAGGTGGCACTAGGGGCCAGTATGGAGAGGCTTTCATTTCTTCCAGGCTCAGAGAGGGAAGGTCACTTTCCTAAGGTCACACAGCCAGCAAATAACAGAGCCGGATTTAGAACTCAATTCTGTCTGACTCCACAACTCCATGCTCCTGCTGAAGTAAAATAAAAATACAGTGATGACTCTCTAAATTTAGTGTTTTATTTGGGAAGAAAGAATTGCAATTTGGGGCATACACATAGATTCAGTGGTTTTCAGTATGTTTGAAGAACAAAGAGCAGGTTGGACGTTTTATAAAAAGGAGAAAGGGGCTGGTCATGGTGGCTAATGCCTGTAATCTCAGTGCTATGGGAGGCCTAGGCAGGAGGATCATTTGAGCCCAGGAGTTTGAGACTAGCCTGATCAACACAGTGAGACCCCACCCTACCAAAAATAAAAATAAAAATTAGCCAGGCATTGTGGTGCACACCAGTAGTCTCAGCTATTTGGGAGGCTGAAGCAGGAGGATCGGTTGTGTCCAGGAGGTTGAGGCTGCAGTAAGCTATGATCACACCACTGCAGTTCAACCTGGGCAACAGAGCAAGCCCTGTCTCAAAACAAAAAAAAAGGAGGGAAACGTATTGTCTTGAAAAAAAGTTCATTGGCACTAGCAAAGTTTTGGGGAGCTGGAAGCTGTGATTGGTGAGTCACAGGGGTGGGTAAAGCTACTCTTAGAGTTGCAGCAGGGTGTTTCAGTAGCTATGAGATAAAACTGGTCTTAGGGTAACAACAGGCAGTTTCAGCAGCTGGGCTTCTGCAAAATTTAATTCTTGGAGCAGGTGCGTTGTGCTCTGAGTGCCTTCTCTGCCCGGATACAACAAGAATGACTCACTTTGTATATAATCAACCATCACACTCTTAACCATCACCCCACACCGCTGCCTGGTGAAAATGCTGATTGCCCTTGCTTCTGGCTGGTGATTTATTTTTTATTTGTAATTTTTTTTTTTTTTTTTTTTTTTTGGAGAAACACAGTCTCATCATCTTGCCCAGGCTGGTCCTGAACTCCTGGGCTGAAGTGATCCTCCCGCCTCCCAAAGTGCTGAGATTCCAGGCACAGAGCCATTGTGTCCAGCCTGTTTGGTAAATTTTTAAATTTATTTTATTTTATTTTATTTTTTTCTGAGACAGAGTCCCTCTCTGTTGCTCAGGCGGGAATACAGTGGTGCAATCTTGGCTCACTGCAACCTCCACTTCCCAGGTTCAAGCCATTCTCATGCCTCAGCCTCCCGAGTAGCTGGCATTAGAGGTGCCTGCCACCACGCTTGGCTAATTTTGGTATTTTTAGTAGAGACAGGGTTTCACCATGTTGGCCAGGCTGGTCTCGAACTCCTGACCTCAAGTGATCCGCCTGCCTCGGCCTCACAGAGTGCTGGGATTACAGGCGTGAGCCCCTGCAGCTGGCTAGAAAATAATTTAAGTCTTGATCGTCAAATGTGGGAGCAATGCAGCTCTCGACCATCAGCACAGCTGAGGACCGCTGTGCGTCCCTTGTCTGGGGGACTCTGGTTTCCTTTCACCCTCCAGGAGAGGCTGAGGAAGGAATACTTTCTGGGGAGCTTCCAGCAGTGCAGGGGCCACCAGGCCAGCTGGGTCGGCTGGGATTTGCCTCAGCAGTCTTCAGATCACAGCCTGTCCTCTGCCCAGCTGTGACTCCCCAGTGTCCCTGGCCATCTCCAGAAGCCTCCACCTACTCCTTCAAGGCCGGGCCCCTCCCTCCTTCCCTTGCTCCCTCCTGTTCCTGACCTCCAGGGACATAGACGCCTACCCAACCTTGCCCAATACTTGGCCCTGATCTTGTCCCGCCCCAGCTGTCAGTTATCAGACCTCAGAAGAGGGAACAACACCTCCCACCCCAAAACCCCAGCTCCCTGCACTTCCCCAGCTTTCATTCGTGAGTGTGCAGGAGGGGACGGGGAGGGAAGGAATTATGTAAATACCGTGAAAGAAAATGACGCGGCTACAGCTAAGGCTTTCTAAAGTGGAGTCGGGAGACCGTGGGAGGATCGCACTCACACCTGCTGAAGGTCAAATCGCAGAATGTGCCAATCGGTTTGGCTAACAACTGAAGTCAGAATCCACTGCCTTCAACATCTCTTAGCTGGGAGTACCCTGATGAACTAACCAATCAGAATGGGCTTGCGATAGAGGATTTCCGCCCAGCCAATGAACTGCCTCCGAAAACAACTTTTTGTGGAAATCCCTTATAAAAAACCTCTCCTGCCCTTGCCTTCCGGGATGCTATTCAGGGTTGCCCTGAAAAGTCCTATCTGATTCAGTGTATGCGAGTCGTAGTTGTTTCCTATGTAAATGCTATTTCTTTTGACTTTTTTTTTTTTTGAGACAGAGTCTCACTCTGTTGCCCAGGCTGGAGTGCAATGGCGAGATCTCAGATCCCTGCAACCTCTGCCTCCCAGGCTCAAGCGATTCTCCTGCCTCAGCCTCCTGAGTAGCTGGGATTACAGGCGCCACCACGCTGAGCTAATTTTTTGTATTTTTAGCAGAGACAGCGTTTCACCATGTTGACCAGGCTGGTCTTGAACTCCTGACTTCAAGTGATCCGCCTACCTTGGCCTCCCAAAGTGCTGGGATTACAACAGGCGTGAGCCACTGCGCCCGGCCCCTAAAGGTTCTTTAAAACTCCAGCTGAGGCTGGGTGCGGTGGCTCACGCCTGTTGTAATCCCAGCACTTTGGGAGGCCGAGGCAGGCGGATCACTTGAGGTCAAGAGATGGAGATGATCCTGGCCAACATGGTGAAACCCCGTCTGTACTAAAAACACAAAAATTAGCTGAGTGTGGTGGTGTGTGCCTGTAGTCCCAGCTACTTGGTAGGCTGAGGCAGGAGAATCCCTTGAACCCAGGAGGCAGAGGTTGCAGTGAGCTGAGATTGTGCCACTGCACTCCAGCCTGGTGTCAGAGCAAGACTCTGTCTGAAAACAAAATCAAACCAAAACCCAGCTGAGTGTTCAGGGCCCTGGCTGGTGCATGCCTTGTGTGGAGTAGCACATGTCATTTCCAATGTACTCAGCCTGCTGTTTTAACTCAGCACTTGTCCTTATCCAACATTGCATCTCAGCTTATCTATGTGCTTATTGTCTTTTTCTGTTGTCAGCATGAAAAAGCTCTGTTCATTCTACACATATTTAAGGAGCACCTACTGCGTGCCCGGTCCTGGTCTAGACACTGAGGACACAGCACTGAATATCATAGCCCTAAACCCCTGCCTCATGGAGTTTAGACTCAATTTTGGGGAAACAAAGAATAAAAAAATTAACAAGCAAAATAAGTAATGAGTGAGATGGTGTTAGATGCTATGGAGAGAATAAATTATGGCGGGTGGCGGGTGGTAAGGTGTGCCACTTGGGAGTTAGGGGAGAAGACTCAATTTTAAATAGGGTGATCAGGGCCAGGCTTGGTGGCTCATGCCTGCAATCCCAGCACTTTGGGAGGCCATGGTGGAGAGACTGCTTGAGGCTAGGAGTTTGAGACCAGCCTGGGCAACATAGCAAGACCCTTTCTCTAAAAAAAAAAAAAAAAAAATGTTTTTTTAATTAGCTGGGTGTGTTGTGTGTGCTGTAGTCCCAGCTACTTGAAATACTTTGGTGGGAGGATTGTTTGAGACCAAGAGATCAAGGCTGCAGTGAGCTACGATCGAGACACTGCACCCCAGCCTGGGCAGCAGAGTGAGACCATACCTCTAAAATAATAATAATAATAATAGTAATAGAGTGGTTAGCAAGGGCCTTCCAAAGAAGGTGACAGCAAGTGCAAAGGTCCTGCAATAGAACCATGCTTGGGATGTTTTAAGAACATCAAGGAGGCCAGGGTGGATGGAGCAGAGTAAGTGATGGGGAGATGATGGCAGATGAGTCAGAGAAATGGAAGAGGAGGTCAGATCTGTAGGCTCCTGGGTTATGGTATGGACTTTAGTTTTTAGAGATATGGGGAGCCATGGGAGGGTTTAGAGCAGGGGAGGTGCATTATCCAACTTCAGTCTAACGTGAGCCCTCTGGCTGTCATGATGAAAATTGATTTAGCATCCATGACAATTCTCAGCTGTATCAGTCATTACTATAATTGCAAAATGACTTTTCTTTTCTTTTCTTTTCTTTTCTTTTTTTTTTTTTGACAGGGTCTCATTCTGTCACCCACGCTGGAATGCAATGGTGTGATCATAGCCTGCAGCCTCGAACTCCTGGGCTCAAGCGATCCTCCCACCTTAGCCTCCCCGGTAGCTGAGACTATAGGAACACATCACCACACCCAGCTAATTTTTAATTCTTTTGTAGAGACAGAGTCTCAAACTCCTGGCCCCAAGCAACCCTCCTGCCTCAGACTCCCAAAGTGCTGGGATTACAGGTATAAGCCACTGTGCCTGGCTGTAAAATGATTTTTCTAACTCTATCATTATTTTATTTATTCATTTATTTTTTGAAATGGGGTCTCACTATGTTCCCCAGGCTGGTACCATCATTATTTTGATATTGATAGTTGGCATTCTCCAGAAAGGAAGAACACAGTCATCCTGGGGTCATTGTCTCCCTCCACCCCCTGGCCAATCACTTTCCTTTTACTTATTTATCCTCAGCACTCCTAGATTTTTATTTAAGTCAGTGTTTCTAAATGCATTAGTGTTGTTATTTTATGCTCAAACTGTCTCAATTTTAGCCAGTGGGAGCTTCTTCAAGCTGGTTGCTGGCCTTTCTGACATGTTCCCATTATTCTTTGAGCACCTCCTTGCTTTGGGGCAAAACAAGATGTTCCAGGCCCACTTTGCACTTTCTCTGACCCTGGAGTCAACCATTTCTCCTAGAGCCCTGAATCCCTTGAGTGGAAACGAGGAT
This sequence comes from Hylobates moloch, assembly GCF_009828535.3. NCBI lineage: Eukaryota > Metazoa > Chordata > Mammalia > Primates > Hylobatidae > Hylobates > Hylobates moloch. The sequence continues at coordinate 19,561,291 of NW_026652287.1, read as the reverse complement.
CTGGGCACTGGATGCTTTCATTGTTTCTTTTTATATTCTCTTTTCTTTCTTCCTTCCTTCCCCTCCTCACCCCTCCCCTCCCTCCCTCTCTCTCTCTCTCTCTCCTTCCTTCTTTCTTTCCTTCCTTCCTTCCTTCCTTCATCTTTCTTTCTCCTTCCTTCCTTCCTTTCCTTCCGTTCCTTCCTTCCCTTCCTTCCCTTCCCTTCCCTTTCCCTCCCTCCCTCCCTTCCTTCCTTCCCTCCTTTCTTTCTTTCTGCCTTTCTTTCTCTTTCTTTCTGTCTTTCCTCTCTTTCTTTCTCTCCCTCCCTCTCTCCCTCCCCTCCCCTCCCTCCCTCCTTTCCTTCCTTCATCCTTCCTTCCTTCTTTCCTTCCTTCCTTCCTCTCTTTCTCTTTCTTCTGAAACAGTGTCTTGCCCTGCTGCCCAGGGTGGAGTGCAGTGGCGTAACCATGGCTCACTGCAGACTTGACCTCCCAGGCCCAAGTGATCCTCTTACTTCAGCCTTCTGAGAGGCTGGGACTACAGGTGCATGCCACAATACTGGCTGAATTTTTTTTTTTTTTTTTGGTAGAGAAAAGGTCTGACTATGTTGCCCAGATTGGTCTCAAGTTACTGACCTCAAGTCATCCTCCTGCCTCAGCCTCCCAGAGTTCTGGGATTACAGATGTGAGCCACTGCACCCAGCCTACACTCGTTGTTTCTGGGGTGTCATTGCCCCTGGTGTCACTCAGTGGACAGAGCCAGGAATGACATAGATATGTTTCCAGATTTTGACATGTAAATATGAAAAGTCATGAGTTCCTACTGATAGCTCCAATTCCAGCTTAATATCACAGTATTCTTCCTGGGCTTGTAGCTTTCCATGTTTGTATTTTTCTTTTCCTATGGTGATACACCTGGATCCCAAATCAGCACTATATTTATTAATTTGCTTAATCCTAAAATACAAGAGAATGGTTTCAAACTTGTTATACTACTGTGAAAAAAACAAACCTATGACACAAAATTTAAAATTCAGCCTGGGCATGGTGGCTCACACCTGTAATCCCAGAACATTGGGAGGCTGAGGCAGGCAGATCACTTGAGGTCAGGAGTTCAAGACCAGCCTGGCTAACGTGGTGAAAGCTCGTCTCTACTAAAAATACAAAATTAGTGGTGGGCACCTGTAATCCCAGCTACTTGGGAGGCTGAGGCAGGAGAATTGCTTGAACTCAGGAGGCGGAGGTTGCAGTGAGCCGAGATCGCACCACTGCACTTCAGCCTGGGCGACAGAGCGAGACTCCATCTCCTACCCAAACACTACCACCTTCCTTTCAGTTGTCCTTCCTTCCTCCCTCTCTCCCTCCTTCCTTCCTTTCTTCCCTCCCTCCCTCCCTCCACTCCTCCCTCCCTCCCTCTCTTCCTACCTTAGATTGAAAGTATGCAGTTGAAGAACTGTGTGAAAAAGTTACTTGGGGCCAGACGCAGTGGCTCACACCTGTAATCCCAGCCGAGATCAGTCTTAAAAAAAAAAAAAAAGGTAGTTGGGTTACTTCTTCCCAGACCCCTATTCCCTTTAGTGTGCTTATGTTTATTTAATACAATCAGGATTATTTATTGTATTTATTTAACTACAATCAGGAGAAAACCTCTTTAGGGGTTTTCTCCATTCTATCGAGTTGAATGGATTTTTTTGTTTATTTGTTTTCAGAGACAGGGCCTCACTATATTGCCCAGGCTGGTCTTGAACTCCTGGGCTCAAGTGATCCTCTTACCTCAGACTCCCAAAGTGTTGAGACAACAGGCACGAGCCACTGTGCCCAGCCTCTTCATTCTTTTTTTTTTTTTTGAGATGGAGTCTCGCTCTGTCACCCAGGCTGGAGTGCAGTGGTGCGATCTTGGCTCACTGCAACTTCCGCCTCCTGGGTTCAAGCAATCCTCCTGCCTCAGCGTCCCGAGTAGCTGGGACTACAGGCGCCCGCCACGATGCCTGGCTAATTTTTGTATTTTTAGTAGAAACGGGATTTCCTCATGTCGGCCAGGCTGATCTTGAACTCTTGACCTTGTGATCCACCCGCCTCAGCCTCCCAAAGTGCTGTGATTACAGGCGTGAACCACCACGCCTCATTCTTTTTTTTTTTGAGACGGAGTCTCGCTCTGTTGCTCAGGCTGGAGTGCAGTGGCGCAATCTCGGCTCACTGCAAGCTCCACCTCCCAGGTTCACGCCATTCTCCTGCCTCAGCCTCTCCGAGTAGCTAAGACTACAGGCGCCCGCCACCATGCCCGGCTAATTTTTTGTATTTTATGTAGAGACGGGGTTTCACCATGGTCTTGATCTCCTGACCTCGTGATCTGCCCGCCTCGGCCTCCCAAAGTGCTGGGATTACAAGCGTGAGCCACCGCGCCCGGCCCACCTCATTCTTTTTTATAGCTGCATAGTATTCCATTTCCCAGCTGTTGTGTGGTTTATTTAATGAAGCTTCTATGTATGGGCTTGAGAGTGTTTCCAATAGTTTAAAATTACAAACAATGCTGCAATAAATAACCTTATGGATAAATACTTAGAGGTGGGATTGCTGGGTCAGAGGTAGATGCCCTTGGTGTTTTGTTAGACATTACTATTTCTGTCTTTTGCATACCCACTAGCAACGTGCATGTGCCTGTTTCTCCAGGCTCACCAACAGGCTATGTTGTCAAGCTTCTAAACTTTTTTTTTTAATCTCATAGAAAGAAATGATATCTCAGTGTAGTTTATTTAAAGTTTTTGTTTTTGAAAACACGTACTCTTTATCTAGTTTCTCCCAGTGATAACAACTTATGTAACCAGAGTATAAATATCAAAATCAGGAAATTGACTTTGATATGGAACTTTTTTTTTAACTTTTTAAAATTTTTTGAGACAGGGTCTCTGTTACCTAGGCTGGAGTGCAGTGGTGCAATCTCAGCTCACTGCAACCTCCGCCTCCCGGGTTCAAGCAATTCTCGTGCCTCAGCCTCCCGAGTAGCTGAGATTACAGGTGTGTGCCACCATGCCCAGCTAAATTTTTTTTGGATTTTTAGTAGAGATGGGGTTTCACCATCTTGCTCAGGCTGGTCTTGAACTCCTGAGCTCAAGTGATCCTCCCACCATGGCCTCCCAAAATGCCGGGATTACAGGCATGAGCCACCGAACCCGGCCTGATATGGTACTTTAAATTACAAATCCCAGCACTTTGGGAGGCCGTGGTGGGAGGATCGCTTGAGCCCAGGAGTTTGAGACAAGCCAAGCAAAAAAGTAAGACTCCATCTCTTCAAAAACTCAAAAAAATTAGGCAGGTGTGGTGGTGCCTGTAGCCCAGCTACCTGGGAGACTTAGGTGAGAGAATCGCTTGAGCCTGAAAGATTGAGGCTTCAGTGAGCTATGATTGCACCACTGCATCCCAGCCTGGAAGACAAAGTGAGACCCTGTCTCAAACCCAAGAAAACAAAAATCCAAAAACCAAATTACAGACCTTATTCAGATTTCAGCAGTCTTTACATGCACTCTGTTTTCATTGTATATTTCTTACTTCTTCTCCTTCTCCTTCTTCTGGACAGAGTCTCACTCTGTCATCCAGGCTGGAATGCAGTGGCATGATCTCAGCTCACTGCAACCTCCACCTCCCGGGTTCAAGCGAATTTCCTGCCTCAGCCTCCCCAGTAGCTGGGACCACAGGCACATGCCACCACCCGGCTAATTATTTTGTATTTTTAGTAGAGACGGGGTTTCACAATGTTGGTCAGGCTGGTCTTGAACCCCTGACCTCACATGATCTGCCTGCCTCGGCTTCCCAAAGTGCTGGGATTATAGACATTAGCCACTGCACCTGGCCTCTTCTTTTTTGAATGGTTAAGTATAGAGTTTGTTTTCACCCGAAGCTTGAGGTTGGATACTCAGGAGCATCGCTTCATGTTACCCTGAATGTACCATTCAGGGTATATGCTCTCTCACCATATATTTCTCTGAATGTTTATTTTCAGTGTAGCTTTAATTTGCATTTCTCCTATAGTGGAAGAAGCAAGCATTTTTCATAAATATAATGGTCACTTCTACATCTTTGTTCATGAATTATTTGCTGATGCTTTTTGCCCATGTTTTCTGTCTGGTTTTCACATTTTCCTTCTCAAACCTTTTCTTTCTTTCTTTCTTTCTTTCTTTCTTTCTTTCTTTCTTTCTTTCTTTCTTTCTTTCCTTCCTTCCTTCCTTCCTTCCTTCTTTTCTTTCTTTCTTCCATCCTTCCTCCCCCGCTTCCCTTCCCTTCCCTTCCCTCCCCTCCCTCCCCTCCCCTTCCCTTCTCTTCCTTTTCTCTCTCTCTTTCTCTCTCTCCTTTTTGACAACGTCTTGCTCTGTTGCCCAGGCTGTAGTGCAACTCACTGTAGCCTCGACTTCCCAGGCTCAAGCAATCCTTCCCCCTTGGCCTCCCAGTAGCTGGGACTGAGGCAGAAATTAAAATAATAATAATAATAAGTACTACATGTATTCACTCCAAGAGAAGAGCTAAGGCCCAGAATGTGGCAAGGCAAGGGTTAAAAAAGAAGAACAAGTTTTCCTCTGCTTAGCAGCTCACTTCAAGGACAGTTATAAGATAACGGGCTGTCGGAAGAGCCAAGGCCAGAGGAATGGGCTCCAGACACCGCCCTCCACCCCACCGCCCGCCTCCAGAGCAAGGTTGAAGGAAAGAAAAGAGAGAAAGACAAATTCTTTTATTGCTATTCCTTTCCTTGGTCTCTTAAGCATGACTATGTTTTACAAACCTCTCTATTTAGCCAGTTCTTGTTTTTCTTTTGACGCAGCTACAAGGCCACCAGCTATGCACGGCCACAAGTTATGCACTATATGATTAACTACTTTTGTTTTACTTTTGTAAGCCCGCTTATAAAAACCCCACAATATCTTTGTTCTAGGCTCAGCTTTTTGGATGTGAATCCACTGAGCCAGTGCGTACCTTAAAATAAACATCCTCCTGTTCTCTCTATTGGTCTCTCCGTTTCTCAGTTTCCCACAACAGGACTACAGGTGTGCACCACCAAGCTCAGCTAATTTTTATATTTTATAGAGACAGAGTCTTGCCAGGTTTCCTAGGCTGGTCTCAAACTCCTGCGCTCAAGCATTCCTCCCACCTTGGCCACCCAAAGTGCTGTGATTACAGGCGTGAACCACTCACCTGGCCTTCCCTCTCAAATTTTAAGAGTTCCTGATATATTATATGATATATGTTGATATATATATATATGATATATGTTGCAAATACTTTCTGCTGGTCTGTCAGATGTCTTTTGACTTTGCTTATTGAGTTTTTTGACATGAAAAAGTTAAAAAATTTATACAGTCATGCATTAATCTTTCATTGCATCTAGGTTTTTTTTTTTTTTTTTTCTTTTGAGACAAAGTCTCATTTTGGTTACTCAGGCCGGAGTGCAGTGGTGCAATCTCGACTCTCTGCAGCCTCGACCTTCCGGGCTCAGGTTATTTTCCTACCTCAGTCTCCTGAGTAGCTGGGACTGTAGGCGCACCTCACTGCGCCCGGCTACTTTTTTGTATTTTTAGTAGAGACGGGGTTTCACCATGTTGCCCAGGCTGGTCTTGAACTCCTGAACTCGAGCAATCTGCCCACCTTGGCCTCCCAGAGTGTTGGGATTACAGGCGTGAGCCACCGCGCCCGATGGCATCTAGGTTTTGAGTAGTAGTTAGACAGCTTTTTCCCACACACATAAAAAAGGGTACTTGAGGGACAATAGGAAAAGTTGGAATAAAGACTCTGCATAACTGTATTAAATAAATGGCAAATACCATAAAGTAAATCTGGCCGGGCGCGGTGGCTCACGCCTGTAATCCCAGCACTCTGGGAGGCTGAGGCAGGCGGATAACCTGAGGTCAGGAGTTCAAGACCAGCCTGGCCAACATGGGGAAACCCTATCTGTACTAAAAATACATAAACTAGCTGGGCGTGGTGGTGCGCGCCTGTAATCCCAGCTACTCAGGAGGATGAGGCAGGAGAATCGCTTGAACCCGGGAGGCGGAGGTTGCAATGAGCCGAGACCGCGTCACTGCACTCCAGTCTGGGCGACAGATGGAGATTTTTGTCTTGTCTCAAAAAAAAAAAAAAAAAAGTTTGGGGAAGTGTGCTAAACTGGGTTTGCGTAGGTGGAAGGGGCGGCCGGGCCCTTTAAGGTGGGTCCCGCTCAGTAGGCCTCCCCTCGCCCCAGCCCCTCCCACCCCGGAAGGGCTCGGCCCAAGCCCGGCCCCGCCCGCCCGCCCTCGGCCCCGCCCGCCCGCCCGCCCGCCCGCCCTCGGCCCCGCCCGCCCACGGCGGAGCGCAGTCACGTGACCGGGGCTGCGGCGCGCGGCATTGTACGGTCATGGTGGGCCAGATGTACGGCTCCCCAGGCAGCTGCCTTGCCCGGGCGCTGACGCGGGCGCTGGCGCTGGCCCTGGTGCTGGCCCTGCTGGTCGGGCCGTTGCTGAGCGGCCTGGCGGGGGCGATCTCAGCGCCGAGGGGCCGCTGGGAGGGCGATGGGCGGGTCACTCCAGCCTCCCGCAGCCGCTCGGTGCTCCTGGACGCCTCGGCGGGCCAGCTGCTTCTGGTGGACGGCCGCCACCCTGACGCCGTGGCCTGGGCCAACCTCACCAACGCCATCCGCGAGACTGGGTAAGGATTGGCTTGTCCCCACGCAGGGCCATCGGGGGAGGGGGGGGGTGGGTAGGCGCCGGACCTCGCCTGTTCCCGGGACCGGCCTCTTGCCGGGTGGGAGCGCCCGTTTCTCTGGGGATCAGCTACTCCCGAGGCTGCAGCACCGCCCTGTGGGCCAGGTCCCCTGTTTGGGAGCGGGCTACTGCGGCATCCCTCACCTCATGGGGCTAATCCCTTGCCTTCAGCCAGTGGTGACAGTACTTCTGTCCCCAAGAGGCCAGTTCCCTACCACCGAGGCCGCAGTGCCTGCATCTGGATCAGGTCCATGGCTGGTGGATAACTTCCATCCTCAAGGGGACCAGCTCCCTTCCCTAGACTTTGCCTTCTCACCCCATGGAGGCCAGCCCCCTGTCCCCAGGCCTGAGGGGTGATGAGAACTCAGCAGGAGGTTAACTCTCACCTGCTTGGCTGTGGCTTGCTCGTGGGTGCCAGCCCCCTGCCTCCCTTCCAGTGCCAGGTCAGCAGGACTGAACCTGGGTTCCAGGCTAGTCCAAAAGCAGAGGATCCCTAAAGTCACATAGACCCATTTAGTGCCCTGCTAGGGCTCTGCTCCTCCCTTGTCTTCTGTGTCCTGGTCCAAGGGGAAGTCCTTGGCTGGATGCTGTGTTTGGCAGCCATGCTCACCATCTTTATTGCTGGCACCCAGGCTGTCATTCTGATGTGTGAGTCTCACCTAACTCCTCCGCCTGTCTGGGCTCCCGTTTCCCCATCTGTGGCCCAGATTTTGAGGATGTGCTCTAGTTGGGTGGTCATGTGCTGCAAGTTCTGTACAAGGGCTTGTGCCCATTCATTTATTCATTACCCTGATGGTTGGCCTTAGGGACACAGCTGAGCAGCTCTCTCTACTCAGTGGGAGAGACAGACAGCGATAGAAGAGAAATCAGAGTCAGTGGGAGTGGGAAGGATCAGTTTCAAAGCCTTGTCGGCAGGGCCCAGATGCTGGATCAGGCTGTGCTGGGGGATCTTAGGGAACCCAGGGTGCATCCGTCATATCCTAGTGCCCAGATGATGCTAGGGAACCCTAGCACTAGGATGTGCCCAGGATGTGGTCTGTGCTCAGACCACAGTGCCCCCTCCAGCAGAAAGGGCCTCCTCCCACTGCAGCCCCTATCCATTTTGCTGGCATGCATTGACTTCTGCAGGTGTTAGGGAGACACAGGATGCCGAGGACACCCCCATTCTGGTGGCACTTGGGGGGTACATCAAATAGATGTGAGATTTGGGGGAGATATTTGCTGCAGACACAGGGGTTCTGGGTGGGGTCAATCTGGGAAGCCTCCCAGAGAGAGGAGGCCACAGAGTGAGCTGGCATCTGTGGAGGGAACTGAAGCTTTGTGGCTGGCCTCGGGGGCCACTGGGACTCTGGGATCTGGTGACCCATTCTTTGCTGACTCACTCATGTTTTTGGCATAGCAGAATCAAGAGGGCATGATAGAACTGTTCAGGGGAGGAGGGGCAGGAGCGAGGCCCAGCATGGGGAGGGGACTTTGGCCTCTGGAGGCCCCTGCTGGGCTGTGTTGCTCTTGACTATGGTAAACATGGAAGTGGAGAGAAGGCTTCCTTGATTGTGCTGGATGGAAAGTTCTTCCAGGCTCAGCCCCTCCGCTGTGTGACCTTGGGCAAATCCCTTCACCTCTCTGAGCATGTTCCCTCATCTCAAGGTAGGGCCAAAAGGGTCATGGAAATTCATTGGGGTCACGGAAAGCACTGTTTATTTATTTTTATTTGTCTTTTATTTTTTGAGACATAATTTCACTCTGTTGCCCAGCTGGAGTGCAGTGGCACGATCTTGGCTCACTGCAACCTCCCCACCCTGGGTTCAAGCGATTCTCGTGTCTCAGCCGCCCAAGTAGCTGGAATTACAGGTGTGAGCCACCATGTCTGGCTAATTTTTGTATTATTAGTAGAGATGGGCTTTCACCATGTTGGCCAGGCTGATCTCAAACTCCTGACCTCAGGCGATCTGCCCATCTCGGCCTTTCTGGCTTGTTTTCGGCACCCTCTCTGGTCCCCTCCTCTTACGCCCACATGCCCCTTTCCCTTTGAGTTTGCCAGCACTTGAGGCTCTGATGCAGGGAAAACCATACAGCGAGCCCCATTTTACAGGCAGGAAACTGAGGTCCTCAGAGACAGCTGCTTGAAGACTCAGGGTCAGATGAAAGAAAGCCATAGGGGGTGTCCTGGCTCCTGATCAGCAGAATCTCTGATCTGTGGGGGACTCTGTGTCTTATTTCGGAGGGTGGGGGGCAGGAATTTGATGCCTCTGTTCACTCAGAATTGGGATCCCTCCTCCTTCCTGGTGAAATCCCCAGATTTTGCCACTGGGGATCCTGGGATTATCAGGATAAATTCTCCCTACACCATAATCCTTCGTCTTTTATATTTTTTAAAAAAGGTTTTTTGTTTTTTTTTTCTGAGACAGGGTCTCACTGTGTTGTCCAGGCTCAAGTGCAGTGGTATGATCATGGCTCACTGCAGCCTTGAACTCCCAGGCTCAAAAAATCCTCCCACCTTGGCCTCCCAAGTAGCTGGGACTATAGATACGCACCCCCATGCCTGGCTAATTTTTAAATTTTCTTTTTTGTAGAAACAGGGGTCTTGTCATGTTGCCCAGGCTGGTCTTGAACTCCTGGGCTCAAGTGATCCTCTCACCTTAGCATCCCCAAATGTTGGGATTACAGATGTGAGCCACTGTGCTCGGTACCTTCTTTCAGTTGTGCCATATCTGACTTTGGGCCAACACCCCCACACAGCCTGGAAACATTTATGATTTGGTGCTTGGAGATCAGAGATGTCACTAGGAGCAGAGCCTGCCTCAGTCTAGCTCTGGCCTTGGTCCTGGGGAAGCTGTATGCTCCAACCTTACTTTGTCTTCCTTCCCTGATCTGATCCCACTGACCAGCACCTTATGGACGAGGTTGCTTAAAGTAAATCCCCATCCCATTGAGAGAGGAAGTGAATCAAAATAAGAGGGAATTAACAAATTTAGTAAACGGGGAAGCATTCCAAATCCACCAACCAACAGGCAAAAACAGCCAGTAAAATGGATAAATAAGGCCCAGCTGTTTCTTTGAACAATCACAAGAGATGAATCTATACTATCAAGAATGAGAAAGGCCAGGCGCTGTAGCTCACGCCTGTAATCCCAACGTTTTGGGAGACCGAGGCAGGAAGATGGCGAGAGGCCAGGATTTCGAGACCAGCTTGGGCAATGTGGTGAAGCCCTGTCTCTGCAAAAAAAAATTAAAAAATTAGCTGGGTGTGGTGGCGCATGCCTGTGGTCCCAGCTACTCGTTTGAGCCTGGGAAGTCGAGGCTGCAGTCAGTTGTGACTGTGCCACTGCACTGCAGCCTGGGCAGCAGAGTGAGACCCTGTCTCAAAAAAAAAAAAAAAAAAAAAAAAGGCTGAGATAGGAGTGATAGACACAGATATGGGGGGAGATACGGGGGGCATCCCACATAATGGAGAGCATCCAAGGCCATACTAGACTATGGAAGTGGGGTGCTGATATTTGTGAGATATTTGTGGCCCCCTGCTCGTATCAGTGGTCTGATTTTTTCAAATGTGGCCTCTTTCAAGAGGCACCTTGATTAGGCTCTTGAGCCATCTTAGAGACATTAGCTGCCCCTGGCATGAAATCGCAGTGTGGCCCATAGATTTTCCAGGAAAAAAAAAAAAAAAAGATTGAGGAAACAGACCTACCGCTGCCAACTTTTAATTTTTGTCAAGCAAGTGCATTAAAAACAAAGCAGGGCAATATTTGTCAACCCCCGTCAGCATTTATCTCATAAAAGATTGGCAATTTTAGAGCAAACAAGCAGAAAGGACATACTCTCTGAATAAGGAGTAGCCTTCTTTTGATTTTTTTTTTGAGATAGAGTCTGCCCTGTTACCTAGGCTGGAGTGCAGTGGCATGATCTTGGCTCATTGCAACCTCCGCCTCCTGGGTTCAAGTGATCTTCCTGCCTCAGCCTCCCTAGTAGCTGGGATTACAGGTGTGTGCCACTATACCCAGCTAATTTTTTTTTTTTTTTTTTTTGTGATTTTAATAGAGACGGGGTTTCACCATGTTGGCCAGGCTGGTCTTGAACTCCCGACCTCAGGTGATCTGCCCACCTCAGCCTCCCAAAGTGCTGGGATTACAGGTGTGAGCTACTGTGCCTGACTGAAGAGTAGTCTTTAATAAGTACATCTAGTTATAGACACACTCTAAAGTGTTTTTCTGGCCAGGTGCGGTGGCTTGTGCCTGTAATGCCAGCACTTTGGGAGGCCAAGGCAGGAGGATTGCTTGAGCCCAGGATTTTGAGACCAGCCTGGGCAACATGGTGAGACCCTATCTCTGCAAAAAATATAAAAAATTAGCTGGGCATGGTGGTGTGTGCCTGTAGTTCCAGCTACTCAGAAGCTGAGACAGGAGGTTTGCTTGAGTCCAGGTGAGGCTACAGTGAGCTGTGATCACACCACTGCACTCCAGCCTGGGTGACAGAGTGAGACCCTGTCTCAAACAAAACAAAACAAAAGAAAACAAAACAAATTTCTAGCAGTTTAGAAAGAGGGGATGGGATATGGGAAGTAAAAGCCTCTCCCTACCGTTCTTCCTAGATATAAACATTTTTAGCTTTTTTTTTTTTTTTTTGAGGTGGAGTCTCGCTCTGTTGCCCAGGCTGGAGTGCGGTGGCGCGATCTTGGGTCACTGCAAGCTCTGCCTCCCGGGTTCACGCCATTCTCCTGCCTCAGCCTCCTGAGTTGCTGGGACTACAGGTGTCCACCACCACACCTGGCTAATTTTTTGTATTTTTAGTAGAGATGGGGTTTCACCTTGTTAGCCAAGATGGTCTCGATCTCCTGACCTCGTGATCCGCTTGCCTTGGCCTCCCAAAGTGTTGGGATTACAGGTGTGAGCCACCGCCCCCGGCCTTTTAGCTGTTTCTTCCAGAATTTCCTATGCATAAAGAGGCCTAAACTTTCTTGCATACATATAGATGTAGAGGCATATGTGGTGTGTGATGCATTTACACATGGGCTTAGCCTGTGCATACCATTTGGACTTCTCGACTTTTTTTTGAACTTCATCTTTGACCTCTTTGCTCATCAGCACATGCAGTCTGCTATGGCACATATGATTATTGTATCAGGCCCCTAATGGTGGGTGTTTTGGGAAGGCCCATCTTTTCTGGCTTTGAAGAGAAGTCCTGCTGTGAAGAAGGGCCCTTATGCCCATCTCTGCAGGGCTGTATGAGCATCTGGCCAGGGAATGGGTTCCTAACCACTGCCCGTCTCCAGGGCCTCAGTGCCGAGGCCTTGGCTGAGCCCACCCTTGCTAGAAGGGGCAGCTCTCACCAGGTGTGCCCTGGAGGAGGCCACTGGCCGCTCAGTTACTACTGGGGCTCACGGCTGCACAGCTATTTTGGTTTTACGCAGTTTGTCCGAGGTCTCCTTTGATCCACTGCCAGCTTTTATCACGAGGGGATCTGCATATTGGGCCGTGTTATAGTCTTCCTCCCGTCTCACACTCGCTGGGTCTCCTCAAACTCCTACCCCCTCAGATTCTTTTTTTTTTTTTTAAATGAGACAGCATCTTGCTCTATTGCCTGGACTGGAGTACAGTGGTGTGGTCATAGCTCACTGCAGCCTGGGCTCAAGCGATCCTCCCATCTTAGCCCCAGCCTCCTGTGACTATAGGCAAGCACCATCACACCTGGTTAATTTATTTTGTATTTTTTGTAGAGAGGGGGTCTTGCTTTGTTGTCCAGGCTGGTCTCTCACTCCTGGCCTCAAGCAATCCTCCCACCTCGGCCTCCCAAAGCACTGGGATTACAGGCATGAGCCACTGCGCCATCCCCTCTCAGATTCTTGATGAGACAAATAGTGAGTGCATAATGTGTGTTCTCTCCTGACACATGCCACAGCAGTCCTCTGAAGGGGGAGTCACTCTGCCCATTTTACAGATGAGAAAACCGAGGCCCCGAGAGGTAAAGCAGTTTGCCCAAAGGTACACAACCAATAAGGGATCTACCCAGGTATTCAGAGCAAGTCGGAGGGACCCACAAGCCCGAACTCTTTGTCTTCCATTCTCCTTGAAATTTAAAAATCTAATTTTTTTCCCTTGTTTTTTTTTTCTGTCCTTATCTGTGATGCTATGTGAATAATTAGCCCGAAGTTCATGGCTGTCATCTGCATTTGATAAGAACTATACCTCCTTGCCCCCAACACTCCCCCACAAACCTGAGTTGAGTTAGAGGCGCAGAGCATTCACTCAAGAATGTTAGTCTCAGCTCTGCCGCTCACCTGCTGTGTGACCTTGGGCAAATCACTTCATCTAACTGTATTATGTGGGAGCCTCGGTTCTCCACATCTGTAAAATGGGGAGAATAAAACCCATGTCATACGGTTGTTGGAATAATTTTTTTTTTTTTTTTTTTGACAGAGTCTCACTCTGTCACCCCGGCTGGAGTATAGTGGCACAATCTTAGCTTACTGTAACCTCCCGGGTTCAAGCGATTCATGCCTCAGCCACCAGAGTAGCTGGGACTATAGGCACGCACCACCACACCCAGCTAATTTTTGTAGTTTTAGTAGAGACGAGGTTTCACCATGTTAGCCAGGCTGGTCTCAAACTCCTGACCTCAAGTGATCGCCCTCCTCGGCTTCCCAAAGTGCTGGGATTATAGGCGTGAGCCACCAAGCCCTGGCTATTTTTGGAAGAATTTAGAGTTACATAAAAATGTGAGTACTTACCACAGTTTCTGGGGCTATTGTAATTCCCTGTATCAAGGCCCCACTAAAGATCCCCACAGCCCCACCCTGCTGGCCCCAAAGTACTTTGCTTTGGAACATTCAGAACTCAGGCTTCCTCCTTTTACTTTCTCTCTTCTCCTCACCCGGCAAACTCCTATGTAAACTTCAAAACCCAGAATAGCTGTCACCTCTTCTGTGATGCCTTCACAGATTGTAGTCAGATAATTGTAGCAGCAGCAGTATACCTCCTCAGGACAACCCCTTGACACTTTATTCGTTTTTCCGTCATAATGGTTACCCCGTTATGTCCTTATCTGTTTTCATGCCGTTCCCCTCCGCTGCCACTAGCTTTTTGAAGGCCAGATGAACATCATTCATCCTTAGACACCCTCAGTGTCTGGCACCCAGTAGGCACTCAAAAAGGCTTGCTTACTGAAGGTATCAGGTGTGGGCATTTTTGAGTCTTTCCCTCTCCAGAGTCTTCTCCAGGGCTGAGCTATTCCTGTCCTGGAAGTGTTCGATGGCTTTTTAGCCAACTTCCCATGAGACAGCCCTGGCCAAGCCTGCCTCTCCCTGTCTTGCAGCCTCTTCAAGGTCTCTTAAGTGTCTTCCTGTTGCCCTCATTTTCTTAATGGAAATTGCCTTTAAAAATGCTCCCCCCCAACTAGTTATAGAAATGACATGAGTGAATATTTTTGTGTCCTTGGAGCAAAAATGATATCTAGGACCATGAAGGAAAAGATTGATCTGGCCACACAAAAATGAAAATGTCTATATGGCAAGAACAAATGCAAAAACCAATTAAAACATAAACATATTTCTCTTATTATTATTTTAGAGACAGGGTCATGCTCTGTCATCCAGGCTGGAGTGCATGGCGTGATCATAACTTACTGCAGCCTCAAATTCTTGGGCTCAAGTGATCTTCCTGCCTCAACCTCTTGAGTAGCTGGGACTACAGGCACACCCCACTGCACCTGTAACTTTTAAATTATTTCGTGTAGACAGAGTCTTGCTTTGTTTCCCAGGCTGGTCTTGAACTCCTGGCCTCAAGTGATGCTCCTGCCTTAGCCTCCTAAGGCATCAGCCACTGCACCTGGCCCCTCCCCACTCGCCTCCCTCCCTCCCCCTCCCCTCCCCTTGTTTTTTCTTTTTCTAGACAGAGTCATGCTCTGTCACCCAGGCTGGAGTGCAGTGGCGCCATTTTGCTCACTGCAACCTCTGCCTCCCAGGTTCAAGTGATTCTCCTGCCTCAGGCTCCTGAGTAGCTGGGACTACAAGAGTGCACCACCACACCCAGTTAATTATTCTATTTTTAGTAGACATAGGGGTTTCACCATTTTGGCCAGGCTGGTCTCGAATTTCTCAAATTCTCGGCCATCCAAAGTGCTGAGATTACAGGCGTGAGCCACTGTGCTTGGCCCCATATTTTCAATATTAGTGACAAGCAGAGGGCTAATGTGTATACAGGGAATTTCACCAACCAGTAAGAAAAGATTTTAACCCAATAGAGAAAAATGGGTAAAGGACATGAAACAGAAATATAAATGACCATTAAAAATAAGAAAATATATGTAACTTAACTAATTTAAAAATTGCAAGCATGTTGGAACTTTTGCAGCTATCACCTTGGTGAAGATGAAAAAGTTTGCTAGTAATCATTTTAGTGAGGGAGTGGGCAAACAGAAGTTTGCTCATTGTAGAGACTCAGTCTGTGACCTGCTGTGGTTCCAGGACTGGCAGTGTTGGCATTACCTGGAGGCTACTTAGAAGTGCAGAGGCCGGGCGTAGTGGCTCATGCCTGTAATCCCATCACTTTGGGAGGCTGAGGCGGGTGGATCACTTGACGTCAGGAGTTCGAGACCAGCCTGGCCAACATGGTGAAACCCTGTCTCTACAAAAAATACAAAAATTAGCTGGGTGTGGTGGCACATGCCTGTAGTTCTAGCTACTCAGGAGGCTTAGGTGGAAGGATAGTTTGAGCCTGGGAGGCTGGAGGCTGCAGTGTGCCAAGATCATGCCACTGCATTCCAGCCTGGGTGACAGCAAGATGCTGTCTCGAAAAAGAAAAAAGAAAAAAGTCCTGGTGCAGTGGCCTTAAGCTACTGTAAAGTAGCTTAACAAAGTGCCAGTAATCCCAGCGCTTTGGGAAGCTGAGGTGGGCGGATCTCTTGAGGCCAGGAGTTCGAGACCAGCCTGGCCAACATGGTGAAACCCTGTCTCTACTAAAAATACACAAATCAGCTGGATGTGGTAGCTCACGCCTGTAATCCCAGCTACTCCAGAGGCTGAGGCAGGAGAATCACTTGAACGCGGGAGGCGGAGGTTGCAGTGAGCTGAGATCATGCCAGTGCCCCCCAACCTGGGGAACAGCCAGACTCTGTCTCAGGAAAAAAAAAAAAAGGAGTCTCAGACCCCATCGCAGAACTGATCAGAACCTGCCTTCTAACCAGGCCTTCAGGTAACCTGCATATACATCAGAGGTTGAGAAGTGCTCCTTCAGAGGAGTGGGAGCCAGCCTGCCTGGAAGTGAATCCTGCCCCTGCCAACTCTGTGACCTTTCAGGTGTATCCACTAGTATTGGGCTGCAGTGCCGTGTGATAAACCAGCCCCAGTCCAGCGGCTTAAACCAACAACATTGATCCTCATGGATCTGTGGGGCTGCTGGGGCTGCTCTGCCTCATGCTGCAGCTCTACAGACCTGGTGTGCTTGTGTGGCTCTCATATCCCTGGGACCAGTGGGCTGGCCGGGGCCTGTTCTTCCCCTGGTGATGGCAGAGGCACAAAGGGGCAAGTGAGGCTTCCTGAAGGCTAATTTTATAACCAGCATGCTGTCACTTCCACCCATATCCCATTGGCCAAAGCAGGTCACGTGACACAACCAAGCCCAAATGAAGGAGCCGGGAAGGATACTTGGCCATTGGTGGAGGACTGTAGTCTCGTGGCAAAGGGCATGGACATGGAGGTGGAGATGGCATGTGACATAAGTCTGTGTTTCAATTTCCTCCTCTTCTGCAAGAGGGACAAGATGGGGATGATAACTGTGCCCACCTTGTAGGATTATAGGGGACTCAATGAGTTAATAGACATGAAAGTGACTAGAACATGGCATGGCACAGAGCTAACATCTCATCCTCAATGGATGTTGTTAGCTGGTGTTATTGTGGGTGAGGGCACATAGATAGGTCCTGCATTTTTGGGGGAGGCTGTTTGTCAATATCTACAAAAATTAAAAATACCTGTGCCCTTTGAGCCAGTAGTTCCTCTTGGAGGGATTTAACCCGGCAAGCTCACAAAGATGGACAGACAGACATTCATGTGCGCGTCTACTGACCACTGTGTCGTTTTCATAGTTGAAGCCTGGCGATGCCGTGTGTCTAGCTGGGGGCCTCTGCTGCTGACCAAGTGTCCCCTCCTTCCCCTCCAGGTGGGCCTTTCTGGAGCTGGGCACGAGTGGCCGATACAATGACAGCTTGCAGGCCTATGCAGCCGGCGTGGTGGAGGCTGCTGTGTCGGAGGAGGTAAGGGCCAAGGTGGGGACATGGGACTCCCACCCTGCCCCACCCCCACCAGCATGTTCCCCAGCATGCTTTGCACTCCTGCCACAGCCCTTCACCTATCTGGGGAGAAAAAGTGGACATGCATTCTTTAGAAAATTACACGAGGGGCCGGCCACTGCACCTGGCTCTCACCCACTTCTGATATTGTCTGACTTCTTATAAAGCTCAATAACAACTAAAGCAAAATAATATGTTGTTCAGGGACTCATCGCATGCAGTAAAAGTAGCTTAACAAAAGTAAAGGAGTAGACACAACTCGAATGCCCAGCTGTTGATGAATGGATACGTACAATGTGATCTATCATACAATGCAACATTATTCGGCTGTAAAAGGGAATGAAGGACTGACACACACCAGAACATGAAAGAACCTTGAAAACATGCTAAACGAAAAAAGCCAGTCACAAAAGGGCACATACTGTATGATTCTATTTATATAAAATGTTCAGAATAAGCAAATCTATAGAGACAGAAAGCCGACTAGTGGGTGCCAGGGACTTGTGGGGAGTGGGGAGTGACTGCTAACGGGTATGGGGTTTCTTTCTGGGATGATGAAAAGGTTCTGGAGTTAGAGAGTGGGGATGGTTGCGCAACCTTATGAATACATTAAAAACCATGAATTGTACTTTTTTTTTTTTTTTTTTTTTGAGACAGAGTCTTGCTCTGTCACCCAGGCTGGAGTGCAGTGGTGTGATCTCGGCTCACTGCAACCTCTGCTTCCCAGGTTCAAGTGATTTTCCTGCCTCAGCCTTCCGACTAGCTGGGATTACAGATGTGTACCACCACGCCCACCTAATGTTTGTATTTTTAGTAGAGGTGGGCTTTCGCCCTGTTGGCCAGGCTGGTCTCAAACTCCTGACCTCAAGTGATCCGCCCGCCTCGGCCTCCCAAAGTGCTGGGATTACAGGTGTGAGCCACTGTGCCTGGCCAAATTGTACATTTTTAAACGTGAATTTGATGGTATGCTGACTATATCTCAATATAAATGACTGAATGAAAGGGAATGATAGCCACCACATTTAGGGTGGTGGGTGCCTCTAGGGGTAGAGGAGGCAGGGGCTTAGGGGACGCTCAATGGTGTCAGTACCAGTCTAGGTTTTAGTTTGGATGTTCATTTTATTATCATGCTTCATAACTTAGAATATGTTATATATTTTTTCTGTGTATCAGATAGTACCTAGTGTAATTTTCTTTTTCTTTTCTTTTTTTTTTTTTTGAGACAGAGTCTCACTTGTCACCTAGGCTGGAGTACAGTGGCGCGATCTTGGCTCACTGCAACCTCTGCCTCCCTGGGTTCAAATGGTTCTCATGCCTCAGCCTCCAGAGTAGCTGGAATTACAGGCATGCGCCACCACGTCTGGCTAGTTTTTGCATTTCCAGTAGAGATGGGGTTTTGCCATGTTGGCCAGGCTGGTCTCAAACTCCTGACATCAAGTGATCTGCCCACCTCGGCTTCCCAGAGTGTTGGGATTACAGGTACGAGCCACCTGGCCTAGGCTAGGCAGATATGCTAGCAGGCATTGATGACCACTTTACAGAGACAGCTTGTCATGTGTACCTCACAGTAAACACCTGACATTTTCCAGGGAATCCATAAACTACTGACTTTTCCATTGATGGCCTCACCAGTGGCCCAAAGGCAGAGCACCTGCCTGTAATACTAGGATGTTGGGAGGCTGAGGAGGGAGGATTGCTTGAGCTCAGGAGTTGGAGGCTGCAGTGAGCTAGGATTGTACCACTGTATTCCAGCCTTGTGACAGAATGAGACCTTGTCTCAAAAAAAGAAACAAAACAAAACCACGCAAAAAACAAAACAAGAAATAGGCGAGGCTGTGGAGTGACAGCTGTCTCCCGTGATGCAGATGGTGGCATGCATTGGGTCACAAGTTGACACCAACTTGTAGAGTTGAACCTGCATGTGCCTTAGGACCCAGCAGCCCTACTACTTGGGTGTATACCTTAGAGGTGACCCATGGATGTGCATGAGGCACTCAAAGCAGTCCCAAAGAGGGAGTCCTTAAAACACCATGGGCAGGTGAATGGCTGACCAGGTGGAGGTGCACAGTGCAGCATGACAGAGCAGTGGAAATAGGTGAATCTGAGATGCCTGGAGGTGAGGGGGAAAGAGCACATCACAGAGGACAGCGTCCAGTGGGACACCCTTTTGTAAAACTCACACTGCTCCTTCTGACACCCAGTCGCAGTTGTGGGTGGCCCTCTGGGACCTTAGTGTCTGGGGGAAGTGGTCAGATGCTGGGCCAGGGCTGTTTTGGGTGCTCAGTGGTGAATGAGACACGGTTCAGTCTCTCAAGGGGCTCAAGGCCTGCTGGGGAGACTGAGGCAAGGCCACAAGTGGCTCTCATGTCAGGAATCCCAGGCCCATGTGCCAGGCACTTTGCCCACAATGTCTCACTGAGCCTCCACCCTAAACCCCTGAGGGAAGCATGTGCACCTCCCCTGGATGGATGGGCAGGCTTGGGTCCAGAGAGGTGAAGCTACTTTCACAAGGTCAGCCAGCAGTCCACAGAGGAGGCACCATTCAACCTCAGCTCTGTCTAACCCACATCTCGCTCCTAACTAGTGTGCCCTGCTGCCTCCCCCTCCAGCCTGTGGGCTTCTTGTGGGTGGTAATATGCCTTGTCCCCAGCTGTGTCCTGTGATCCCAGCCCAGAACCTGGTATAGGACAGGCAGTGGGGAAATGCTGTGGAAGTCATAGAGGCCTGCATGGAGGAGGTGGTGTCTTAGTGGGCCTTGAAGGATGAACAGGATTTGGATGTGTTTCAGTGAGGTGGTGATGGAGCAGCAGTCATGAAGCCATCAATCCTGAGGCAATGAGTGCTGCCACTCACTCATGGGGATGACCAGGCTACGTGGTCTTTTGTCCCCCAGCAGGCAAGCCTGGACTCATGCAGGTGGCATCTCGGTGGGAAGTGCAGAGGGCCGCATGAGGTCTGGGTGAAACTGGCATGGCATTCTCTTGCCCAGTGGAGTCAGCAGGGGTATTGCTGTTTTGTTCCCTGCTGTGTCCTCAGTGCTTAGAAAGGAACGTAATAGGTGCTCAAAAAAGAAATTCATGGATTGACTGACTGAGCACACATATAGATTGGAGTCCCCGGTACCAGAGGTGGTGCCATCAGTTATAGGCTTTGCAGGCTAAAGGCTCTCAGGGCAACTTCCAGGGGCCTGGGGTCCCTATCCGGGGCAGAGCTGGGCGGGGAGAGGAGCCTCCAGGGAGAAGACAGCATGAGCAAGGGCTCAGGTGGCCACACCAGCAGCCTCCGCTCTGGGGCAGCCTGGGTTGGGGGCTCTCAGAGAAGAGAGCATCCCAGCTGTCCGCCCTTGCCTCGCCCACCCCCTATCCCACAGCTCATCTACATGCACTGGATGAACACGGTGGTGAATTACTGCGGCCCCTTCGAGTATGAAGTTGGCTACTGCGAGAGGCTGAAGAGCTTCCTGGAGGCCAACCTAGAGTGGATGCAGGAAGAGATGGAGTCAAACCCAGACTCAGCTTACTGGCACCAGGTGAGTCTGCCTGCCGCGCTTGGTGGGAGGGGGCTTCCAGCTGACCAACCATCCTGTCCCCTGCTGTCCTGGCCAGCCTTGTGGCATGTCCAGCTGCCCAACCGCCCCTGTTTCCATCATCATTTCCATCCCTCCTAGCCGACCTGCCACTCATCCATCTGCCCAGTCTCCATCTGTCCACTTGCTAGAACTCCAGCCATCTATCCTAGCCTACCTACTGTTAAATAATGACCAAAAACAAATAGTCAGTTGTTAGCATGGTGTTTTGCTTGCATACAAGGGAGGTTGCTTGGTAGATTGATTACATTGGATGCAAGTAAAGACAATATGAGAAAGAGGGGAAGGGGAAAACCAGAAAATCCCAGAAAGTCTGGACACAGTGAATTTTGTTTTCCTTTCCTTGAGAGCTGCTGATCAGCTGGCAGCTAACGGAGAGGCCCAGGCAGGCGCTCTGCCTTTGGGCCACTGGCTAGGCCATCATTGGAAAAGTCAGTTATTTATGGATTCCCTGGAAAATGTCAGGTGTTTACTGTGAGGTACACACAACAGACTGTCTCTGTAAAGTGGCCATCAATGCCTGTTAGCATGTCTGCCTAGCCTAAGCCAGGTTTGCACCATTTTCCTCTGTAGAACTTCTCACTGTTCACCCACCCACCTACTCTCACCCTAAGACAGACTCTTCTACCACCAACCCATCTACTTGTCCATTCCACACATCCACCACCCATCCATCCACCCATCCATGTATCCATCCATCCATCCATCCATCCATTCATCCACCCACCCACCCATCCACCCACCCACTCACCCATCTACCTATCCATCTATTCACTCACTCATCCATTCATTTACCCACCCATCCATCCATCCTCCATCCATTCATCCATCCACCCACCCACTCACTCATCTACATATCTATCCATTCACTCACCCATCCATCCATCCATCCATTTACCCACTCATTCATCTATCCATTCATGCACCCGTCCATCCATCATCCATCCATCCACCCATACATACACACATCCACCCACCCACCCACCCATCCATCCACCTCCCAGCTGTAAACCCACCCACCCACCCACCCATCCATCCATCCATCCGTCCATCCATCCATCCATCCAACAACCCACCCATCCATCTTGCAGATGCTTACTAAGTGCCCAGTGTGCCTGGCCAAGGCCCCATGAGGGACACACTGATGATACTTCATGGCTATAGGATGTCGAGGCAAAACGATGACAATGGGGAGAAGTCAGACGCATGAGACAGGTGCCCGAGGCAGCAATATAGTCAGTACTGAACTCAGAACAGGAGCAGTTGGCAAGAGGCCAGGCCAGGCTGGGAGGCGTCCTAGAAGAGATGGCTTTTGAACTAGGCTCTTAAGTAGGGCTGATTGGGGTTAACACAGGGCAGAGACATAGAGTTAATTCACTGAAAGCATGAGAGTGCTCAGCATGGAGGGGTGGGTGGTAGTTTGGGGGAGTCAAGGCTGGCTGGAGTCTGGAGGGTACCCCTGGGCCTCCTGCTCTGTCTGAACCCCCAGGCCAGAGCCCCTCCCGTTGAAGGAGAAGGTGTGAGTCTGGAGGAGAGGCCTCACCCTCCCTCTGCCCCCGCCCCCTCCCCTAGGTGCGGCTGACCCTCCTGCAGCTGAAAGGCCTGGAGGACAGCTACGAAGGCCGTGTGAGCTTCCCAGCTGGGAAGTTCACCATCAAACCCTTGGGGTTCCTGTAAGTGCCACCCCCAGAGTGAACAGGGTGGGAAGAAGGGCCACACACTCATAGTCAGACAGACCTGGGTTCTAACATCAACCCTGCCACTCCCTGGCTCTGTGGCCTCAAAACAGTCAGCTGACCTCCCAGAGCCTCAGCTTTCTCCTCTGCAAAATGAGTACATAACAGCACTCACAGCAGGTGTGGTAACCCTCTGGTGCCCTGGCCCTCCTCAGCCTGCTGCAGCTCTCTGGGGACCTGGAAGACCTGGAGCTGGCCCTGAACAAGACCAAGATCAAACCTTCTCTGGGCTCCGGCTCCTGTTCCGCCCTCATCAAGCTGCTCCCTGGCCAGAGTGACCTCCTGGTCGCCCACAACACCTGGAACAACTACCAGCACATGTTGCGTGTCATCAAGAAGTACTGGCTCCAGTTCCGGGAAGGCCCCCGGGGTAGGTGGGTGTGGGTGTGTCTGGGGGATGAGCAAGAGGGTGGGCACACACGTGGGGAGTGGTCCTAGGAGGTGTGGGCCTTGGAAACCCTCCCAACACACGGAGTCACTGTAGGGATATTCCAAGAGTTCATCTTGGTTTTGTTTTTTTCTTTTTGAGTTGGGGTCTTGCTCTGTTGCCCAGGCTGGAGTGCAGTGGCACAGTTGTGGCTCACTGTAGCCTTGACTTCCCAGGCTCAGGTTATCCTCCTGCCTCAGCCTCCCAAGTATCTGGAACTACAAATGTGTACCACCACACTCAGCTAATTTGTTTTTTTTTTATTTTTAAGAGATGGAGTCTCACTATGTTGCCCAGGCTTGTCTCAAACTCCTGGGCTAAGTGATCCTCCTGACTTGGCCTCCCAAAGTGCTGCAGTTACTTATGTGAGCCACCACGCCTAGCCAGTTCATCTTGTTTTGCATGTTTATTGCCTTTTTTATTTTACCTATTGCTGCTTAACCAGTTACCCCCAAATTTTTAAAACAACCCAGCTTAAATAACCACTATTTATTTTTTGCTCCTGCCTCTATGGGTCAGCTAGGTGGTTTTGGTTTTCTGGGCTGGGCCAGGCTGATCTTGGCTGGGCTCACTGATGCATCAGCAGTCCGCTAGCAGGACAGCTGGGGTGGGATGGCTGGACTGAGATGGCCTCTTCTCCTGTCTGGGGTTGATTGTCAGCGAGGGTGATGGGGACAGCTGAGCTATGTGGTCTTTCATCATCAGCAGGTGAGCGCAGGCCTGTTCATGTAGCATCGGGGCAGGATGCGGTGAAGACCTCTTGAGACCTTGATGAAACTGACACAGCATTCTTTTCTTTTTATTTTGAGACAGAATCTTGCTCTGGTGCCCAGGCTGGAGTGCAGTGGCATGATCTCAGCTCACTGCAACCTCTGCCTCCTGGGTTCAGGCAATTCTCCTGCCTCAGCCTCTCGAGTAGCTGGGACTACAGGTGTGCATCGCCATGCCCAGCTAATTTTTGTATTTTTAGTAGAGACAGGGTTTTCCCATATTGGCCAGGCTGGTCTTGAACTCCTGACCTCAATTGAATTGCCCACTTTGGCCTCCTAAAGTGCTTGGATTACAGGTGTGAGCCACTGCACCTGGCTTGACACACCATTTTTTTTTTTTTTTTTTTTTGAGACAGAGTCTTGTTCTGTTGCCTAGACTGGAGTGCAGTGGCACAATCTCAGCTCACTGTGACCTCTGCCTCCTGGGTTCAAGTGATTCTCCTGCCTCAGCCTCCCAAGTAGCTGGGATTATAGGCACACGCCACTGTGTCTGGCTAATTTTTGTATTTTTAGTAGAGACGGGGTGTTGCCATGTTGGCCAGGCTGGTCTTGAACTCCTGACCTCAGGTGATACAGCCGTCTCAGCCTCCCAAAGTACTGGGATTAAAGGTGTGAGCCACCGCACCTGGCTGACACAGCATTCTTTATCCAAATCAAGTCAGGTGGCCAGCACAGACTCAAGAGATGGGAGAATAGGCTTCACCATTTGCTGCGAGGAACTGCAGAGTCATATCGCACGTGGCTTGGATGCAGGCATGGGAAGAATTAGATCTATTTTTGCAAACAACCAATTGCAAGGAGTGCATGAATACATTCTTCCTGTCAAATGTGAAAACTGGCTGGGCACGGTGGCCTATCCCTGTAATCCCAGCGCCTTGGGAATTCGAAGCAGGAGGATTGCTAGAGCCCAGGAGGTTGAGGCTGCAGTGAACAGTGATCACGCAATGACACCCCGGCCTGGGTGACAGTGCAAGACCTTGTCTCTAATAAAGAAAAAAGCAGTTTACAGTCAAGGCCAAAGTCCTCCATAGTGCCACATCCTTCATCCCAGGCCCCAGCATCAGCCCCAGGGATACCACTGCCAAATGTTTGCAGTACCTCCTTCTTGGCCAAATGTAAAAACTTGATGGGACCACGAGCTGGTGAGGAGGTGGGGAAGTGTCCAGCCTTATTCATTGCTAATGGGAGTATGCGTTGGCACAGCTACTTTTAAGAGGAATCCAGCTGGCATCTAATAAAATTCAAAATCTGTCACTCCAGTGATCCAGCAATTCTCTGACTCCAGTCTGTCCCTAGAGAGACATTTCAGCTTCTGCATGGGGAGTGTGTATAAGCAAGTCTGCTGTCACAGTGGTTTGGTAACAACCTAATGTCCATTCGTTGAAATTTAAGTAAACTCTAAATTGACATTTATACAGGAAACCGTATGCATGGTAAGTGTACAACTTGAATTTCTTGCACGTGGAACACACCTGTGTATAGCATCCATCTGGAGAAACAGAACATTCCCAGCCCCTAGAAGCTTCCCTCGTATCCCTTTCCAGGCACACCCCCACCCCAGCATCGTCTCTATCCTGATTTCTGTTTTTTGTTTGTTTGTTTGTTTTGTTTTTAAAGTCTTGCTCTGTCACCCAGACTAGAGGGCAGTAGTGCAATCTCGGCTCACTGCAACCTCTGCTTCCTAGGTTCAAGCGATTCTTCTGCCTCAGCCTCCCGAGTAGCTGGGATTACAGGCACACACCACCACACCCAGCTAATTTTTGTATTTTCAGTAGAAACGGGGTTTCGCCATGTTGGCCAGGCTGGTCTTGAATACCTGACCTCAAGTGATCCAACCGCCTATCCTGATTTCTCACAGAATAGGTTAGGTTTGCCTGGTTTTGAATGTCATATGAATGGAATTGTGTAGTGTGTGCTCATTTGTTCTGCATGTCTGTGAGATTCATCTGTATTAACCGTATGTAGCTGTAGATCTATCATTCTCATTGCCATATATCCATTAAAATTTTAATAGCTTTTAAAAACTGTATAAGTCACACAGGTATGTTATAGAACATTGGAGAATCCACCAAAACACTCAGTGAAAATCACTCGAACACTCCACAACCCAAAAGAGAAAATTTCTGTGAACATTTGGTTATGTTTTCTCCTAGACTTTAAAAAATGTACCTTGCCTGGGCACAATGGCTCACGCCTGTAAACCCGGCACTTTGGGAGGCCGAGGCAGGTGGAACACTTGAGGCCAGGAGTTCAAGACCAGCCTGGCCAACATGGCGAAACCCCATCTCTACTAAAAATACAAAAACTAGCTGGGCGTGGTGGCACACACCTGTTATCCCAGCTACTCGGGAGGCTGAGGCCCCAGAATTGCTTGAACTGCGAAGGCAGAGGTTGCAGTGAGCCAAGATGGTGCCACTGTGCTCCAACCTAGGCGACAGAGTGGGCCTCTGTCTCAAAAAAAAAAAAAAAAATTTGCAGGGGTGGGCTTCATGCATGGAATGGGGTGCTATACCCATCATTGTAGTATTATACAGAATAGTTTCACTGCTCTAAAATGTTTGCTTTCTGAGTTTTTTTAAAAATCATAATTAAGATTATACTATTTGTGACTTCCTTCTTTTGCCCACTAGGCTGCCTTGGAGAGTTGCCAGTACTGCCATGTTTGGTCCACTACGCGTTTTGTTTTTCAAATTACTTATTTTGAGACAGGGTTTCGCTGTGTTGCCCAGGCTGGTCACAAACTTCTAGCCTCAGGTGATCCTCCTGCTTCAGCCTCCCAAAGCACTGGGATTTCAGATGTGAGCCTCTGTGCTGGGTCCCACTATGCCTTTTTCCTTTTCTTTTCTTTTCTTTTTTTTTTTTGAGACAGAGTCTTACTCTGTTGCCCAGGCTGGAGTGCAGTGGCACAGTCTCGGCTCACTTCAACCTCCGCCTCCCAGGTTCAAGCAATTCTCCCACTTCACCCTCCTGAGTAGCTGGAACTACATGCATGCACCCCCACACCTGGCTAATTTTGTATTTTTAGTAGAGATGGGGTTTCACCATGTTGGTGAGGCTGGTCTTAAACTCCTGGCCTCCTGACCTTGGCCTTCCAAAGTGCTGGGATTACAGGCGTGAGCCACCGTGCCTGGCCTACTGGTCCCTTTGTTTTAAAGTGCAAAGACTTAATGTAGAAGAGATAATTCAGGCCAGACGCGGTGGCTCATGCCTATAATTCCAGCACTTTGGGAGGCGAGGCTGGTGGCTCATTTGAGGTCAGAGTTCGAGACCAGCCTGGCCAACATGGTAAAACCCTGTCTCTACTAAAAATACAAAAATTAGCTGGACATGGTGGTAGATGCCTGTAATTGCAGCTACTCGGGAGGCTGAGGCAAGAGAATCACTTGAACCTGGGAGGCAGAGGTTGCAGTGAGCCGAGATCCCCCCACTGCACTTTAGCCTGGGCAACAAAACAAGACTCTGTCTCAAAAAAAAAAAAAGACAAAGGATAATTCGGAGAGCTACACCCAGAACTCTGGAGCACTGGAGGGAAGAGGCCTGGGTAGAATCCCTGCTCAGCCATTTAACTGTTTGGCTTCTGCTAAGTTACTTAGCCTTTCTGAGTCTCAGATTTCCTTATCTGCAAGGTGGAGATGATAATTCCCTGCCCCCATGCAGGGCGGGTATAAGGAGTCAATTTACAAGATCACAGGGGTAATGAGCTTCCAGCCTAAGCGTGAGGTCACAGTAGGCCTGTGGCAGACAGTGCATAAAACCAGACTAGCACTTGTCAAGGGATGGGCTTCAGGTAGAAGGAGTTCTAGGGCAGGGGTGAGGGTACCTGTAGGGGGTGGGCCTGTAATCCCAGCTACTCGGAAGGCTGAGGCAGGAGAAGCACTTACAGCTGGGAGGCGGAGGTTGCAGTGAGCTGAGATCGCCCCACTGCACTCCAGCCTGGACAACAAGAGTGAAACTCTGTCTCAAAAAAAAGAAAAAATCGTCCAGTGAACAAAATATCTATCTGTTTGTCTATCTATCTATTTGAGATATATATTTAACACATACACACATATGCACGCACACACATGCACACACACACACACAAAGTTGTCCCTTGGTATTGGGGAGGGGGTTGGCTCCAGGAGCCCCTGTGGAAGCTCAGGTCTCTTCTATAACACAGCCGACTGTTTACATATAACCTATACATATCCTCCCATATCCTATAATCATCTCTAGATTACTTATAATACCTAACACAATGCTATGTTCATGGTTGTTATACTGTATTTTTAAAATTTGTTTTATCTTTTAGTGTTGTTTCTTGTTTTTTTTTTTTTTTTTTTTGAAGCGGAGTCTCGCTCTGTCACCCGGGCTGGAGTGCAGTGGCGTGATCTCGGCTCATTGCAAGCTCTGCCTCCTGGGTTCACGCCATTCTCCTGCCTCAGCCTCCTGAGTAGCTGGGACTACAGGCGCCCGCCACCACGCCCGGCTAATTTTTTGTATTTTTAGTAGAGATGGGGTTTCACTGTGTTAGCCAGGATGGCCTTGATCTCCTGACCTCGTGATCCGCCTGCCTTGGCCTCCCAAAGTGCAGGGATTACAGGTGTGAGCCACTGCACCCGGCCGTGCTGTTTCTTTTTAATCATGTTTTTTTCCTAGTATTTGTGGTCCCCAGTCGATTGAATCCAAGGATGTGGAACCCACAGACAGGGAGGGCCAACTATATAAGTTTTGTTGCTAGCTTTTATTTTTATTTGCACACATGTGCACTTTTCTGTGCCCAATGACCTCATTTGCCAAATGACAGAAAGGACACAGTGGGGGCTTCCTCGGAGGCCTGCCTATGCCCCACCTTGAGACCTGAGTCTTGTTAGGTGGGGTGCAGGGGCCTCCACCTGGGCCTGTCTGACCAGCATCCCTGGCTCGCTCTGCCCGCACAGGGGACTACCCGCTGGTTCCCGGCAACAAGCTGGTCTTCTCCTCCTACCCCGGCACCATCTTCTCCTGCGACGACTTCTACATCCTGGGCAGCGGGCTGGTGAGTCCCCTTCTGGTGTCTCCTCTGTTCCTGGGGTGTTTGTCACACAGTGGCTCTGAGCCGGCAGGATTGATTCCTGCAGCAAGTGGGGACCAGGCTGCAGCCCAGTGCTGGGTGCCATGTAGGAGCCAGGGGTGCAGTGGAGGACGAGGTGGACGCTGCCCCACCTGCCATTCAGAGCCCAGACTCGCCCTTCCCCTGCTCCGGGGACTTGGACCACCACAAGGGCATGTTTAAACATAGACCCCCAGGCCCTGCACAGGGCCTCCAAAACCTGCAGATGGCCTGGGACTCTGCATGGAACCCTGGTTGTCAGGAAAGCCTGGACTTGGGGATGTTTAGGACTATCCCTGACCTCAGCGACCTCACTTGTTTTTATGTATTCAGGATAACTGTGCCCCCCCAACCCCACAGCCCCACCACTTCTCTCTCCTCCTGCCTCCCTCTTGCTTTCCTCAGAGCCCCTCTGACCTGACCAGGTTTTGCTGAATAGAGGCTGTTTACAGTGTGTTGTTTTCATCTTTTTTCCTGGCTGCGGTCCAGACTTGTTTAGAAATCTGTCCCTGGCACCCCTCACTGAGAAAGTGAACACTTTGATCTCCAGGGCAACGAGACAGAGGAGAAAAAACATCACTCTAAAAAACACCCTTAGCGCAGAGAACGCCAGCTCCCTGCGGGGACCGGAGGGGCGGGGACTCTTCTTCTTGTCTGATCCTTTGCTTTTTTCTGAATGTGGAACAAGGCAAGAGAGGGCCAGGCGGTGGGTGAGGGAACCCCCATGCTGTGGCCCAGGTGGGGAAGGGGACTGAGGCAGCTGGGGAGGGACACGTGAAATGGTTCCACCTGGTTACCAGGAAAGGGTCTGGGCAGAAAACTTCCCTTCCATCAGGGTCCCTAACTGTTTTTGTGCCATAAACGCCTGGTGGCTGGTGGAGGTGGCTGGTCTTAAACTCCTGGCCTCCTGACCTTGGCCTTCCAAAGTGCTGGGATTACAGGCGTGAGCCACCGTGCCTGGCCTACTGGTCCCTTTGTTTTAAAGTGCAAAGACTTAATGTAGAAGAGATAATTCAGGCCAGACGGGGTGGCTCATGCCTATAATTCCAGCACTTTGGGAGGCTGAGGCTGGTGACCCTCTTCTCAGAATAGTGTTTTAATTTTTATTATTTATTTATTTTTTTTCACAGAGATAGGGTCTCTCTCTGTCACTTAGGCTGGGATGCAATGGTGTGATCATGGCTCACTGCAACCTCCCACCCCCTGGGTTCAGGCGATCCTCCCACCTCAGCCTCCTGAGTAGCTGGGACTACAGGCACATGGCCACCATGCTCAGCTAATTTTTAAATTTCTTGCAGAAATGAGGTCTCACTATATTTCCCAGGCCAGTCTCGAACTCCCGGGTTGAAGGGATCCTCCTACCTCAGCTTCCCAAAGTGCTGGGATTCTAGGTGTGAGCCACTGTGCCTGGCATTTTAGTGTTTTTAGACACATAAACCAAAATGTATCGGATTATGGAGGAAACCAGTTATAGTGAAATATTGTTATCAAAATAGAAGTAAACTTTTAGTATATATGTGCTGCTTTATTAACACACTGAATAATAAGATCCAGCAGCAGGTGTGATAAATACCATAAGTTAGAAGAAGCAAGGTGCATGAATGATACTTTAAGGTATGTACAGCCTTGTAATCTGATGGAAAAACATCTGTGATTTCTGATAGTGACAGTCCCAGTGACTGCTAATACCATTGTGGTGTGTCACGTTAACAGTGGAAGGAAATACCAAATTTCAGGATTTTTTTTTTTTCAGAGATAGGTAGGATCTCACACTGTCATGCAGGCCTAGTGCAGTAGCATGATCACAGCTCACTGCAGCCTCTGTCACCCCAGCCTCAAGCGATCTTCCCATCTCAGCCTCCCAAGTAACTGGGACTATAGGTGCCTGCCACCATGCCTGGCTCGTTTTTTAATTTTTTGTAGAGACAGGTTTTGCCATGTTGCGCAATCTGGTCCTGACCTCCTGGGCTCAAGCAATCTGCCCCCCTTGGCCTCCCAAAATGCTGAGCCACTGTGCCCAGCCTTTTTTTCCTCTTTAAAAAGAAAAAAAAATCACATGTATGGATATGGCTATCTTTTAGCTGTTCTCAGCTTTTTGTTGGTGGTGGTGGTGGTTTTTGTGTGTGTGTGTGTGTGTGTGTGTGTTTTAGATAGGCTCTCTCTCTGTTGCCCAGGCTGGAGTGGAGTGGCACGATCTCAGCTCACTGCAACCTCCGCTTCCAGGGTTCAAGTGATTCTCGTGCCTCAGCCTCTGAATAACTGGGATTACATGAGTTTTGTTTGGTTTGGTTTTTAACTCACAAGAACTAAGCTTTACTTTTCAAATATGCTGAAGGCAGCCAAAGGTTCCGGGAGGAGATGGAGAAGGGAGAGGAGGCAATCGGAGGCAGCGGTGGGCATCCTGCCTGCCCCAAGGCTGGAGGGAGACTGAGGGCCTCTCCTGTTGTAAAGCCTCCTAGTCCTCTGACTGCTGCATCTGCCAGGCTGACAGCCTCAGGCCGTGCAACTTTTCCTGCAGAACTGTGGGAAAGGGGTGGGAATGGGAGGTTGCCCAGCTTGGTGAGGGAGTGGGTTCGTGGGAGCAGCTCTTTGGGCCTCTCAGGGGCTGTTCCCCAGGGCAAAGCTAGATTCATGGTCCCAAATCCTTCTCTGTGCTTGTCCAAGGAACCAGTGGGGAACGTGCGCCTCAACTGGATATGAGTTTTTATTTTTGTTTATTTCTTCTTTTGTTACCCAGGCTGAAGTGCAGTGGCATGATCTGGGCTCGCTGCAACCTCTGTCTTCTGGGTTCAAGTGATTCTCCTGCCTCAGCCTCCCCAGTAGCTGGGATTACAGGTGCCTGCCACCACACCTGGCTAATTTTTGTATTTTTAGTAGAGACAGGGTTTCACCATGTTGGCCAGGCTGGTCTGGAACTCCTGACCTCAGGTGATCCACCTACCTTGTCCTCCCAAAGTGTGAGCCACCATGCCCGGCAGATTAAGTAAGTATTTAACACCTGTAATTCCAGCACTTTGGGAGGCCGAGGTGGGCAGATCACTTGAGGTCAGGAGTTTGAGACCAGCCTAGCCAACATGGAGAAACCCTGCCTCTACTAAAAATACAAAAATTAGCCAGGCGTGGGGGCACGTACCTGTAATCCTAGTTACTAGGGAGGCTGAAGCACGAAAATTGCTTGAACCTGGGAGGCAGAGGTTGTAGTGGGCTGAGATTACACCACTGCACTCCAGCCTGGGCAAGAGTGAGACTCATCTCAAAAAAAAAAAAAAAAAAAAATTTAGGAGCCATGACTGATGAAGTACTGCCACTTGGTGGCAGCATGCCTAGGCTGTGCAGCGGCCCCCTTGACCTTCCCACAGGTAACACTGGAGACCACCATTGGCAACAAGAACCCAGCCCTGTGGAAGTATGTGCGGCCCAGGGGCTGTGTGCTGGAGTGGGTACGCAACATCGTGGCCAACCGCCTGGCCTCGGATGGGGCCACCTGGGCAGACATCTTCAAGAGGTTCAACAGCGGCACGTGAGTGGGCTTCTGGCCCTGTGGCTTCCCCTGCACCAAGAGATAGACCAACCTCCCCTTTAACACTCAGACTCCTGGGGACCAGATGTGGCACCCGGGCCACACACCCCACGCCCTCCTTTGTTTCATACATGAGGAGACTGAGGCTAGGGAAGGAAAGGATTTGCCCCTCCCCTGCAGGCTCCTCAGCCTAGGAAGGGGTGCCTTGGTGGCAGTACAGGAAGAGCACTTGGAACCTGAAGACTCTCAAGGGGACAGCGGGGAGGGCTGTTTGAGGAGGTGGATGTGGGTGGGTGGCAGGGCCTGTGAGCCAGAGACGCTGGAACTGGGCAGTGCAGATCTTACAGTGTCCGGCAGAGGAACTGACCTAGGGAGCCATAGAATATTCTGGAACAGTCAAGCAGCATGACGAGAGAGGAGTTTGTGGATACCTGGTCATGCTGCAGTGTCAGGGTGTCAGTTGAATGGCTGGACAACCCTAGGCCCACTTCCTGTGATTCCTAGCTGAGTGGGACACTGCAGGGTGGGGAGAGCTGGGGAGGTGGCTCCAGGCTCTGTTCAGTCCTCCCTCCCCCTGTCCGGCAGGTATAACAACCAGTGGATGATCGTGGACTACAAGGCGTTCATCCCGGGTGGGCCCAGCCCCGGGAGCCGGGTGCTCACCATCCTGGAGCAGATCCCGTGCGTACCCTGGGAGGGAGGGGTGGAGGCTCAGGGCAGAGGGGACTGCCAGGGTGAAGGCCCAGAGCTGTGCTGGCGCTGTGCAGGAAGTGAACGATCTCAGGAGGGTGTGGCTGGAAGAGAAGGTGTCCCTGGTGGGGGCTGAAGTTCAGGACTTAATCCATCCCCCAGGCAATGGGGAGCCATCGGGGCTCCCCGAGCAGGGCAGTGCCCACAGGAGCCCCTTTTCTGATCACCTCCACCCCATCTCTCTTCTCGGTCTCAGCGGCATGGTGGTGGTGGCCGACAAGACCTCGGAGCTCTACCAGAAGACCTACTGGGCCAGCTACAACATACCGTGCGTGCCTTCTCACCCCACTCCCCGTCACTCTCCAGGGCATCCACCTCACTCCTTGCCCAGCTCCTTCCTAGGCAATATTTTTAAACCCACAGAATGAAGAATCCCAGCCTACCCTCTTTTCTGGCCAGGAGAGCCCAGACAGTTTGGCAGTGTAGTTGCATGGCTTAAGTCAGCATCCATGTGACCTCTGGTTCTAACACCCAGAGCAGGGTGGTGTGGGGTGGCCAGGCTCAGGGACTGGCCCCTGCCAGGGCCTCTGACTGGATCTGCCTTACTGGGCTGTAGAGCTGTCACCTCCTGAGGCTCACTTACTTTACCTGCATTTTCTCATTTGACTCTTAAAACTGCCACATGTGGTCACTGGAGTTCCTGTTCCCATCTCACAGATGATGAACCTGAGGCCCCGAGAAAGTACCTCACTTTCCCAAGCTTCCCCTGTTGGTGAATGGTGAAGGCAGGATTTGTTTTTTGTTTTTTGTTTTGAAACAGAATCTCGACCTATCACCCAGGCTGGAGTGCAATGGCGCAATCTCAGCTCACTGAAGCCTCCACTTCCTGGGCTCAAGTGATTCTCCTGCCTCAGCCTCCTGAGTAGCTGGGGTTACAGGCGCCAGCCACCATGCTTGGCTAATTTTTCTATTTTCAGTAGAGACAGGGTTTCACCATGTTGGCCAGTCTAGTCTCAAACTCCTGATCTCAAGTGATCCACCTGCCTCGGCTTCCCAAATTGCTGGGATTACAGGCATAAGTCACCACACCCGGACTGAAGGCAGGATTTGAAGCCATGTCTTTTGGGCCCCAGAGCCCAAGCTTGGCCACCCCACCAAGCCACCCCCCAGCACAAATGGAAGACATTATTGTTATCCTGAATGTCATAGTGGGTTTTGTTGTTGTTGTTGTTTGTTTGTTTGTTTTTTGAGACAGAGTCTCGCTCTGTCACCCAGGCTGGAGTGCAATGGTGCGATCTCAGCTCGCTGCAACCTCTGCCTCCTGGGTTCAAGTGATTCTTGTGCCTCAGCCTCCCAAGTAGCTGGGATTACAGGCACGCGTCACAACACCGGCTAATTTTTTTTTTTGAGACGGAGTCTCGTTGTGTCACCCAGGTTGGAGTGCAATGGCTCGATCTCAGCTCACTGAAACCTCCACCTTCCAGGTTCAAGTAAGTCACCTGCCTCAGCCTCCCGAGTAGCTGGGATTACAGGCGTGTACCACCGCACCTAGCTAATTTTTGTATTTTTAGTGGAGACAGGGTTTTACCATGTTGGCCAGGCTAGTCTCAAACTCCTGAGCTCAGGTGATCTGCCCGCCTCAGCCTGTATGTAATCCCAAAGTATTGGGATTACAGGTGTGAGCCACTGCGCCCAGCCTGAATGTCGTAGTTGTAAGTGATAATGTCCTGGTGTGACTGCCCCTCCCCTCCCTGGCCACAGCCTTGGCTGAGTGAGGCCAGTGGGGGTCATGGGTGACCATCCTTGTCCCCGGCAGGTCCTTCGAGACTGTGTTCAATGCCAGTGGGCTGCAGGCCCTAGTGGCCCAGTATGGGGACTGGTTTTCTTATGACGGGAGCCCCCGGGCCCAGATCTTCCGGCGGAACCAGTCACTGGTACAAGACATGGATTCCATGGTCAGGCTGATGAGGTAGGTGCTGGTTGGGTGGTGGGTTAGGGAGAGGGAGGCCGCAGGAACACAGAACTTCCTGTGCGCTTTTTGTACCAACTCATTCAAACTTTGCTGCCAGCCCCAGAGGGCCAGCAGGGGGTGGTCAGATGTTGGACACAAGTGCAGCAGCTCAGTGGCCACGCTCCACTTGGGTCCTCTCACTGTCCTCATGGCTAAGGAGAGGATGCTAGACATCTGTTGAGTGACCTGTAGTGCCAGGCACTATGCTTGGTACCAGGAGCAACAGGTAGAAAACCTGTGCCCCACTGTCCTGTCTCTTGGGTGGTGCAGAAATCCATCAAGTTCTTGCACTGGTGTCAATGTGTAAAGATGGCTGTGTTCCAAGAGAGGCAGGCTATCCAGGAACAAACGGGTGCCTCACCTGGCTGGGGCGGTGGCATGGAGGCCTTCCCTGAGGATGAGTGCCTGAGCAGAGGGCTGAATAATGAAGGCAGAGTGACTTAGGTGAAGGGGTCCGGGCACCAGGCAGAGGAACTGTCGGGGGCAATGTGCGGTGGGAGCGGCTCATCAAGTTGAAGGCTGGCAGCTGTTAATGGGGCTACCTGTGAGGATTTTGGCCCCCGTCTTAGCCTCTCCTTCCTGGGATGACTGATGTTGCCTCCTTTTCCCCATCCAGGTACAATGACTTCCTCCATGACCCCCTGTCACTGTGCAAAGCCTGCGACCCCCAGCCCAATGGGGAGAATGCTGTCTCCGCCCGCTCCGACCTCAACCCGGCCAATGGCTCCTACCCTTTCCAGGCCCTGAGTCAGCGCTCCCATGGGGGTATCGACGTGAAGGTGCTGCCTCCTCCCTAGCGCCTGGAGGCTGGGGGCCTGAGGGCTGTGGGTGGGGAAAGTCACCATCACCAGCTTGCGGGAGGGGACAGGTTGGAGCAAAGCTGATGGCGGGGCAGGAATCACAGTCGGAATTGGGCTGTGGTTGGGGTCACAGTAAAGGTCACAGTATGGGCTGGGCATGGTGGCTCACGCCTGTAATCCCAGCACTTTGGGAGGCCCAGGTGGGCAGATCACTTGAGGTCAGGAGTTTGAGACCAGCCTGGCCAACATGGTGAAAACCCGTCTCTACTAATAATACAAAAATTAGCTAGGCATGGTCACGGGCCTCTGTAGTCCCAGCTACTCAGGAGGCTGAGGCATGAGAATTGCTTGAACCCGAGAGGCAGAGGTTGCAGTGAGCCGAGATCATGTCACTGCACTCCAGCCTGGGTGACAGAGCAGAGACTCAAAAAAAAAAAAAAAGTGACAGTTCAAAATTGGGCTCTGGGGTCAAGGTCAGGGTGGGAGGCTGGGCGCCTGGATTGGGGCAGGCCAGGACCCCTGCTCAGCTGCGGCTCTGCCCTGTCCCCAGGTGACCAGCATGTCGCTGGCCAGGATCCTGAGCCTGCTGGCGGCCAGCGGTCCCACGTGGGACCAGGTGCCCCCGTTCCAGTGGAGCACCTCACCCTTCAGCGGCCTGCTGCACATGGGCCAGCCAGACCTCTGGAAGTTCGCGCCTGTCAAGGTTTCGTGGGACTGAGGTTCTGTCCCTGCTCTGCTGCTTTCGCCCCCGCTGACCCTCAGCAGGGTCACCCCCATCCCAAGGCCACCGGACCTCCAACTCCAGCCCCTTCTGGGGGCTTTGTTCTCTGATCTGGGGTCTGAGTCATCTCCTCCTAGGGTGGGGCACGAACCTGATGGGGCTCAGAACTGACCCCCTCTCTCCCCCGAGGTGGATGGGCACCGCGGCGTCTCTTCTGCCCTGCCCTAAATCTCTCACTCTCTGTTTCTCCCTGTTTCCTGCTGCTGCTCTCTCAATCCCATTCCCACCTCTGGGGTCCCTTCCTCGTGCTTCTCCTTCCTGAGGGCTTGGGAAGGTCCTGGGGTCAGACTCTGGGGCTCCCATGGGGTGGGAGGAGCCTGTTCCAGCACCCTCCTCCCAGCTGCATTCCCACGGGTGGCCCTGGAGCTGGTGAGCTTTGTCTGGGCATTGTCTTCGGCTGGCATTGCTCCTCCCAGCTCTGGCCCCTCTGCTCCCTCAGGAAGCAGTCCCCTCGTCTCCCTTTCTGGGCAGCTTCCTTGAGGACAGAAACTTGAAAACAAACACAAACCAAAGTTTCTGGCCATCTGTGGCTGGAGGGTTCTGAATGTCCTCTGTCCATGTCAGGCAGAGGGTCAGCCCCCACGCTTCTGCCTCAGGCCCCACCCCACCCCACCCCAGGCCTGCCCCTCACCTCAGGGCCATACCAACTGCGCCCTGATGGAGGAACCAGACCGCAGGCTGTGCCACCATTAAACAAGAATGGCTGTGGCCCCATGCTATGCTTCTTGGGGTGGCAGGGAAGGCGGGGTCAGCGCCTTTTCTCCTCTCAGGTTTGGGTTCTGTGCCATCCCCCATGCAGCCTCCTGTGCAGCCCTCTGTCTGTCCTTCTGTCCATTCATTCATCTGCCAACATACTCACCCATCATCCATCTGCACAGCCTCCCACCCACCCATCCATCTTCCATCCATCCATCCATCCATCCATCTACCTATCCATTTATTATCCATCCACCCACCCATCCAACCATTCAGCCATCTCCATCTGTCCATTTTCTTTCTTTCTTTCTTCTTCTTCTTTTTTTTTTTTTTTTTCTGAGTGGGAGTTTCACTCTGTTGCTCAGGCTGGAGTGCGATGGCACAATCTCTGCTCACTGCAACCTCTGCTTCCCGGGTTCAAGTGATTCTCCTGCCTTAGCTTCCCGAGTAGCTGGGGTTACAGGCATGAGCCACCATGCCTGGCTAATTTTGCATTTTTAGTAGAGACGGGGTTTCACCATGTTGGCCAGGCTGGTCTCGAACTCCTGGTCTCAAGTGATCCGCCCGTCTCGGCCTCCCAAAGTACTTGGATTACAGATGTGAGCCCCCGCAACTGGCCTCATTTGTCCATTTTCCATCCACTTACCCGCCCACCCATTTACTCATCCAGCCATTGACTCATCCATCCACCTATGAGATCAGACAGGGAGGGATCCTTTTTTGTATTGGTCTGTACACCACAGCATGGCTTACGAAGTTCTTACCTGTCTATTTATCACCCATCCACCCACCCATTTATCTACCCACCCATTCATCCACCCACCCATCCAACTATCTATCCATTCATCCATCCACCCATCTGCCAACCCATCCATCCATCCACCCACCCAATCATCTACCTACTCACCTATCCACCCATCCACCTACCCATTTGTCACCCATCCATCTATCCAATCACCCATCCAACCATCAATCCAACCATTTTCATCTGTTCATTTTCCATCCATCTACCCGTCCACTCATTCACTCCTCCTTCCACCTACCTATCCATTTATCACCCATTTACCCATCCATCCATCCTTCCAACCATTTATCCACCCATCCAACCATTACCCATCCATCCATCCTTCCAACCATTTATCCACCCATCCAACCATTTCCATCTGTTCATTTCCATCCATCTACCCATCTACCCATTCACTCATCCATCCACCTATCCATTTATCACCCATCTATCCATCCATCCACCCACTCATCCATCCATCCATCCATCCATCCATCCATCCATCCATCCACCCACCCACCCATCCATCCACCTACCTATTCATTTATCACCCATCCATCCACACATGCATCTGTGCAGATTCATTAATATCCACCCATTCATCCATATTTATCTATTTTCTATCCATCAGCCATTCATTCATTCATATCCATCTATCCATCCATTCATCCAGATGTTTATTGAGCACCTGTGTTCTGGGTCCTATTTGGGAGCCTTGTTAGCCACCAAGACCTTCCTAAGCCATATTGTGGTGTACAGACAGATACAAAAAAAAGGCTCTCTCCCTGTCTGATCTCATGCAGCCTGCCTTGGAGACAAGAGTCTCCCAGTGCTGTGTGCTTGGAGAGAGGAAAGCACACAGCCCTGGAGTCAGAGACCTGGGTTTCAATTCTGTCTCCACCTCTTTCTAGCTAGCTATGGACTCAACCTCTCTGAGCCTCGATTACCTCATCCGTGAAATGGGGTAACGGTGTGAGAAGCGTTTCCCTGGGGGATGTGATGCAGCCCACACGGGGCCTCATGCACTCAGCATCTCTTCATTAGCAAACACTTATTGAACCCCTAGTACATGCCAGGCACTGTTATGAGGTCCCAGGGATACTTTAAAACAAAAGGGACAGAGCGTTTCTGCTCTTGTGAAGTTTACATTGACTAGATAGTAAACAAAATAAATGAAATATGCAGTGTGTCAGTGCTGGTAAACGCGTGGAGAAAATAAAGCAAGGTTGGGGTCTGGGGTTGGGAATTGACTTGTGGTTTTATCTTATTTTCCTTTTATTTATTTATTTATTTATTTATTTATTTATTTATTTATTTATTTTGAGACGGAGTCTCGCTCTGTCGCCAGACTGGAGTGTAGTGGTACGATCCCAGCTCACTGCAACCTCTGCCTCCTGGGTTCAAGTTATTTTTCCTTTTTGTAGAGACAGAGTCTCACTGTGCCAACCAGTCTGGTCTTGAACTCCTGGGCTCAAGCGATCCTCCCACAGGCATGAGCCACTGCGCCCAGCCCTGAGTGACTCTTAAACTTCAGTTTGAACTTGGGGTCATCCAAAAAGTGCCCTGAGGGTGGGGTTCCCTCCATGCTTTGGAGCCAGCCCCAGTAATTCCTCTTTGATCTATGATACGGGCTTCAGCATATGCTTTTGTTGGAAGAGAGAGCTCCATGTTTGAGGAGGGTTTGCATGACATTGACTTCAAGTCCATCCACCCCTTCCCTCTCCCAGAGATGGGTGTCCAGTGTCAGCTCACACACCCCCAGGGGAGGGGGCCTCACTCCTTTGCTTCCATTGGGTCTGTGATGAAATAATTCTGACTTACTAGGAAGGACTTATATCAGAATGAAGTTGGCCTCCCCAGCTGCTTCTGCCTTCAGCAGAGGCAGCCTTCGTCCCACCCCAAGTCCCTCTTGTTTAGCCACCTGCTTCCTGTGGTACAGGGATGCCCTTGTCCTGGCATGCAAGACCAGCTGGAGTCTGGCTCCTGGCCTCACTCTGGGGCCTCAGTTGAGAGCTGGGGCTGAGAGCAGACTTGGGGTAGAAGGAAAGCAGGAAGGAAGATAGCTGATGATGGGAAAATGCACAGGATCTTTGTTTCATAAATATATTTTATTTTTCAATGAAAAAGTTTGCACATTAGAAAAATTAGTAAGGGTCAGGGGTGGGCTTCCTGGGAGGATGGCTGAGATAGTTCCTCAACCCTGGGTGGTGGCCCTGTTAGACTTCCCTGGGAACAAGTTCTGGGGCGAGTTCACAGCTTCGAGGAATTCATCACTGCTGTGATTCAGGTCTCTTCCATCCACCCTGCTCTGGGTACCTGGTGTGTTACTTGTGGGCACTTGTCACGCCAGCAGGTTGGCTAAGGATGGGCATGGAGCAGTCAAACAGATACCAAAAAGGTCCAATTCATAGCCTCACTGGCTGCCGACCTTTGGCCTCTGCATAGATAGTGGGCTCCTGATAACAAGAAGTTAACCTGCACCCAGGCCACAGGCGCTCAACCAAACATACAACGAGGCGCTGGATAAAACTCCAGCCCCTCCAGGGGTCTCCTGGGCTAGGAGAGGACAGATCGGTAAGGGGTCCGTCCTCACTTGGGCAACCCATTTGTCATGCCCAGCTGTTCCTTGAGCGCCCGCAGCTGGGCCAGGCTGATGTTGCTGCCCCCGCAGACGATGACCACGAGGGATGGCAGCGGGGTTCGGAGATTCCCCTCCAGTTGGAGCTTCTGGATCACGTGGCTGTAGACAGCAGCCAGGGCTGCTCCGCAGGCGGGCTCCACCAGGATCTTCTCGTCATCTGCCAGAGAAGGGGCGTGACGGGGCGTGGCCTGACTTTCTTTCCCAGGGTGCACAGGAGCTGACAGGCCATTGGCAGGACTTGGGAATACTAAGCCAATCAGCTCTCAGCCCTGGCTGCAGCCGCAGGTCCTGAACCAAACATCCCGTCATCACCCTGAATTGGCCCTTCCAAGCCTGAGCCAGGGCCTGGGTTTCATCATGAGTGCTAACACTGATAGAATGAGTGTGGTTGCATGAGCACTGTATTGAGAAGGATTCTGAGGCATCATCTGAGCAAGAGTTCCATGGTTGATTAGCCAAGTGTGCAGCAGGTACAGAAGCATAAATGGTACTATTTTTTTCTCTCATTGTTGCCATCCCTGCCCTAGACTGAACCCAGAAAGAGTCCAACCTAGTTACAGACCCACCTCTGAATGAATCAAACTCTGAGCCCCATGTTTTCCTTTTTTACCCTGGCTACCAGGAAACTCAGAAGCAACATTTTAAATATTCACTTATTGTTTTCTGCTGCTATGGTTATCAGGCTTACTTTTCTATTTACTTTTCCATTATGTGTGGCTTTTGCTTTTCTATTTCTACACGGCATTGTATTATCTTCTATTAATGGAAAATTCTAGGCAGAGATGGAAGACAGAACTGTGAAGAAAATTTGGGGTGAGTGGGATCCCTAGTGGCATACCAAGTGGAGAGCCACTTAGCGCCTGAGTCAGCAGGTCGGGTCATGGGAGGACCTGGTACATACCCACGAACTTCTCAATGGCGGCCACAGCCTCCTGGTCCGAGATAACTTCAGAGAAAATGGGGTGTTCCTGAAACAGCTTCAGGGCCTGAGCCCCCACAGTCTTCACGCCCAGGGCCTTGGCAACACTGAGAGAAGTGGGAACCCAGAAGAGGATGGGAGTGGGGGAAACAGGAGAGAGATGGGGGCAGGGAGGGAGAGAAGGAGATGGATGTGAGACGGAGAAGGCAACGCATCGGGGGCAGGGGGACAGGTGTCACCTCTGCAGCTGTAAAACACTGAAAAGCCTCAGGGATCCCCAAACCAAGTGGGGTCTTCTAATAAGGTGCAGAGTGTTTGAATTGGCATCAGATAGTATATTCTTTATTATTATTTTTAATGTTTTTGAGACTGAGTGTCACTATGTTGCCCAGGCGGGTTTTTTTTTTTTTTTTTTTTTTTTTGAGACGGAGTCTTGCTCTGTTGCCCAGGCTGCAGTGCAGTGGTGCGATCTCGGCTCACTGCAATCTCTGCCTCCCGGGTTCAAGAAATTCTCCAGCCTCAGCCTCCTGAGTAGCTGGTACTACAGGTGCCCACGACCACACCCGGCTAATTTTTGTATTTTTAGTAGAGATGGGGTTTCACTATGTTGACCAGGCTGGCCTCGAATTCCTGACCTCAGGTGATCCACCCCCCTCGGCCTTCCAAAGTGCTGAGATTACAAGCATGAGCCACCATGCCCGACCCCAGGCTGGTCTTGAACTCCTGGGCTCAAGTGATCCTCCTGCCTCGGCACAGCATCATATTCTGATCAACACTAAGTCAGGAGCAAATGCCTAAGAGGACCCTTGTTGTTCCCTGATAGGACTCCCTGCTTTTCCTCCAGGTTACAACTGCTACCTGGTTAACCCTCATGAAGCTTAGCACCACTCTGCCTGCCCACATCCTGCTGTGTCCTTCACGGCTCAGGATTAAGGCCACCTCCTCCAAGGAGTCCTCTTGGGAGAGTACTGAGTCCCACGGCCCTATGTGGAATTCTCAAATAGTCCTCCCCCACAGTAACAAGCGCCCTGAGTACTTCTTGAGAAAGTGTTAGGTGCCAAGCACTTCGCAAGCATTATTGAATTCACACAAGAATTCTGCTGTTGTTAATTGGTTTGATTTTGGAAAGGGGAAACTGAGGCAGAGAGTATACAGTCACTTGCCCAAGGTCACACACCTAGGGAGTGCTGGAGCTGGGGCTGCAAGCAGGATCTGTATAACTTCAAGACCTGCACTGGTAAACAATGTGTTGATGCTGTCCCCAGCCTCCTGGGGTGACCACTGGCTCTATTCCCAGCTCAGCTGCCCCCTCTCCCTTCCCCAGGAGCATCTTGAGGGCCTGGGCCACCTCAGCCCTCAGCAGCACGTGGTTTACAGTAGGCGCTCAGCCATGACATCTTCAGTCCCTACAGTGTGGGACACAGCAGCTCCAGATGTCAGGCTCAGGAATCTGGAAGAAGTTCTTACCTGGCTGGACTCAGTCTTCCCTATCTGTAGTGGAGACTGTTGTCTGCCCCGGTGTCTTTTCTAGCTGCACACATGGGCACCTGGTGTAAAGACATTTCCCAGCCTCTCTTGCACTGGATGTGGTCATGTGACTAAGTTCAGGCCAACAAAAGGTAAGTGGAAGTGTTGTGTCTGTCTTTGAAGGTTGGAGCATAGCCTTCTGCCCTTGCTTCCCCATCCCTGCCAAATGGAATGTGGGTGTGATAGCTGGCACTCAGGCAACCATTTTGGACAAAAAGGCTACATGCTAAGGATACTGGGGAAACAAACTCAAGGGACCCGGGGCCCTGACTTTTCATGGTAAAGTTCAATCTCATTTAAGTCACTGTTATTTGGGGCTTCTGTGTAATGGGGCCAAAACCTAATCCTAATTAAATACTATCTACCGGCTGGGCACGGTGGCTCACGCCTGTAATCCCAGCACTTTGGGAGGCTGAGGTGGGCAGATCACCTAAGGTCAGGAGTTTGAGACTAGCCCGGCTAACACGGTAACACCCCGTTTCTACTATAAATACAAAATTAGCCAAGTGTTGGGGCAGACACCTACTCGCGAGGCTGAGGCAGGAGAATCACTTGAACCCAGGAGGCAGAGGTTGTAGTGAGCTGAGATTGTGCCATTGCACTCCAGCTTGGGCAAGAAGAGCAAAACTCCGTCTCAAAAAACAAAGACAAAAACAGAAAAACCATCTATCAAAGGTTTGGGGCTTAGATATGAACTCCTTAGGAGCAAGACTTGTGTTTATGCACCACTCTCTCCCCAGATCAGCCAGTGTCTTACACACAATAGGGGCTCAGTAAATGGTTGGCAAAGTAATGAGGTATGTAAAACCTTGCCACAGAGGACTCAGTAAATGATTCCTATGAGACCTTCCTTCCTTCCTCCCTCCCTCCCTCTTTCCTTTCCCTTCCTTTCCTTTCCTTTGTCTTTCTCTTCCTTCCTTTCTCTTTTTTCTTTCTTTCTTTCTCTTTCTCCTTTTTCTTTATTTCTTTCTCTTTCTTTCTTTCTTTTCTTTCTTTCTTTTTCTTTCCTCTTCCTTTCACCTTCCCTCCCTCCCTTCCTTCCTCCCTCCCTCCCTCCCTCCCTTCCTTCCTTCCTTCCTTCCTTCCTTCCTTCCCTCTCTCCCTCCCTCCCTCTCTCCCTTCCTTCCTTTTTCTTTGTTTCTAGACAGGGTCTTGCTCTGTCACCCAGGCTGGAGTGCACTGGCATGATCATGGCTCACTGCAGCCTCAGTCTCCTGGGCTTAAGCAATCCTTCCCACCTTAGCCTGGGACTATGCGTGTGTGCTACCACGCCCAGTTAATTAAAAAAAAAACACTTTTCTTGAAGGTAGGAATCTCTCTATGTTGCTCAGGCTGGTCTTGAACTCCTGGCCTCAAGTGATCTTCCTGCCTCAGCCACTCAAAGTGCTGGGATTACAGGCACAAGTCACTGTGCCCAGCCTCATACGAGGCTTTTCATGTGAGGAAGTGTGACATGGAGTCACACAGACTTGGGTTTGAGTCCAAGCTGTACCACTCACTGGATGTGACCCTGGGCAAGTGATCAAAGCCTCCATTGCCTCATCTGTAAAACAGGCTGACATCAGGATCTATCTAGAAGCCAGCCCTAAGGGGGACTCCCCAGTGCTTGCTGGACACCCGAGGGAGGCACCCCAGCTCCTCACCTGGTGATCTTGGGCAGGGAGACGAGTTTGCCTGCAGTGGTGGCAGCGTGGAAGCTGTGGGCGCCAAAAGTCTCCATGGCAATGACAGGCACGTCCCCCCAGCCCACCTCCTGCAGCCCCTGGACCACTCCACACAGCAGGCCCCCG
Source organism: Hylobates moloch (assembly GCF_009828535.3). Taxonomy (NCBI): domain Eukaryota; kingdom Metazoa; phylum Chordata; class Mammalia; order Primates; family Hylobatidae; genus Hylobates; species Hylobates moloch. The sequence goes on along the minus strand of NW_026652287.1, from coordinate 19,516,560 downwards.
CCGCCCACTGACAGCGCGATGGCCCCTGGCTTTTCCCACAGTTCCTCCTTCAGCTCTTTCACGATGGAAGCGTGGCCTTCCCTGGAGGGTGGGGAGAGGGGGTGGCGGGTCAGGGCTAGGCTTCCTGGAGACACCAGCTCAGGTTTGCACCGGCCTCATCCCAGCTGATGGGGCCTGGAGCTAGTTCCCTCCCCACCCCCACCCTCGGCTTCCAGCTGCCAGCATCTGTGTCTCTACCTGAGGACTTTCTCTGGCCACCTGAGCTACCTGCAAACAGAGTCAGGAGCTGGCAGCCCCTTAAGGCAGCCCTCAACCAATGGCTACGAGTCGGCATACAAATTCCCCTGCTCCTTCTCCCAGGGGGCGGGAAACTGCGGTGCACCTTCTACACGGGCTCCCAGGGTCCCCGAGGGATTAAGCTCCAGCCACCCACAGCAGCCACCTGCCCTTGAAAGCCCCCTTCCTGACATTTTGGACTGGATTATAGAAAAAGAAAAAAGCCAGCCCCCTTCCTTCCCTGGCTCACTTCCCCACTCCCCCACTGAATCGCCTCCCAAATAAACTCCTTTCCCTGAAACCTTTGTCCCCAAGTCTGCTTCCAGGAGGACTCAACCGCAGACACTTGGGCATCTGTGTGCTTGCATGTTCAGCCTTGGGTGTGTTGTGTGTGCAGCCGTGGATAATGGGGCATTTGGTGACATGTGTGCACCTGCTGCTGCACCTGGGTGTAATGTGTTTTTTCTTTTTTTTTTGAAACGGAGTCTCACTCTCTTGCCCAGGCTGGAGTGCAGTGGCGTGATCTTGGCTCACTGCAACCTCCGCCTCCTGGGTTCAAGCGATTCTCCTGCCTCAGCCTCCCTAGGAGCTGGGATTACAGGCGTGTGTCACCACGCCCAGGTAATTTTTATATTTTTAGTAGAGATGGGGTTTCACCATGTTGGCCAGACTGGTCTCAAACTCCTGACCTCAAGTGATCCTCCCACCTTGGCCTCCCAAAGTGCTGGGATTACAGGCGTGAGCCACTGCGCCCCACCTAAGTGTGCTTCTACATGGTGGTGTGCGCACACATGTGTAGCTGCTGTGCATGAGGACGTGATGATGTGCATCATAGCAATGCCTGCCCAGTGATATGGGGCAGTGGCTGCCACCCCCACCAAGTGACCTTGAACTCCACATACCAGATGAGGGGGTCATCAAAGGGGGGAATGTAGACCCAGCCTGGATTGTTCTTTGCTAGGGCTTTGGCCAGCTCGAAGGCTTCATCCAATAACTGCAAGGTCACAGGGGAGATAGGAGGGGGTGAGGCACAGGGGGCACCCTGTCCAGCCACCAGGCGCTCTCTCTCTGCCCTGCCCTGGGTCAGCACTCACCTCACCCACCACCTTGACTGTGGCACCTTCATTCTTGAGGCGCTCAATGGTGAGAGCAGGTGTGGTGCTGGGCACGACGATGGTGGCGGGGACGCCGAGTTGCCTGGCCGCATATGCAGCTGCCATGCCTGCGTTGCCCGCTGCCAGGGTCAGGGGTGGAGAGCGTGTCAGTGGGGGAGCATCTGGGAGCCTAGGCAGGACTGCTTACCCTCTACTGGGGGCTCTGGAGTGCCCCCCTCACCTCCCCACCCTGGGCGACTGCTGGCCTCCCCCTGGAATTCCAAATTGGTGGCTGCTGCCGTTGTTTTCAATGGCACATTGCTGGGGAAACCAGGGCTCAGAGAAGCGGAGTTTCTGATCCCAGGACACACAGCAGAGGACAGGATGGGGAAGCAGGTCACTTACCCGAGGAGCAGACAAAATGTGCACAGCCTTGCTTGGCCCACTGTGGAGACAACAGGAGAGGCACTCAGGCCCACCTCCCTTGCATTGCCTGTGCTCTTCCTCCCCACCTGGAATACCTGCCAGGATTCCAGTGGACACAGATGTTTCCTTTACTCAGAATTTGTTCTACCCTTGTCTGAGACTGCACCTCCCGTCTCCAAAAAGACTGGCTCAGGAAAGGGTGGAGGAAAACAGGCGACTGATGGCTCTGGGATCAGTCCCAAGGGACCCTCCTGGAGGGGCACCCCTCAACCAGAGGAAGCCCTAATGGTGGACGCTCAGTCCTTATGGCGAGTCAGCAGGCTTATCCCACAATGCCTTTAATTTCACACAGCACTGGCCCTGCCCTGTCGAGGAAGGAGGACCTGCCACTCCTGTCCAGATGATGCTGACCCGGTCCCGTACCCTCTTGCAGAAGTGCCCAATGCCCCGGATCTTGAAGGAGCCAGAGGGCTGGGCACTGTCCATCTTGAGGTAGACGCTGGTGCCGGCCATTTTGGACAGGGCCATGCTGTCACGGATGGGGGTCTTCACGTGCAAGGGTTCTCCGGACATCATTGCTGGGAGAAACAAAAGAAACCCAGAGGGTTAGGAGAGCTAGCCCTGGTGCTAGCACTGCCAGAGTGACCCCTTCCTTCGCTTCCCAGCAAGCCAAGCAAGGCCTCAGACGAGATGGCATCCTGGAGACCTGGGCTCTAATCGCAAGTGGGCCACCTACTCGCCATGTGACATCAGACAGGTAATCATGCCTCAGCCTCAGCTCTATCGGGGATCACCCTCCACTCCTGACCTCTCACACATTTGCTGGGAGGCTGAAGAGATAACACTCAAACTTTGTAGCTTTCAAAATGCATGAGGTGAGGCCGGGCACAGTGGCTTATGCGTGTAATCCTAGCACTTTGGGAGGCTGAAGCCGGTGGATCACAAGGTCAGAAGTTTGAGACCAGCCTGGCCAACATGGTGAAACCCCGTCTCTACTAAAAATACAAAAAATTAGCTGGGCACGGTGGTGCACGCCTGTAACCCCAGCTACTTAGGAGGCTGAGGCAGGAGAATCAATTGAACCCAGGAGGCGGAGGTTGCAGTGAGCGAGATCGCGCCTTTGCACTCCTGCCTGGGTGACAGAGCAAGACTCTGTCTTGAAAAAAAAAAAAAGAAGAAGAAAGAGAATTAGCCAGGCATGGTGGCAGGCCCCTGTAATCTCAGCTACTCAGGAGGCTGAGGCAGGAGCGTCACTTGAACCGAGGAGGTGGAGGTTGTATTGGGCCAAGATCGACCCACTGCACTCCAGCCTGGGCAACAGAGTGAGACTGTGTCTCAAAAAAAAAAAAAAAAAAAAGAATAGTCTATCTATCTATGCGAAAAATTCAGGGACACCCACACACACAGATAATCCATCCACACACACATACTCCATCCACACACACGATCCACCCCCACACACAATCCATCCACACACACATATAGTCCACATGTTTCTTTTCTTTTTTAATTTTTTTTTTTTTTTGGTGCACATGTTTCCATGTGCACAGAGCATTTCAGGAAACATGCATGACAGGCTGGCCAGGGTGGGGCCTCTGAGGAGAGCTGGCCCTCGGGATCATAGCACCCACCTTTTGCACAGTTTGAATGTTTTACCATATGCCTCTATTACTTACTTAAATGCATACATTAAAAAAAAACCTGGGACAGGTGCGGTGACTCACACCTGTAATCCCAGCACTTTGGGAGGCCGAGGCGGGCAGATCATGAGTTCAGGAGATCGAGACCATCCTGACTAACACAGTGAAACCCCGTCTCTACTAAAAATACAAGCTACTTGGGAGGCTGAGGCAGGAGAATGGCGTGAACCCAAGAGGTGAAGCTTGCAGTGAGCCGAGATTGCGCCACTGCACTCCAGCCTGGGCTACAGATCGAGACTCTGTCTCAAACAAACAAACAAAAACAACCTGGCAGCTGGCTCTTCTGACATGCAGTTCCAAGTATCTTGGCTTAAATGGACGATCCCAGGACCCAGCAGAATGCCTGACTCATAGTAGATGTTCAATAAATATTTATTTAAAAAAAAACAAAAAAAACTAACTTTTGGGAAGCCCAATATTCAGTTAGGAAAATCTCTTTCATAATTATTAATTTTGTCATAATTATTATAGCAGTGACTAATCACTTAGCTTTTAAATTTTATTCATTCATTCATTCATTCATTCATTCCAGTAGAGATGGGGTTTTGCTATGTTGGCCAGGCTGGTCTCCAACTCCTGGCCTCAAGCGTTCTGCCCACCTCAGCCTCCCAAACTGTTGAGATTACAGGCATGAGCCACAGCACCCGGCTTGCTGTTGTTTTAAGTCACATTTTGGGGTAGTTTGGTACACAGCAATAGGAAGGGGAATATTAACATAATTTGCCCAAAGTCACACTGTGGGTAAGGCAGGGAGGCAGGATTTGAACTCGGGCAGTTGGCTCCAGGGCTCAGGCTCTCTCTGCGACCCATGGGTGTGGTTCAGGCTCCCGCTTTTGGATGGGCTCTGGGGGATGAAGCAGCTGGGGTGGCCCGGGGTCTAGCCACAGCCACGTCCACCCACCTAGCCTTCCCATCTCCCCTGCCTTCTGCTGAGAGTCTCAGGGCGGATTTGATTCTCCACAACTTGGGCCGGGCCAGAAGAGATCAGCAGACGATGGCCGAGGGGCTCTCTGGTTCCCCTTCCCTCCACCATCCCAGAAGGCCAGGCAAGGGTGGCTAGCCAGAGACCCATCTCTAATGTCACCTGGTCCAGCCCCCTGTCCTGGGCACTCCTAGCTTGGACATCCATCCCCCGCTCCCAGAATGAGCCAGACATCCCTTGGTCAGAGGGAGAATGAGGGGTGGGGATTCCAACTGCCCCGCCATCCTTAGCATCCCCTAAATAGGTCACCCCTTGTCTATCTGAATTAACTGACATTCTGGGCCTGGGAGGGGAACTTGAACAGACACCCTCTCTCCGCTGGATCTCTTGAATAAAAATCAGAGACTGGGGCAAACTTCAAAACAGGACGTCCCCAAATTGGCATGAACTTTCAGCTCCTGGAGGTTAATGCCCAAACAATGGGATCCCGGTTTTTATTTGGTTATTTTTAGAGAATCTCCCTCTGTCACCCAGGCTGGAGTGCGGCGGCACGATCTCGGCTCACTGCAACCTCCGCCTTCTGGGTTCAAGCGATTTTCCTGCCTCAGCCTCCCGAGTAGCTGGGATCACAGACGTGCACCACCACGCCTGAATAATTTTTGCATTTTTAGTGGAGACAGGGTTTCACCATATTGGGCAGGCTGGTCTGGAACTCCTGACCTCAAGTGATCTGCCTGCCTTGGCCTCCCAAAGTGCTGGGATTACAGGCATGAGCCGCCGCACCCAGTTCTGACCGACTTCACATTAAAGGCGGGTGTAGGTCACCAAGGCCCGGCCTCAGGGACAACCGGGGTGGGAGTCAGAGGAGCCGGCCACAGAGACCCTTTTCAGGTGGGTTTGGGGCGCCTGTCTTGCCGTTTGTCCCAGGCGGTGCCATGGGATGCCTTCAGGTAAAAGGACAGGGCTCCCTCTGCAGGCAGCCCCTTCTCTGCCGCGGCTTTCCGTGAAGTGAGCATCCGTTAACTGCATCCAGCCTGCCCCAAGGATCCCTGCCCCAAGGATCTCAAGACTTCAGAAGAGGTTGTGCCCGGGGAGGAGGAGGGAGGGAGCCCTGAAGCCAATGTCTGCCCACTCGACTTCGGCAGTCGGAAGCCGCCTTCCCTCTCACTTGGTTCACAGTAAGCGCTCAGTCGGTATCAGCTCTTATGAAATCTGGGCTGGACAACTTAAGTGCAGGTCATCCTTTCACCCTCACAACCACCTGAGGAGGAAGGCACTATGCTCATCCCCATTCTATAGATGTGGAAGCTGAGGCACAGAACTGGACACAAACTCAGTGGTTAGGCCCAAGTGGCTCTTTTTTAAAAATTTGAGACAAGGTCTTGCTGTGTCACCCAGGCTGGAGTGCAGGGGCACAGTCATTGCTCACTGCAGCCTCGACCTCTTGGGCTCCAGCGATCCTCCCAACTCAGCCTTCCCAGTAGCTGGGACTACAGGTGTGCACCACCACACTATACTAATTAAATTCTTTTTTTAGGTCAGGAGTTCGAGACCAGCCTGGCCAACATGGTGAAACCCCATCTCTACTAAAAATACAAAAATTAGCCAGGCGTGGTGGCACACACCTGCACTCCAAGCTACTCGGGAGGCTGAGGCAGGAGAATCGCTTGAACCCAGGAGGTGGAGGTTGCAGTGAGCCCAGCTTGTGCCACTGCACTTCAGCCTGGGTGACAGAGTGAGACTTCTGTCTTAAAAAAAAAAAAAAAAAAATTTTTTTTTTTTTTTTTTGTAGAGATGGGGGTCTCACTCTGTTGCCCAGCTCAGTCTCGAACTTGTGGCCTCAAGCAACCCTCCCGCCTCAGCCTTCCAAAGTGTTGGGATTACGGGCATCAGCCACCATGCCCAGACTTGACGGACTCTTTCTGTGTCTCCTTCTTCCCCTGGGAAACCACAGGTTAGCCCGGGACACTCCAGTCCTGAGGTGGGACTGAGGATGGGGCCACTTACCCGGCAAAGGCGATGGAGCAGGAGACAGAGCCAAGTCAGCGAGGGAGGGAGGGATCAACTGAGTAGATAGCCCACGAAGAGAGGGGGCTGAGGACGGGTGGACAGTCTTCTGAATGGTCCCAGGGGCTACTCGGTCCTGGGCTTTATTCCCCTGGCACCTCTGGGCAGCCAATGGGGCCCTGGGGCTGGCTACACCCCCCCTCCCACCCGCCAGGACCCACCCCCCTGGCTCGAGGCCACTGGGGCTGTCATAAGGGAGGTGGAATCTGGCCAAGCTTTCTGCTTTGGCAGCTTCCTCCTGCCTTTCCCACAACCCACTCCTCCTCCCTCTTTCCACTTCCCCTTTCCGTCCTCAGTTTCGTGAAAGGAAAATAAAAAATCGGGACCCCAACTCACTGTGCCAAAAGAAAAAGAATTAAGCTAAAAGCTGAGTCGTGTAAGAAACTGCCTTTCCTTTAGTTCCTAAGCAGATAGCTTCAGATGAAAGGTTAAATATTGGCTCCGCATTCTGGGAGGCCGAGGCAGGTGGATCACCTGAGGTCAGGAATTCGAGACCAGCCTGGCCAACATGGTGAAACCCCGTCTCTACTAAAAATACAAAAATCAGCCGGGCGTGGTGGCACGTGCCTGTAATCCCAGCTACTCAGGAGGCTGAGGCACAAGAATTGCTTGAACCTGGGAGGTAGAGGTTGCAGTGAGACGAGATCTCGCCACTGCACTCCAGCCTTCACAACAGAAAGAAAAAAAGAAAATGGTTAAATATCCACACAGGTCGCTACTCTATGTTCACCTTATCTTATGTAAAGTGCCGATTTATTGAGATCAAGACAAATACATAATTGGCTGCTTCCCTATCTGCCCCTCTTCTCTTACAAACTGTGGATTTGGTAATGTGGCCATACCCCCCTTCTTTCCCCTCCAGCTTGCTTTTCTCCTTTAAATACTGACACCCTAAAGTCATCTCTGGAGAAAAGCACAGACGTATCTCCCAGGTGCATTCTTAACCTTGGTGAAGGCCGGGCGCGGTGGCTCACGCCTGTAATCCCAGCACTTTGGGAGGCCGAGGCGGGCGGATCACGAGGTCAGGAGATGGAGACCATCCTGGCTAACACGGTGAAACCCTGTCTCTACTAAAAAAAAAAATACAAAAAATTAGCCGGGTGCGGTGGCGGGCGCCTGTAGTCCCAGCTACTCTGGAGGCTGAGGCAGGAAAATGGCGTGAACCCGGGAGGCGGAGCTTGCAGTGAGCCGAGATAGCGCCACTGCACTCCGGCCTGGGCAAAAGAGCGAGATTCTGTCTCAAAAAAAAAAAAAAAAAAAAAAAAAAAACCTTGGTGAAATAAATTTCTAAATGGATTGAGTCCTGTCTCAATCTTTTTGATTCTTTTTGATTTACAGATTGGAGACTCATGAAAGGGACCCTGGGTCCTTTGACAAGTCTCCTACTGGTGCTTGGTGGGTCTTGCTCTGTCACCCTGGCTGGAGTGCAATGGCATGATCTCGGCTCACTGCAACCTCCATCTCCTGGGTTCAAGCGATGCTCCTGTTTCAACCCCCCAAATAACTGGGAGTATAGGCATGTGCCACCACACTCAGCTAATTTTTTGTATTTTTAGTAGAGATGGGGTTTCACCATGTTAGCCAGGCTGGTCTTAAACTCCTGACCTCAAGTGATCCACCCGCCTCCGTCTCCTAGAGTGCTGGGATTACAGGCGTGAGCCACCGTGCTGGCCTTGAGCGATCTTGATTGCCCTCCAAAATAGGACAGTTTGCTGAGGCCTGGGAGCTCCCCACCTCCAGAGAACTCCTGATCTCCCACAATTGGTTGATATCTAAGCTTGAGTTCCCCGAACAGCTCTTTTTCTGCGTTTTACTCACTTCCAACAAGGAAGGTGAGTTTTCCGGCTTCCAGGATGGTGGCAAGCAGGCAGCTCCTTTCTGGAGTTTCACTTGTGTCCAGCAGGGAAGGCAAGTTTGAGTTTTCCCTGCTTCTAGGATGGTAGAGAGCGATCTTCAGCCTGGGCCCCGTGACTAGAAGTTAGGATTAACAACCAGCTGGTCTTAATTTCTCCCTACTTTTAGAGCGCTCAGTAATCGCATAAATTGCTCGATCATTTGTTTCCTTTGCTTTGCTGTTTTTGTTTCTGTTGTTGTTTTGTTGTTTCCATCTTTTCCCCATTGGACTGGACCAACTCCACTTGACTTGGTCAAATCTGAAGGAAAGTTTCATATTATGGCGAACAAGGTCTCATGAATTGGCTAAATATCCACAGCTGGAAAAAAAAAAAGGAAAAAGAAAAAACAGCCAGTAAAAGAAAAAAGAGAGAGAGAGAGAAGGATTTTGATTACCTGAGGGGCATTATTTACATAACAAGGCCATCTTTTGCTAGCCAAGCCAGACTGAAAGAGGCCACATGGCTGTCACCTCACGCTAGTTCAGTAGCTACGATTCTGTCCCTTTTTCACCACCGTGGCCTGGGCTTGATTCCTAAATCAAGTCCTTTCTGGTTTGATGTTTGTGTTACTTTTGAAATATCAGCAGTTTGTCCCAGCTAAAATATGATGATGAGATTTAAAAGGATTTTTTAAAGAGCTCAATGGTTAAAAGCTTAATTAAAGGCTAATATCTAAGGTGTGTGTGTGTGTGTGTGTGTATATGTGTATTTATTTATTTATTCATAGGACCTTAATGCATTTTTTTCTCTCCTAGGATCTGGTTTTTTTTTGAGATGGAGTCTTACTCTGTCACCCAGGCTAGAGTGCAGTGGCATGATCTCAGCTCACTGCAACCTCCACTCCCTGGGTTCAAGTGGTTCTCCTGCCTCAGCCTCCCAAGTGGCTGGGATTACAGGTGCACACCACCACGCTGGGCTATTGTTTTTGTACTTTTAGTAGAGACAGGATTTCACCATGTTGGCCAGGCTGGTCTTGAACTCCTGGCCTCAAGTTATTCACCAGCCTCAGGCTCCCAAAGTTCTGGGATTACAGGTGAGAGCCACCCCACTTGGCCAGGATCTTGTTTTTTGAGATAAAGTTTTCTTTTTTCTTCTCAGTTGACTGAATTCTGTTTTCTCCAATTTACTTCTGCCTGTCTCCTTTCTCTTCCCACCCTCTACAGCTCAAGGTACCTAAAATAATTTCTAACAGCTTGGCATTCCTTAAGGAAAACAGAGAAGGTGCCAGACTCCTTTTTGGGGAGAAACCTCTGTTTTTCCTTATGGAGCCTAAGAGTATAAACAGATAAGTTCCTCTCAGATCTTCAACTGCTTGCTTTTGTAGTGTGTTATCTGATTTCTTTTTTGACTAAAATTGTTATTACAACAACAATAACTTGGATTTTTTTTTTTTTTTTTTGAGACGGAGTCTCGCTCTGTCGCCCTGGCTGGAGTGCAGTGGCGCAATCTCGGCTCACTGCAAGCTCCGCCTCCCGGGTTCACGCCATTCTCCTGCCTCAGCCTCTCCAAGTAGCTGGGACTACAGGCGCCCGCCACCACGCCCGGCTAATTTTTTGTATTTTTTAGTAGAGACGGGGTTTCACTGTGTTAGCCAGGATGGCCTCGATCTCCTGACCTCGTGATCCGCCCGCCTCGGCCTCCCAAAGTGCTGGGATTACAAGCGTGAGCCACTGGCCCGGCCACTTGGATGTTTAAAATAAGAGAGGGTCTGGATGTGTGGGCCTAGTTATATAAAAAAAATTTTTTTAAAGATAAGAGAGAGTATGGTTTAGACACTTAGAGAAATGTCTTCGCAACAAAGTACACTGTAAAAGTATCACACAGCCTACGTCCACCATATCATTCTCTTTGGAGACCCAGGATTCAGTGTGGGCTCTGTCCAGAGCTCCGAGTTCCAGTTAAAAGATAGAAACTAAATTTAAAACTACTTATCTAAATAAAATAGATTTATTTGGTAGATTTCTATAACTTTATGTTTGATCTGCTTTTTTTTTTTTTTTTGAGACTCTTGCTCAGGCTGGAGTACAGTGGTGCGATCATGGCTCACTGCAGCCTTGACTTCCCAGGCTCGAACAATCCTCCCACCTCAGCCTCCCAAGCTGGTCTTGAACTCCTGAGATGGGAGGAGGCCAAGCCATCCTCCCATCTCAGCATCCTAAAGTGTTGGGATTACAGGTGTCAGCCACCATGCCAGCTGTGGCATCCATTTTAAATCTCTCTAACACACCCAGACTCTTTTCTCTCTCTCTGTACTTTGAGATAAACATTTTGCTATCTGATTTTCATCTAAGAGTTGTTTATTTAGTTTGTAAATTTAAGGCTATCTAGCTGGCAGTTGCCTAGGGTAATGAAACAGGTTATTCAGAAATTAGAGGTTGGGCTGGGCATGGTGCCAGCACTAATTCCAGCACGTTGGGAGGCCGAGGTGGGAGGATGGCTTGAGCCCAGGAGTTCGACACCAGCTTAGGCAACATAGTGAGACCCCATCTTTACAAAAAATAAAGTAGCTGGGTGTGGTGGCGTGCACCTATAGTCCAAGCTACTTGGAAGGCTGAGGTGGGAGGATCACTTGAGCCTGAGTGGTTGAGGCTGCAGTGAGTCATGCCCACACCACTGCACTCCTGCCTGGGCAACAGAGTGAGACTCTGTCTCAGAAAAAAAAAAAAAAAGAAAGAAAGAAAAAAAGAAAAAGAAATTAGAAGTCTTGAATAGGAGGAAAAAAAAGGAAGTCTTATGAATTTATAAGATCTACCTCTGTCTGTGTCTAATACATGTATATATACGTGTTGTGTATCTAATGTTACTACTAAAAATAGATAATAGAGCTCTAATGAAGTGATTTAAAGAAAAAAGTACTTAAATCAGATACTTTATCAGAAAAATAGAGACTCTAAGCCCAAATGCTTTCTCAGGTTCACAAAACTTGGGACACCAATTCACTCTGCCAAAACTGAGCTGGAAGCTGAGTCACTCAAGAAGCTGCCTTTCCTTTCGTTCCTAAGCAGAGAGCTACAGTAGAAGGTTAAATATCCCCCACAGCTACTCTATGTTCACCTTATCTTATGTAAGGTGCCGATTTATTGACTTGAGACAAACACGTAACTGACTATTCCCCTACGTGCTCCTCTTCTCTTGAAACATGTGGATTCAGTAGTATGACTGTACCCTTTCTTTTCCTTCCAGCTTCCAGCCTGCTTTTCCCCTTTAAATATTGAAGACCTAAAATCATCTATGGAGAAAGGCATGGACCTGTCTTCTGGTCACGACCTTGCCCTTAACCTTGGCAAAATAAACTTTTAAATCGATTGAGAACTGCCTCAGATACTTCCTTTTTTTTTTTTTCTTGGTTTTTTTGAGGTGGAGTCTCACCCTGTTGCCCAGCCTGGAGTGCAGTGGTGAGATCTTGGGTCGTTGCAACCTCTGCCTCCTGGGTTCAAGCAATTCTCCTGCCTCAGCCTCCTGAGTAGCTGGGATTACAGGTGCCCACCACCATGCCTGCTAATTTTTTGTATTTTTGGTAGAGACAGGGTTTCACCATGTTAACCAGGCTGGTCTCGAACTCCTGACCTCAAGTGATCTGCCCACCTTGGCCTCCCAAAGTGCTGGATTACAGGCGTGACCCACTGCGCCCGGCCTGATACTTCTTGATTTATAGTTTCTTCACTTGCAAATGGGGACAATATCTATTTTCCAAGGACCGTTAGGAAAATGGAATAAGGATTGTGTGAGATAATGCACTTAAAGTTGCTAGCATGTGCTTGGCATGTAGTAGGTGCCCAAGAAGCAATAACAGTAATAAAGCTAGAATGTCTAACAGCCACTGAGCCCTCAGCAAGTACCAAACCACAGAGGACGCGGGTACTGTTATTATCCCCATCTTACAGAAAGGGAAACTGAGGCACATGAGATTGTCATTTGCCCAAGATCACTCAGGCAATAAGAGGGAGGAGCTGGCCTCAGAACCCAGGCAGTCTGCTCCTAAACCTGCAATCCAAAACAGGCTGGGTGCAGTGGCTCACTCCTGTAATCCCAGCACTTTGAGAGGCTGAGGCAAGTGGATCACTTGAGGTCAGGAGTTCGAGACCAGCCTGGGCAACATGGTGAAACCTCGTCTCTACTAAAAATACGAAAATTAGTGGGGTGTGGTGACGGGCGTCTGTAATCTCAGCTACTCGGGAGGCTGAGGCAGGAGAATTGCTTGAACCCGGGAGGAGGAGGTTGCAGTGAGCTGAGATTGCACCACTTCACTCCAGCCTGGGTGACAGAGTGAGATTCTGTCTCTGACTCTATCTTACCCCATCAATATACCCCATAAGTATATACACCTACTGCGTACCCACCAAAATTTTTTAAATTTAAAAAAAACTAAAAACCTCCAAGCAGAGCAGTTCTGTATTGCCTTCCCCCCTCATCCTTTTATGACCTTTGGCATGAAGGGGCGGGGGTGTAAGACCCCAGGGGAGCAGGGTTCAAATCCTGGCTCTGTTGTTTCCTAGCTGTGTGGCAATGGACAAGCTATTCTGCCTTCTGGAGCCTCGATTTGCTTATCTGTGAAATGGGAATGATAATGGTACCTCCCTTCTAGGCTTAGGTGACTTGATAATGCATGTGTGAGAGGCGCCTCGAATTGACTGAGTGTTTGGTAAGTTAGCAGCCATCGTCATCGTCATCATCGTCATCATCATCATCATCACAGAACTGGAAGGTCTCGCATCTGAAAACTCTCCATGCCCCATGCCAAGCCTCTTGTTTGTCCCCAGCTGTGCGGAGATCTGTCTGTCCACAGGGCAGCACACACATACACACACACATACCATACACACACACAGAGGTCTGGCTGGCTCTCTCCCTGGCCCCCTCAACAAAGCTCTCTTGTCAGCCTGGCCAGGACGAGAATATTGATGAGACAGAGGCCAACCAGGGTACAAACAGCCTGCTCAGCCATCGTCCTCTGTGGGACAAGCTGTCCCCTTTCCCTGGCCCCCTCTGACCTTCCATGGCGCTCCCAGGCTCCCTCCCCAGTGGGGCATCCATGGGCGAATTTTGGGGATGAGAGATGGCAAACCTAGGGAGAGGCAGGGATGGTGAAGTTCACGTGGAGACAGATCCTCCCTCGTGTGCACCTGAGTGTATACAGCTGGCGCTCCCATTGCTGGAGCACCTGCTGGTGCCCGATCCCATGCCTTATGTTTCCCAGGTGGGGTATCTCATAAGCCCCAGACAACCACAGGAATGGGCATTTTGATTCCCAAGGTACAGGTGACGAATAGGCTCAGAGGCTGGGTGAAAGTGTCCCTGGGAGCACCAGGTGGCGAATGGCAGTGGAGGAAGGTCAGCTCAGGAATCCTGAGTCCTTTGAGGACACAGGGCCAGTGGAAAGGGTTGAGCAGGGAGGGGGTGGGAGAGCTTGCCTGCCTGGTCACATTCGCAGGTCTCAGATTTAGGGTTTTGATGATATCTCCACATGAGGTTACCCACGAAGTCAAGGAGTTCAGACCAAAGGAAGACAGCAATTCACTATCTTACACCACCAAATTAATTTACACTCCAGTGTCATGATTGAATACTGGGGAGGAGATGGATTTGGAGCTGCAAGTGGTAGGGACAAGATGACGAACTCTCTAGACCTCTGCATATTGTTCCATTTGCTTCACCAAGAATGTATCAGGCTGGGCGTGGTGGCTCACACCTATAATCCCAGCACTGTGGGAGGCCAAGGTGGGAGGATCATTTGTGCCCAGGAGTTCAAGACCAGCCTAGGCAACATGTGAAACCCTGTCTCTACAAAAAATACAAAAATTAGCCGGGCGTGGTGGTGTTCGCCTATAGTCCCAGCTACTTGGGAGGCTGAAGTGAGAGGATCACTTGAGCCTGGGAAATGGAGGTTGCAGTGAGCCAAGATTGCACCACTGTACTCCAGCCTGGGTGACAGAGCAAGACTCTGTCTCAATTTAAAAAAAAAATGCATCAAAGCTGAGTGTGGTGGTGTGCACCTGTCTACTCAGGAGGCTGAGGTGGGAGGATCGCTTGAGCTCAGGAGTTCAAGATCAACCTGGGCAACGTAGCAAGACTCTGTCTTAAAAGAAAAAAAAAGAATGCATCAGTGTTGTGATCTGAAAAACATCAAATTAAGAAAATGGATGATATAAGAACCAAAAAAGACAAAATATATATCACTGTCTTTGATACCCTATCTGGGAATATGCTTTTTAAAATAACAACTCGACTGAGATATAAATCATGTAGCAATACGATTCGCCCATTTAGAGTACGAATTTCAGAACTTTTTCATCACCCCAAAAAGTCTCTCCCTATCCTTCCCTCCCCACCCCAGGACCCTGGCAACCAGTCTGTATTCTGTCTCTGTGGATGTGCCCTGTTCTTTTTTTTTTTTTTTTTTGAAACGAAGTCTTACTCTGTCACCCAGGCTGGAGTGCAGTGGCTCAATCTTGGCCCACTGCAAACTCCACCTCCCAGGTTCAAGCGATTCTCCTGGCTCAGCCTCCCGAATAGCTGGGATTACAAGTGTGCACCACCACGCCCAGGTAATTTTTGTATTTTTAGTAGAGATGAACTCCTGACCTCAAGTGATCCTTCCGCCTCGGCCTCACAAGTGCTGGTATTACAGGCGTGAGCCACCGCACCCAGCTGCCCTGTTCTTGTGTCATTTGGTGTAATGGAATCACACAATATATGGGCTTTTGTGTTCAGCTGCTTTCACTGGTGGCACGTTTTCACAATTCATCCACATTGCAGCACATACCAGTCCTCCATTCCTTCTCATGAATAATGTTATTCCATCCTATGGGTAAGCCACATGTTGATTTTCTCTTCCTCAATTCATGGACATTTGCTTTCTGGGCACATATTCATTTTTTCTTTTTGAGACAAGGTCACACTCTATTGCCCAGGCTGGAGTGCAGTGGCACGATCACGGCTCCCCACAGCCTCAGCCTCCCAGGCTCAAGTGATCCTCCTATCTCAGCCTCTCAAGTAGCTGGGACTACAGGTGCGCACCACCACGCCCAGTTAATTTTTATATGTTTTTGTAGTGACGGGGTTTCACCATGTTGCCCAGGCTGGCCTTGAACTCCTGGGCTCAACAAATCCACCCGTGTTGGCCTCTCAAAGTGCTGGGATTACAGGCATGAACCACTGAGCCTGGCAACCTCTTAATTTGTAAATATACAACAATAACAACAAAAAACCCTACACATGCCGTACATGTGTGTTTCTTTGTCCCGTCACGTGGATGGGCTGACCGAGAACCTAAGAGGACTAGGGGCTTGCCCTAGGTCACTCTGGGGAGAATGGGGGCAGAACCAGGTAGAGTGGCCACGTGATAGGGGCATTCTGACCAGTCCATCAGCTGCTGGAGGGGTCTCAGGGAAAGGCTCGAACCTCAGAGGGATTAGTTCATACCTGTGATTGTAGCATCCCAGGCTTGTTCATTTCCAGACGGCAAGCAAGTCACATTCCTGAGAGGCTGTGTAACCTTGTGGTGGACAGCATGGGCTGTGCAGTCAGACAGGCCCAAGTTCAAATCCAGCCTCTGCCATCAACTTGCTATGTGACCTTGGACAAGTCACTTAACCTTTCTGTGCTTTGGTTTCTTCAACTAAGAGTAGTTTCCACCTCTTAGATTTGTTATGGGGCTTAAGTAGCTTAATTGATGTAAAGCTGTAAGGACAGTTCCCAGCACATAGTCAGCACTCAAGAGGTGATGGCAGGACCAGGCGCGGTGACTCACGCCTGTAATCCCAGCACTTTGGGAGGCCGAGGCGGGTGGATCACTTGAGCCCAGGAGTTGGAGACCAGACTTGGCAACATGGCAAGACCCTGTCTCTACAAAAAATACAAAAAAAATTAGCTGGGCTAGGTGGCAAGTGTCTGTAGCCCTGCTACTTGGGGGGCTGAGGTGGGAGGATCGCTTGAGCCCAGGAGGTCGAGGCTGCAGTGAGCCGAGATTGTACCACTGCACTGCAGCCTGGGGAACAGAGTGAGAGGCTCTGTCTAAGAAAAAAAAATAGAGATGGTCATTTTTATCTTCTGGTGCTTAAGAGGGCATTAGGGCATTCATGTCTGTAGCTCTGGGTGCTGGAGCACAAGGGTGCTCTTCTCTCACCTAGTTTTCCTTTAAAAGGTCTTGGATGACTGGGTGAGCCTATAGTCCCAGCACTTTGGGAGACCGAGGTGGGTGGATCACGAGGTCAGGAGTTCAAGACGAGCCTGACCAACATGGTGAAACCCCATCTCTACTAAAAACACAAAAAATTAGCCGGGTGTGGTGGCTCATGCCTGTAGTCCCAGCTACTTGGGAGGCTGAGGCAGGAGAATCACTTGCACCTGGCAGGCGGAGCATGCAGTGAGCTGAGATCGCACCACTGCACTCCAGCCTGGGCGACAGAGTGAGACTCCATCTCAAAAAAGAAAGAAAAAAGTCTTGGGAAGCAAGAAGGAAAGTGCAAGTCACCAAGCAGATGGACAAACTGAGGCCCAGCTCCATCTAAAACAAGCCTGAAATCCTAGGAGGAGGATGCTGGAGTCCTGCCAGGGAGCTTCGTCAAGTGCCTCTGTCATCTCCACTTCCTGGATCAGTTACATCATACCCTCCAGGGAAGTGTCCCGGGGGGATGGCCAGATCAGCCTGTCCTTGGTGGCAGGAGGTGGGGATTCTGACGGTTGTTTTCACAGCTCAGGAGGACAGGCAGCTCTCACCTCTGTTTGCCCTCCCTGGCCAGTGCAGCCAGCTGCTGAGTCTCGTGGTTAACTAAGGTCTCAGACCTCAGGCTGAAACTGCTACCCTGCTGTGTGACCTTGGGTTGGTGGCCACCTAAGTTCCCTTAGCCTCAGTTTCCTGTCTGGAGAGATGGGAACGATGTTAACTACTAGGTACTGCGAGGCTTAGAGATGATGGCAGCCTAGGGCCAGGCACCGGGTAAGGACTCAAAGAATAGCAGCCGCTATTTTTACATTTAATTTAATTAATTTATTTTTTTGAGGTGGAGTCTCACTCTGTTGCCCAGGCTGGAGTGCAGTGACGCAATCTTGGCTCACTGCAGGCTCCGCCTCCCAGGTTCAAGTGATTCTCCTGCCTCAGCTTCCCAAGTAGCTGGGATTACAGGTGCATACCACCAAAGCCGGCTAATTTTTGTATTTTAAGTAGAGATTAAGAGATTAAGTTTCACCATGTTGGCCAGGCTGATTTCAAACTCCTGACCTCAGGTGATCCACCCACCTCAGCCTCCCAAAATGCTGAGATTACAGGCGTGAGCCACCGCACCCGGCCCCAAATGTCTTGATGTCTCTTTCTCTGTCACATGCACTGCACCTGCTGCAGCAGGAAGGCCAGGTGGCCTCACCTTCAAAATACCCAGAATCCGACCACTTCTCACCAGGGTCTGCTGCTGCCACCTTGCTTCAAGCCCCTGAGTCCTGTGCCTGGACCCTTGCAGGAGTTCCGCACTGGGGTCCCTGGCAGCTGATTCCCCACACAGCAGCTGGAGGGATCCCGTTGAGCTGGAGTCAGGTCGCATTGCTGCTCTGCTCAAGAGCCTCCCATGGCTCCCACCTTGCTTGGAATAAAAGCTGAAGTCCTGACGGTAGCCTCCAACGCTCTGCGTGATGTGGCTCCATTCTCTCTCTGTCCTCTTCCTCCCCGACTGTCCCCTCCATTCATTCTACTGCAGCCACACTGGCCTCTCTGCTGTTCCTACTGCACTCGGAGCACCCTCCTGCCTCAGGGCCTTTGCACCTGACCTTTCCTACCTGTCTCCATCTTCCCCTAGATATCAGGATGTCTCACCCCCTTACCTCCTGTAAATATTTACTTACATGTTACCTTCACAGAGAGGACTTCCCTGGTCCCTCTATCGAAAACCACACAGCCTGTTTTTCGGTGGCACTTGCCACTATCTTACCCGCCATTTCCCTGGTTAGTGCCTGTTCCCCACCTCCAACCGCACCCCGCTAGACTGTGAGCTCCAGGAGGGCAGGGTTTTTGCCTGTTTTGTTTCCTGCTGAATTCCCGGTGCCTAGAACAGTGCCTGGCATAAGGTAAGTGCTCAATAAACATTGGTTAATTCATTACCAAGTGAAATGAACAAACAAAATATCTGAGAAGTAAAAGAAGAAGAGGAAAAATGCTAAATGATCACCCGTGCTGTGCAGGCCTGGGGCTGGGGAGCATCGCAGTAGCTCTGAGAGTGGGCTCTTGTAGTGATCGTGACTGAGGAGCCCTGGGACACCTTGCTCAAAGTGCATACAGTGGCTGCAGGCGGTGGCTCACGCCTGTCATCCCAGCACTTTGGGAGGCCGAGGCAGGCGGATCACCTGAGGTCAGGAGTTTGAGACCTGCCTGGCCAACATGGTGAAAATCCTTTTCTACTAAAAATACAAAAATTACCTGGGCGTGGTGCCATATGCCTGTAATCCCAGCTACTCAAAAGGCTGAGGCAGGAGAACTGCTTGAACCTAGGAGGTGGAGGCTGCAGTGAGCCAAGGTCACACCACTGCACTCCAGCGTGGGTGACAGAGTGAGACTCCAACTCAAAAAAACAAAAAACAACAAAAAAAGTGCATTTGGGCATACGGCCCCTCTCTTCCAGAGGAAGGGCCCCCCGAGATCTGTCTGTTAGCCCCTCATGCCTGCTTTAAGCCAGTATGTGTTTCCACCACCTGCCCAGCTTTCTTACTACCCAGTTTTCACGCATTCATCATTCTAACTGCAAAAGCACCCCAGATGTTCTAAAGACTCAGTGCTTGTTAAGGCCCCTGGGGTGCTTTTTGCCTCCTGCCCTTCCTTTTGTAGGACGGGTGCTTTCTGTACACCCTTCACTTTTTCCAGCCCCTGTGCAAGTAAGGCTGCACCCCAAACCCCCTACTCAAGGACAGTGGTTCTCAAAGTGGGGCAATTTTGCAACCCGGGTGTGGGCATTGGCCAATCTCTGGAGACATTTTGGGGTGTCAAGCCTGGGAGGGAGGGTTGCTATTAGCATCTGGTGGATGGAGGCCAGGGAGGCTGCTATACACAGGACTGGAAGATGTAATGTGATCTCCTGCAGTGCACACGACTGCCGCTCACACCAAAGAATGATCTGGCCCCAAATGTCAGTAGTGCTGAGGTTGGGGAATATGGGGTGAGTCCACCTTATGGACTTGTCATCAGATACTGGTTGAGTCATGAATCCTGGGTCTGGGGGGCTGGGTGGGGGGATCAGTCAATTACCAGAATGCAAAAGTCCAAAAAACATCTCAAAAGACCAATCTAAGGTTTTATAATAGCAATGTTTCTATAGGAGTAATTGGGGAAGTCACAAATCTTGTGACCTCTGGTCATATGACTCTCTCTCTTTTTTTTTTTTTTGAGACAGAGTCTCACTCTGTTGCCCAGGCTAGAGTGCAGTGGTGCGATCACAGATCACCACAGCCTTGAACTCCTGAGCTCAAGGGATCCTCCTGCCTCAGCCTCGTGAGTATCTGGGACTACAGCTGTGCCACCACACCCAGCTCATGTTTTTTTCTGTTAGTAGAGATGGGGTCTCAGTATGGTACCCAGGCTGGCTTTGAACTCCTGGGCTCAAGCAATCCTCCCACCTCAGCCTCCCAACTTGCTAAAGTTATAGTCGTGAGCCACCCTCTCAGCCCTCACATGACTGTTAAACAGTAAGGGATTACAGAGATTGCATTTAGATTTTAGCAGAATTCAAGCCCCTTTCATAATCTTAATTTCATGATCGTTTATTAGTTTTACAAAAGTGATTTCAGTCCCCTGAGCAAGGAGGGGGTTAGCTTTGTTGTTGTTGTTGTTGTTGTTGTTGTTTTGAGACAGAGTCTTACTCTGTTGCCCAGGCTGGAGTGCAGTGGCATGATCGTGGCTCATTGTAGCCTTCACCTCCCACCTTAGCCTCCTTAAGAGTTGGGACTACAGGTGTGTATCATGTCTGGCTAATTTTTATTTTTTGTATAGACAGGGTCTCACTACGTTGCCCAGGCTGGTCTTGAACTCCTGGCCCAAGCGATCCTTCTATCTCAGCCTCCCAAAGTGCTGGGATTACAGGTGTGAACCACTGTGACTGACTGTGCTTCAAAGCTAAACTATAAATTAAATTCTCATGGTGGGCCAGGCATGGTGGCTCACGCCTGTAATCTCAGCATTTTAGGAGGCCAAGGTGGGAGGATGGCTTGAGGCCAGGAGTTTGAGACCAGCCTGGGCAACATAGGGAGACTCTATCTCTCAAAAATAAAAATAAAATTAGTGGGCATGCACCTGTAGTCCCGGCTACTCTGGAGGCTGAGGTGGGAGGATTGCTTGAGCCCAGGAGATTGAGGCTGCAGTGAGCTGTGATCGCACCACTGCACTCCAGCCTGGGTGACAGAGCGAGACCCTGCCTCAAAGAAAAAAGAATTCCTGCCATGGTTGGCTTGGCCTACACCTGGGAATGAGGATGGCCAGCCCATGAGGCTAGAAGCAGGCTGGAGTCCGCAGCCCGTGAGGCTAGAAGCAGACTGGAGTCCACTGGGCTGGACTTCTCACTGCAAAGGCAGTTTCAGCCTCTGTGAATTCTTTCAGCTCAGACACTGTGGCTATGAATTTCTATCTCTTGGGACAAAAGCATCCAGGTTGGATGTGGACGCCCTGGCAGGTTGGTCCCATGGCCTATTTGCTGGGCAAGCTGGAGCAAGTTACTTAAACTTTCTGTGCCTCAGCTTCTCCCTTGATCACTGATGCCTTTCCGTTTCAAGGGCAAGAGGACAGAGGGAAAGTTCCTCTGTATAAAGGTGTCAAATGTAAACACTTACAAGGGGCCAACCAAGGGGTGGTTAGGTGTTGGGGCTGCAGTAGGGAGAGGTTAGGACAGTGAGACACGTAGAGCCATGTCCCTTTACAGGGGACAGTGTGCCCTAGCTCCAGCCAGGGGGAATGTGACCTCCCAGTGTCACATTCTGGTCTCCAGTGCTCCAGTGATTTGTCATCTTGGCCAGGGTTGATGAGTCCGAGAACTTAGCTAAGATGTTCTGTTGTATTGGGTGTTGGGAGACCTGCACCCGAATTCCGGCACAGTTATTACTCACTAGCTGGGGCTGCCTGAGCCTCAGCTCTTTGGCCATTTAGTGGAACTAAGCCTTCGGCCTTGGGAAGCGTATGACGAAGAGTCCAGGGTTAAATCTGCAAATCGGGAAAGGCTAATCTCAGGCGTCATAGGCTTCGTCCCTCTTCTCCACGCAATTCCCTTGCCCTGGGAACAGGAAGGTTAGCCGGGGTTGAGGATGGTGTAATGAAGCTTAATGAATAACCCAGGGGACTGGCCAGGGTGGGTGTTTGGCAGCCCGAGGCGTCAGGGACAGGGTCTGGCTGACGAACATGGCTCTGGTGGGGACGGGTCAGTGACCTGGCCCACTTCTCCGGCCTCATCTGCTCTCTGATGCAGCCCGCTTCCCCAGCCCATCCTCTTTCTCACCCAAGCCAGGAGCTCTGCAGCCTGGTCCCTCTGGGTCTGAACCCTGGCTCTGCTACTGCTGTGTGACCTTGGGAAAGCGACTTGGCCTCTCTGGCCCTATTTCCACAATGTAGGGTTTATTATAATACTTACTTTTCCAGGTAGTTGTTAGCATTCTGTAATATAATGACATCATGTTACTTCGAACACTCACGTGCCACCATTGCAACTTTTGCCGTATTGTCCCATCACCTCTTTTATAATAGTAATACAAAACAATAGCAGCTGGGCGCGGTGGCTCACGCCTATAATCCCACCACTCTGTGAGGCTGAGGTGGGCAGATCACTTGAGGTCTGGAGTTTGAGAGCAGCCTGGCCAACATGGTGAAACCCTATCTCTACTAACAATACAAAAATTAGCCAGGCCTGGTGGTGCAAGCTGTAATCCCAGCTACTTAGGAGGCTGAGGCAGGAGAATCCCTTGAACCCATGAGGCAGAGGTTGCAGTGAGCCAAGATAGCGCCATTGCACTCCAGCCTGGGCGACAGAGTGAGTGAGACTCTGTCTCAAAAAACAAAACAAAATAAAGCAAAAGCAACAGCAGCGAACACAGAGCACTAACTACTGTTCTAATATTTTACCTGCATTAATGCATTTGACCCTCACATCAACTGTACTAGGGAAGTAATGTTTTATCCCCATCTTACATTTGAGGGAACAAGGCACAGAGAGGTTAAGTGACTTACTCAAGGTCACAAGGTCACACAGTGAGAAAGTGGCAGAACAGGTATTTGTATCAGAGCCTGGCTGCAGGCCTGTGTTTTAACCACTAGGCATGCTGCTTGTTCGTGCCACAAACTACTACTATTATTACTACTAATAATTTATATGTATATATTTTTATATACAAAAATATATACACACACACACACATATATATTTATATATAATTTTTAAGATGGAATTTCGCTCTTGTTGCCCAGGCTGGAGTGCAATAGCACGACCTCGGCTCACTGCAAACTCCACCTCCCTGGTTCAAGTGATTCTCCTGTCTCAGCCTCCTGAGTAGCTGGGATTACAGGCGCTCACCACCATGTCCAGCTAACTTTTTGAATTTTTAGTAGAGACAGGGTTTCACCACATTGGCCATGCTGGTCTCGAACTCCTGACCTCAGGTGATCCACTCACCTCGGCATCCCAAAGTGTTGGGATTACAGGCGTGAGCCACCACGCCTGGCCAATTAATATATTTTTTAAAGAGGCTCCATTTTTAAACTTTAATACCTACCTTAGCTTCTTCCTAAGCCATCATATCCATGAAACTATGGGTCTGATATTTTACATATACATACACATACATATGTATACATACATACATATATATATATATATATATATATATATACCTACATACATACACACATCTTTCCTAATGCACACAGAAATAAATTGCCAACTATTAAAGAACCTCTGGGGACTGGGCGCAGTGGCTGTTGCCTGTAATCCCAGCATTTTGGGAGGCTAAGGTAGGAGGATTGCTTGAGGTCAGGAGTTCAAGATCAGCCCGGGCAGTGCAGTGAGACCTCGTTTGTAAAAGAAACAAACAAACAAACAAATAAACAGTGTGGGATATGCTGGACAGCACGCACGTGTTGGTGTACGGTAGACATGCACTAAATGCAGCTAGTCTGCTTCTTGTCAAAGCCTGAGCTGTGTGCTGAGTCTCTACCTACTTCAAGAAGCCCTCCCTGATCTTGCCCCATCCCCAGCTACCCTATGGGGACTTTCTGCCCTCTGTCATCTTAGGAGGTGTTATTGTTGCCACCGAATTGGGTGTCTTCCTCTCTTCTCCATGCTGGGGGCCACTTCAAGGCACAAACTGGATTTTATCACCAGTGCCCAGTCCAGGACAAGGCACCCGACAAGGATGGGTGTGTGTCTAAAGCGAGGAGGGGTAGAAACTTGCCAGAGTCCACATTAAGGATCACGGCCAAGCAGCTCCGTCTAACCCCAAGTGGCTGGGAGTTAATCATCAAACCTGGGGAGATTAGAAACAAGAAGGACACACAACTTCTGTCCTGCCAGGTCTTCCTGGACCCACTTTCCACAGAGGGAAACTGAGGCTCAGAGATGGGCATGAGCTGCTCAGGTTCACCCAGTGAGATGGTGCAGAGACAAGACATGAATTTGACCATGTCATTCCCCCCACCTAAAGCCTTCTATGGCTCCCTAGCGCTCCTGGGTAAGGTCCAAACTCTGGATTGGTACAGGCGTCCCTGTGGACTCTGATCTCTGCCCACGTCTCCAGCCTCAACCCCACTTGCTTCCCCACCCCTGCCTTCTCCCTCCCAGCCCCACTGGATACTTCCCTGACCCTGGAATACACCATGTTTTTCATTTCCAGACCTTTGCACTCCCTGTGCCTGACTCCTGGCTCCACTCAGACTTCTCCTCCTCCAGGAAGCCTTCCCAGCCCCCCAGGGCCAGGCGGGGTGCCAGCTCTGGGTTCCACAGCCCTGCCCCACCCTGCCAGCTGCTAACATCTGATAGCACTAATATTTGCTCTCTAATGGCCCCGAGGGCTTTGTGAAGGCAGAAGACATGCTATTTTGTTTGAGGCCAAAGGTCCAGGAATTGGCACATAGTAGGTGTCCAATAAATATTTATTGAATGAATGAATGGTCATTCATTCATTTGAGTAGCAAATAATTGCTTGGGTTCTCATGCTGTGTGTAAAATATCCAAGACGGAGAGGTGCTTCAGACAAAAATATACCTTTCCCATGTGACAAATAATAATTGTTTCCTTGGCCGGATGCAGTGGCTCACGCCTGTAATCCTAGCACTTTGGGACAGAGGCAAGCAGATCACCTGAGGTCAGGAGTTTGAGACTGGCCTGGCCAACATGGTGAAACCCCGTCCCTACTAAAAATACAAAAATTAGCTGGGCGTGGTGGTGGGTGCCTGTAATCCTGACTACTCAGGAGGCTGAGATGGGAGAATAGCTTGAATCCGGGAGGCGGAGTTTACAGTGATCCGAGATTGCACCATTGCACTCCAGCCTGGGCAACAAGAATGAAACTCTGTCTCAAAAAAAAAAAAAAAAAACGAAAAAAAGTTTCCTTGTCCTTGTTTTCCCATCTCAGACCTAAGCTGACCCCAACAGTGGTTCAGGGGAAGTGGATGGCATCCAGGACAATCACTAGACTTAAAATGAGAAGACATGGAGATGCCTGCATCCCAGAAGAGACGGCTCAGGGCCAGGGGTAAATGCTCTCTCTGCCCCTTGTTCTCTGGGAAGCTTTGGCCAAATAAGTTCCCTTTTCTGAGTTTCAGTTTGCTCACCTGTCAAGTGAGACAGGGTGGTGCATGAGTCATAGGCAGTGTCCGGGAAAGCAGTGAGGGTTGCTCTCATCCCCTCTCCTCCTCCGTCTTCACCCGGAGGCTTAGGGTCTGGAGCTTTCTCTTTAACAGAGAAGGAGGGGCCAAGGTTGCCGGAAGCTGCCTGAAGCTGGACAGAGCTGGTTCCTGGAAAGAGCCGATTCCCGGGCAGGCTGGAGGACAGGAGCTGGGGCCACGCTGGTCTGGGATAGCTGGGCAGGGAGGTAAGGGGTCTGGGGCCAGCTGGGGCCCCTGGGGCTCAGTGTGTGTGTGAATGAGAGGCTGATGAGAGGCTGCAGGAGTTTGGGAGGCTTTGGGCAAAGTCCAAGCTGAGCAGGTGGGAGTGAGAGGGGCTGAGCGTGGTCTAGGCCCTCCTGGGAATGTCTATTGAATTCAGGGTGCCCTGCAGAAGAAAGTGTTGTGCTGGGGACCCTGAAGGGCGAGAGTGGGTTCTGCCTGCCACAGGGGCAGGGCTGGGCATTCTGCCAGCCAAGGGGCCAGCCCGAGGTGTCCCAGCCCTGGCACCAGGGATTTGGTTGTGGAGTGCCACCAAGGCAGCCTCTGGGGAAAGGCTTCGGGGACAAGTGAGGTGGACAGCATTGGTGGTCCTTACCTCAACTCATAGATGTGGCAGGTAAGGCCCAGTGACAAAAGTGACTTGGCCAAGGTTGGCATGACTGGGACCTGAGCCTAAGCCCCCTGCTTTCCCCTGGGTTATTCTACAGCAGGGAGACCCAGGTCCCCCATTTCAGCCCTGGTGGCTGCCATACTGGACAAGAGCTGTGTGTCCCTGGGCCAAGACCGCTCAGTCCCAGACCTCAGGTGCCTGATGGGGTCTGGGGTTGATCAGGCTGTTGGCAACTTGGGGCTTTTTCCTTTAACTGATGCCTGCTGTCCTCTTGTGAGTCAGTATAACCAAGAGGGCTGGGGAAGCCTGGAAACTGAGCCAGGAGCATTTGGTTCCAAAGGACAATTGGCAATAAATATTAAATGCCTGCAGCTTTCATAATAGTAACAATAACACTAGTATATTAGAGAAAGTATAGCATCGCGGTTAATAGCACAGATGCCAAAGACACTGCCTGGTGTGAATTCTGGCTATGCTGTTTCTAACTGTGTGACCTTGGATAAGTTACTTAATCTCTCTGGACCTCAGGTTCACTGTTTATAAAATGGAGTCAATGGTGAGTTAATGACTCATCTGTTGTGTTAATGGCTCACACCTGTTATCCTAGTGCTTTGGGAGGCAGAGACAAGAGATTTACCTGAGGCCAGGAGTTCGAGACCAGCCTGGACAACTCAGCAAAACTGCATCTCTATAAAAATTAAAATATCAGCCGGATGCAGTGGTGCATGTCTACAGTTCCAGCTACTCAGGAAGCTGAGGTGGGAGGATTGCTTGAGCCCGGGGCTTCAAGGTTACAGTGAGCCATGATGACGCCGCTGCACTCCAGCCCAGGCAACAGAGTGAGACCTTGTCTCTAAAACAAACACCAAAAAACAAGAAAGAGGAAGGATTATGGAGTAGGGGGAGTTCATCCTGACAATCCCAGGATCCCCAGGGGAAAAATCTGGGGATTTCACCATAAAGGAAGAGAGACCCAATTCCAAGTGGACAGACACCCAGCATGGGTGCCCTCACCATGCAGGCTCATTGAATCCTCACAATAGTCCTGCCATGTACACGCTCTTCTTGCAGTTTGTTGTGTGGTTGGTTGGTTCTCACTTTTTGGGTCTTATTTTTTATTTTTTATTCTTTTTTTGAGACGGAGTTTCCCTCTTACTGTCTAGGCTGGAGTGCAATGGCGCGATCTCGGCTCACTGCAACCTTGCCTCCCAGGTTCAAGCGATTCTCCTGCCTCAGCCTCCCGAGTAGCTGGGATTACAGGCATGCGCCACCATGCCCAGCTAATTTTGTATTTTTAGTAGAGACGGGGTTTCTCCATGTTGGCCAGGCTGGTCTTGAACTCTTGACCTCAGGTGATCCGCCTGCCTCGGCCTCCCAAAGTGCTGGGATTACAGGCGTGAGCCACCGTGCCCTGTCTCAGTTCTTAGTTTTAATGGTCACTTCCTCTAAGATGTCTTTCCTGATCTCCATACCCAAAGTAGGTCCCCTTATTCTTCTCTTTAGGACTCCCTATATGCGTGTTTCCCTCTTAGCAGTTTTCAACATTTCTGATTATTTTGTTTGTCTATGCAGTTATTTGTTAAGCGCCCATCTCCTCATTAGACTATAATTCAGCTCCAAGGTTGATGTCTATCTTGTCCACCGTGGTATCCCCTGTTGCTAGGTCAGGGCCTACATCTTGTAGGTGCCCTGTAAACATGCTGAAGTAAGGGTGAGCAGGTCACCATGCTCAAAGCATGACACAAGGTATCAGTGAGATAATGTCTCCAGAGGACTCAGCCGATGACCGGCACACAATAGGGACTCAACAAATGACAGATGTTATTCTCTCTCTCTCTTTTTTTTTTTTTTTTAAAGACAGTCTCACTCTGTTGCCCAGGCTGGAGAACAGTGGTGAGATCTTGGCTCACTGCAATCCCCACCTCCCAGGTTCAAGCAATTCTCCCACCTCAGCCTCCCAAGTAGCTGGGACTACAGGTGTGCACCACCACACCCGGCTAATTTTTGTATTTTTAGTGTAGACGGGGTTTCACCATGTTGGCCACGCTGGTCTTGAACTCCTGACCTCAAGGGATCCACCTGCCTCAGCCTCCCAAAGTGCTGGGATTATAGGCGTGAGCCACTGCACCTGGCCAATGTTATTCTTATTAATTTACACCACAACCCGTGAGTTGGGGACTGTTTTTATCCCCATTTTAGAGAAGGGGAAACAGGCACAGAGAGGTTGTGACACTTGCTTGGGTCACACAGCCAGGAAGTCAGAGCTGGTTTCTAACTTTTGCTTCCGGTCGACCCCAAAGCCTGTGCTCTTGGGGTCCAGGGTTGAGCTGAGGCCCAGGCTGGGGTATGCTACATTTGGGGATCAGTGATGACCCATGGACTTCTTTCCGCTGATGCCCCAAGCTGAGAGGTGCCCTGGATGGGACTGGGAAGAGGTGGCTCAGGCTGTGCCCTGCCTGAGGAGGCCCTGAGGATTCTCAAGCCTATTCTGACAAGGGTGTGGGGTCAAACTCAGGGCCAAGAGACCCCGATCTCTCTGATCTTGGAACCCCAGCCATGACTTAAGGGTGGACAAGTTTAGGTTTGTGAGTGGTCAGGGGAGGTTGCAGCGCTCCCCCTAGAGGCCAATAATGGAATGCGGGGGACCGGCCCAGTGCTTTTCTGCCTGGGAGAAGAGGGACTGGCTGTATTTGTTCTTTTTTTTCTCTACTATTTTTCTTCCCTCTCATTTCCTCCTTCCCTTCTTTTTGTCCTTACCCACTGATCCATTCACTCACAGCTCCTTGGCTTCAAACCTCTCAATGGGCTGAGCGCGGTGGCTCACGGATGTAGTCCCAGCACTTTGGGAGGCCGAGGTGGGCAGATCACTTGAGCTCAGGAGTTTCAGACCAGCCAACATGGTGAAACCCAGTCTCTACAAAAAATACAAAAAATTAACCAGGCATGGTGATGTGTGCCTGTGGTCCCAGCTACTCGGGAGGCTGAGGCAGGAGAATTGCTTGAACCCGGGAGGCAGAGGGTACAGTGAGCTGAGATTGCACCACTGGACTCCAGCCTGGGCAAGAGAGCGAGACTCCGTCTCAAAACATCACCACCACCACCACCACCACCGCCACCTCCACCTCCACCACCACCACCTCCACCTCCACCACCACCACCACCACCACCTCCACCTCCACCACCACCACCACCACCTCCACCTGCACCTCCACCGCCACCTCCACCGACCACCACCACCACCTCCACCTCCACCTCCACCGCCACCACCTCCACCTCCACCTCCACCCCTCCACCACCACCCCACCTCACCTCACCCCACCACCACCACCACCACCTCCACCACCACCTCGCCGCCACCACCTCCCCCACCACCTCCCCCACCACCACCACCTCCCCCTACACCACCTCCACCTCCCTCCACCTCCACCTCACCTCCCCCACCACCGCCTCCCCCCCACCTCGCCGCCACCACCACCGCCACCACCCCCACCACTCCACCTCCACCTCCACCACCACCACCCACCTCACCACCACCACCACCTCCCCCCCCCACCACCACCACCACCACCTCCCCCCCCACCACCACCACCACCACCTCCACCACCTCCACCTCCACCTCCACCTCCACCTCCCAATGGCTTTCCATTGCAGGTAGAATTTGAATAACAACCAAACTCCTCTCAGTGAGTGGGAACCCCCTGCCGGCACCCTTGTCCACCTCTCTGCCCTCACCTCCTACCCTCACCTCCTGCCCCAAACCCCTTCTCTCTGCATCGGCAGCACCCCGAAGTGCATTTCTCCCTCGAGGTGGTCCTGGCTGCTGTTCTCTGTAGGAACTTTTCCTCTTGGCTCTCTTCCTGTCATCCATTTCAAAGTTCCCTTTTCAAGAATGTACAGATGGAGAGAGAGTTAAAAGACCCCTCAGCCAATCGAAATGCACGGATCTGATTTGCATCCTGATTCAAACCATGAAAAACCCCAAACCACAACCAACCACAGAATCAGCCACTGATCATATTTAATGGGATGATTTGAAATGTGAACAATTAACAGATATTTGATGATATGAAAAAATTATATTTTTAGATGTGATCATAGTATTGTGATTACATTTTTTTAAAAAAATTAGCCTCAGTGAGGCATAATTTACATAAAATAAAATTAGCCCACTTTAAGTATAGAATTCAATGTGTTTGAACAAATGTATGTACAGTCATGAAACCATATAATTACATATAAAAAGGGAGTTCTTAGGCCAGATGCAGTGGCTCACGCCTGTAATCCCAGCAGTTTGGGAGGCTGGGGCAGGAGGATCCCTTGAGCCCAGGAGTTTGAGACCAGCCTGGGCAACATAGTGAGACCCTATCTCTACAAAAAAGTACAAAAATTAGCCAGACGTGGTGATGTGCACCTGTAGTCCCAGCTACTCAAGAGGCTGAGGTGGGAGGACTGCTTGAGCCTGAGAAGTTGAGGCTGCAGAGAGCTGTGATTACAGTACTGCACTCCAGCCTGGGTGACAGAGTGAGACTCTGTCTCAAAAACTCAAGTTCTTTACCTCTAGAGAGACATGCTGAAATATTTACAGGTGAAATAATATAAAAGAAAAATATAATAGTAATTAAGGGGTAAATAATGATACAGGAAGGGGGAATGGGCACCGATAGTGGAGCGAGTTAGACCATGAGTTGATTGCTGAAGCTGAAGGGTTTTTGTTTGTTTGTTTTTGAGATGGAGTCTCGCTCTGTCACCCAGGCTGGAGTGCAGTGGCACGACTTTGGCTCACTGCAAGCTCCGCCTCCCAGGTTCAAGTGATTCTCCTGCCTCAGCCTTCTGAGTAGCTGGAATTACAAGTGTGTGTACCATCATGCCTGGCTAATCTTTGTATTTTTAGTAGAGACAAGGTTTTACCATGTTGGCCAGGCTGCTCTCGAACTCCTGACCTCAAGTGATCTGCCTGCCTTGGCCTCCCAAAATGCTGGGATTACAGGCGTGAGCCACTGTGCCCGGCCAGCTGAAGGTCTTTATACAGTTCTCAATACTTTTGCTATGTTTACATTTTCCATAACAAACGTTTTTACAAAGTTTTCCTCCTGAGAGATGTCTTTCCTGATTGCTCTTGCTAAAATAACACCCCATACCCTCTGCGAGTCACTCCTATTTGAAATTCTGCGACTTTTCCTAGTGGGAGGTTTTTTATGATTCGTGGGTCCCCAAACCTGGAAATGCCTGGCACATAGTAGGTGCTGAATAAGTCTTTTTTGACTGATGAATGAATTCGCCCACTCTCTCATTCATTCCTCACTATATATTGGCCACTTTCTACATCCCCAGCACAGCCATACTTACAGAATGAAAGGACCCCAGGCCAAAATTCTTTGATCAGATGGGGAAACTGAGGCCCAGAGAGGCGCAGATACTTGACGGGGGTCTCACAGCTCAGCAGCTGGATGAAGTGAAGGGCACCTAAGCCAAGAGCTTTCTCCACTTTCCCCTTGCCTGTCCTGGTTAAGGGAACTCTTGATGGGGACTGCTTGGGTGGTGACCTTTGTGTCCTCCTGCAGGCTGTCTATCTGGTCTCCAGAATGGACGGCCCTGTGGCAGAGCGTGCCAAGCAGGAGCCCTTCCACGTGGTCACACCTCTGTTGGAGAGCTGGGCGCTGTCCCAGGTGGCGGGCATGCCTATCTTCCTCAAGTGTGAGAATGTGCAGCCCAGCGGCTCCTTCAAGATTCGGGGCATCGGGCATTTCTGCCAGGAGGTGAGGGTGTGTGGGCAGGAGGGGAGAAGTGAGGTTGTGCAGGAGGGAGGGAAGAGTGAGGGGTGTGGGCTGGGGACGGGTTCGGGCAGGAGGGGAAACATGAACTCGTGCAGATGGGAGGGGAGAGATGAGGGCAGGGCTGTGGGCAGGATGAGGGGTAAAGGCGTACTGGGAGTGGGATGCGGAGACTCTAATGCCATTCCATGTAGGCCTTCATGACACCTGCTTGGGTTAGCCCCTAACCCCATTCCTTCTCTTCCCAGATGGCCAAGAAGGGATGCAGACACCTGGTGTGCTCCTCAGGTGACCCCACCCTTTTTTGTTTCATGGGGGTCCTCAGGGCAGAGGTTGGGGGAGGAGGAATAGGCTGGAGCAGCAGTACATGTCCAGGGTTGGTCTCCTCTTAAAGGCCCAGACTCATCAAGGTCACTGATGAGATGACTACTGTGTACATCCCATCCTAGCCTTCTCCCATAGTTCAAGACTCGTGGTGGTAGCAAGTGCCAGAAACCCAATTCATATAGGTTTAAGCTACAGGCTCTAAGAATGGAAAATTCTTGGGATAAGTGGCTTTCAGGCACAGGGGGATCCAGAAGCTCTCCTCTCTGTCTCTCCTTCTCTGGGCTTTGCTTTCCTGTATATTAGCTTTATTTTTAGGTGGGCCTCATGGTAGCAAGATGGCCACCAGAAATTCCAGCCTTGCATCCTACCACCCCCCCAACCCTAGAGAAAAGGGAGCACCCCTTCTCAATGCCTCGCCTCAATCCTGGAATTGTTTTTTTTTTGGCCCCGCTTGGGTGGCGTCTTCATCCTTGAACCAATCATGGGTTGGGGGATTAGGTTCTGATTGGCTCAACCTGGATTATGTGTCCCCCTCTCGAGTGGAGGAAAGAGTCAATGGGGCATATGAATGTTGGGGAGAAGTGACTCTGAAGGGATATGGAGGGGGAGGGGAAGGCACGTCAAAGGCCAACGCAGCTCTGCCCACTGCCCCTTTCCTCCTTTCTGCACAGGGGGTAATGCGGGCATCGCTGCTGCCTATGTTGCTAGGAAGCTGGGCATCCCTGCCACCATCGTGCTCCCCGAGAGCACCTCCCTGCAGGTGGTGCGGAGGCTGCAGGGGGAGGGGGCCGACGTTCAGCTGACTGGAAAGGTAAGGGCTCCGGGAAGGGGAGAACCATCTGAAGTGGGCTGCTCTCCTTCACCCCACCCCACCCCACCCCTAAGACGTCCTGTCTCCTTTTCCTTTCAATGAGCTGTGGCTGGGACCCAGTCCTCTCTCAGGATAGCTGAGCTGAGGGGGGAATGAGGTGGGATGGGTGTTGAGGGCTGGGACCTCCCAACTTGCCTCTGCCCTCATGTGTGAACCAAGACAAACGGGAAGCTGATGATGAGCAGGAGACTGTCTGTCTCCTTACATCCTCACCAGCACCTGGTATTATCCACTTTTAACATTTTTGCTGTTAGATAAGACAAGAAGTATCAAGATGATGGCAGCATCAGTTCTCATTCTGAGACCAGCCCAATAGAAATGGTATCCACTGAGAAAGAGATCACCGGTTCCCTTTGTTACCAAAGAAATAGAGATACAGATACAATATCTGTCTTTCCTTCTGGGAAGGAAAGAAGGAAAAAAATCATTCAAATAATGGAAAACAGATTTTTAAACCTCTCAAAATTAAAACTAAAAGCCAAACTATGGTACCTTAAAGCTGGTCCCCAAATACTTCCTGTATGTAGTTTCTTCCCTTTCTTCTGTCCTTCCTTCCCTCCCTCCCTTCTTTCCTTCCTTCATTATTTCCCTCCTTCCCTCTTCCCTCCCTCCCTTTCCTCCTTCCCTCCCTCCTTCCTTTCTTCATTCTTTCTCTCCTTCCTTCCTTCTTCCTTCCTTTTCCTTCCTTCCTTTTTTTCTCCTTCCTTCCATTTATTCATCCATCTAACCATCCTTCCATACATCATCCTTTCTCTCTCCTCTCTCCCTTCTGTCCATCCATCCATCCATCCATCCATCCATCCATCCATCCATCCATCAGCTATTCATTGAGCACATATTCAGTGCCTGCTATGTTAGACATCCTAGAAACACAGAGATAATAAGACATGGTCTTTACACTCATAAATTTCAGCGTATTATGAGGAGACACACAGGTAACCAGATGATGGTAACAAAGTGTGAAAAGTGTTGCCACGGGGGAAGCACAGGGCACCAAGGAAGTCAGAGAGAAGATGTGTTGTTTTAATCAGCTATTGTTGCTTGGTAATGCTGCATAACAAACAGCCCCCAAATAGCAGCAGCTTATGAGAAACATTTGTTTCTGTTGCTTTGGGTCTGTGGGAGGGTTAGGGTGGTTCTGCTTCAGAATGTGGGGAAGGATTAAGGTCTGCAGATGTCCCCTGTGTCTTCCCCAGCCAGTGGCCACTGGGGGCACGTTCTTCTCAAGGGCAATGGCAAGAGGGGTGAGAAGAAACACATGATGCCTCTTAAGACCTCAGCCTGGAACTGTTACACTGTCAGTTCTGCCATATGCTGTTGGCCAGAGCAAGTCACACGGCTGAGACCAACATCAATGGGGAGGGGACATGTGCTCCACCCACTCTAGTTGAGAAGAACAGCAAAGCCACATGGCAAAAATAAAATAAATAAATAAATAGATAAAAAAGCTGGGCACTGTGGCGTGCACCTGTAGTCTCAGCTACTCAGGAGGCTGAGTTGGGAGGATCACTTGAGCCCAGGAGTTTGAGGCCAGCCTGGGCAACGTAGTAAGAACATGTCTCTAAAAATAGTAACAATTGTAGGCCGGGCGTGGTGGCTCACGCTTGTAATCCCAGCACTTTGGGAGGCCGAGGCGGGCGGATCACGAGGTCAGGAGATCGAGACCACGGTGAAACCCCGTCTCTACTAAAAAATACAAAAAAAATTAGCCGGGCGTGGTGGTGGGCGCCTGTAGTCCCAGCTACTCGGAGAGGCTGAGGCAGGAGAATGGCGTGAACCCGGGAGGCGGAGCTTGCAGTGAGCCGAGATCGCGCCACTGCACTCCAGCCTGGGTGACGGAGCCAGACTCCATCTCAAAAAAAAAAAAAAAAAAAAAATTAGTAACAATTAAGCCACGTGGCAAGGTGTGGGTGTATGATTCTAATAGAGGGAGGGAGTGGAGAATTGGGCAGTGGTCAAACCAATGGGCTATGCCTTAGATTTGGGGAAAGGATCCAGGACAGGCTCCCGACAAGGATCCCCAGGGTTGGGTATTGAAGGAGAAATCTGAGTCCCCACAGTGGAGAAAAGGGAGGGAATGATCTGATTGTGAACAGAGGAAAAGGTGTGGGCGAAGGTGTGGCGTAGATGAGCACCGTGCATTCAGGCTGAGCGCAGCATGGGGGGAGGGATGGCGAAAGGTGAGGCTGAAGAGGGACACAGTTGCTCCATCAGGCAGGGTGGCTTGTAGGTGAAGCTAATGTGTTTCCCCCCGAGGGCACTAGGGAAGCATGAAAAGAGTTTGAGCAGGGGAGGGACCTGGTTGGATTTTCACTCTGCCTTCTCTGGGGCAATGCAGGAGAGGAGCCAGAGAGGAGGCTGCTTGGGACCCTATAGGTGAGAGATGTCAAGCACTACACGGTTTTGAATCTATTTTTTTCTTTAGTTTTAATTTCAGATTCAGGGATACATGTGCAGGTTTGTTACATGGGTATATTTCATGATGCAGAGGTTTGGACTTCTAATGATTCTGTCGTCCAAGTAGTGAACATAAGTACCTGACAGGTAGTTGTTCTTTTTGTTTTGTTTTGTCTTTTTTTTTTTGAGACAGAGTCTTACTTTGTCGCCCAGGCTGGAGTGCAGTGGCATGATCTTGGCTCACTGCAACCTCCGCCTCCCAAGTACAAGCAATTCTCCTGCCTTGGCCTCCCAAGTAACTGGGATTACAGGCGCCCACCACCACACCCAGCTAATTTTTTTTTTTTTTTTTTTGAGACCGAGTCTCGCTCTGTTGCCCAGGCTGGAGTGCAGTGGCACCATCTTGGCTAACTGCAACCTCCACTGTCCGGGTTCAAGCGATTCGGCTGCCTCAGCCTCCTGAGTAGCTGGGATTACAGGTGCACGCCACCACACCCGGCTAATTTTTTATATTTTATTAGAGACGGGGTTTCACCATGTTGGCCAGGATGGTCTGGATCTCCTGACCTCAGGATCTGCCTGCCTCAGCCTCCCAAAGTGCTGGGATTACAGGCGTGAGCCACTGCACCCAGCTGACAGGTATTTTTCAACCTCTGCCACTCTCCCTCTCTCCCCACTTTTGGAGTCCCCAGTGTCTCTCGTTCCCATCTTTGTGCCCATGTGTACCCAGTGTTTAACTCCCAGTTGTAAGTGAGAATATGCAGTATTTGGTTTTCTGTTCCTAAGTTAATTATCTTAGAATAATGGCCTCCAGCTGCATCCATGTTGCTGCAAAGGACATGATCTTCTTCTTTTTTTGTGGCTGCATAGTGTTCCATGATGTATATGCACCACATTTTCTGTACCCAATCCACCATTGATGGGCACCTGGGTTGATTCCATGTCTTTGCTATTGTGAATACTGCTGTGATGAACACACAAATGCAGATCTTTTTGGTAAAATGGTTTATTTTCCTTTGGGTAGATACTCAGTAACGGGATTGATGGGTCAAACGGTAATTCTATTTTTAGTTCTTTGAGAAATCTCCAAACTGCTTCCTATAGGAGCTGAACTCATTTGCATTCACACCAACAGTGTATTTTTTGTTTCAGTAACTCAGGGGAATGAGACTCCTCTCTTCAGCCGGATGGGAAATTCCTTGCGGTCAGAGACCATTTCTTGGCTTCTCTCCTGCTGAAGAGTCCCCATACCTAGAACTGGGCACAGAGTGGGCACTGCAGAGTCCCTGAGGATGAGCAGGGGCTATTTCTGCCCCCCTTGTGACCTTCCGCCCCTCCCTTGGGAGAGGAGGCCATTGTCTATCATTTACTTTCTGTATCTGGTTCCTGCTGAGATCGGCTGGCATGGGGTCCCTCTGAAATTCTGTCTTAGTTTGGATTCTCCCAAAAGCGGGTGCTGAAATGAGGACTGGGGCGCATGTGGTTTATTTGGGAGGTGATTGCATGAAGCATTGGTAGGGAGTGTAGAAATGAGTCAGGGAAGGGAAGAAAGCCTGTCAATGGTGTGTGAATGAGCAGGGGACCTGGATCTCTGCCACAGAGGCCAAGCCAGTGAGAAGAGAAAACTCACCCCTGCTGTGGTTGGCTTGGGTCCATCATGGTCAGGGCCGGCCCTATGCGCCATCTCTCTGGCTGCTTGAACTCAACTAGCAGGCCATCAGCTGGGCCATTGGTGGTTTCCACGGACACACTCTATGGTGACCAAGTTGCTGTCTGGGTTTTGATTTTAGGGGGCTTCTCCCCTACTGGTTGGCTAGAAGTGGGCACCATGTGGCTGACCTTGGAGCTGACCTGCTCCCAGCCTCCCTGGCTGGCTGGCCTGGTTTTCATAGTGTGGCAGCAGGACAGGTCCCTTGGGTATTGTGGAAAGCACATGGCATCTGTTTGTCCACCTGGAAGTGCTTGTCCAATTCTCAGGAGGCCTCTGGAACCACACCAGGTATGGTCTCATCTGCAGGGGTGTCCCCAGACTATTGGATCCTGGGGCCACCAAGGAGATCCTGGGCCACTGCTCCGGCCTCCATAGCAGTCCCACTGCCGGCTGTTCTGAGGGCCCTTGGTTTCTCTGTAGGTCTGGGACGAGGCCAATCTGAGGGCACAAGAGTTGGCCAAGAGGGACGGCTGGGTGAATGTCCACCCGTTTGACCACCCCCTAATATGGTAAGGCTGATGTCCCTCTCCCCAGGAGTCCAGAGTTGGGAGACTCTCACTGAGTCAGGGTCCTCCCAGTGGACAGAAGGAGAAACTGAAGCCCAGAGGGGAGAAGAGGCTTCAAAGCCAGGCAGACATGGGTTCAGATCCCACTTCTGCCCCCTTGTGAATTGTGTGACTTTGTGCAAAGCACCCTAGATCCTGTGCCTCAGTTTCTATGTGTGTAAAATGGAAGCGATAGTACCAAGTCTCCTTTACTGAATATATGCTTTGGGACCAGGCACCAGGCTAATGGCTCCTCCTGCACTGTTCCATTTACCCTCCCCAAAGTCCTAGAGGTGGGTGCTATTATCCCCATTTCATAGGTGAGGAAACTGAGGCACATCGAGGTCAAACAACTTGCCCCAGATCACACGGCTAAGTACGTGGCAGATACATAGGGCTGCAGTCAGGCTGGTCACAAATGATATACTTGTCCCCTCTTAACCACACATTGCCATTGCCTCTTTGCAAAGTTGGGGAGGGGGCTAAATGGGGGTAATGTCCAAGAAAGGGCCTGGGAGGTTGATGGAGATGGGAAGGGATGAGCAAACAAATACATAATAAAGAAAATGAACGAAGCCAGGCATGGTGGCTCACGCCTGTAATCCCAGCACTTTGGGAGGCCGAGGTGGGTGGATCACCTGAGGTCAGGAGTTCGAGGCCAGCCTGGCCAACATGGCAAAACCCTATCTCTACTAAAAATACAAAAATTAGCTGGGCGTGGTGGTGTGTGCCTGTAGCCCCAGCTACTCGGGAGGCTGAGGCAGGAGAATCGCTTGAATCCGGGAAGTGGAGGTTGCAGTGAACTGAGATCGCACCACTGCACTCCAGCCTGGGTGACAGAGCGAGACTCTATCCAAAAAAAATAAATAAATAAAAATAAAGAGAATGAATGAAGCTGAGCGAAGTAACTGTTGCAGGACTTCCTCTCCCCTTGCTGTGGATGGGATGGGGATGGTGGGGAGGGGTTTATATATATAAGGGGGGAGAAGACCCACCCCTGGTAAATTCCCCAACCGCAGGAGCCATCGGGGCTGGGGTCCTCCCTCACTCTGCTTCTCCCTCTCATCCCCCCTCCCCAGGAAAGGCAACGCCAGCCTGGTGCAGGAGCTGAAGGCAGTGCTGAGGACCCCACCGGGTGCCCTGGTGCTGGCAGTTGGGGGTGGGGGGCTCCTGGCCGGGGTGGTGGCTGGCCTGCTGGAGGTGGGCTGGCAGCATGTACCCATCGTTGCCATGGAGACCCATGGGGCACACTGCTTCAATGCGGCCATCACGGCCGGCAAGTTGGTCACACTTCCAGACATCACCAGGTGGGTAAGGGCTGGGGACATTTGTAGGGACTGGAGGGTGGGGGTGCCACTGTCCTAGGGCCTTCCAGTCCCAGCCAGTGGAGACAGGGGGCACCCAAAAGGCTGTCCTTGGTCCTGGGACTCCAACCACAGTAAAGTGGACCTGAGTTAGAAGGCAGTGCTGAAAAAGGAGATGAGGAATATGACTCATTTAAACCTAATCAGTTCTTAAAACAAGATTTCATTGACTTATCATTACAAAAGCAATCCGTGTGTGTTGCAAATAAGTTTGAAAATGTAGGCCAGGCGCCATGGCTCATGCTTGTAATCCCAGCATTTTGGGAGGCCGAAGCAGGTGGATCACCTGAGGTCAGGAGTTTGAGACCAGCCTGGCCAACATATAATGAAACCCTGTCTCTACTAAAAAAATACAAAAATTACCTGGGCGTGGTGGTGCACGCCTGTAGTCCTAGCTACTTGGGAGGCTGAAATGGAAGGTTTGCTTGAGCCCAGGAGTTTGAGGCTATAGTGTGCTATGATCGTCCCTGTGAATAGCCATCGCACTCTAGCCTGGGAAACTTAGCAAGACCCTGTACTCCCTCATACCCCCAAAAGCCAATAAATTTTAAAAAGAACGTGATCATTGAATTTAGGACCCACCCTAATCCAGTATGATTTCACCTTAATTTAACTAATTACATCTGCAAAGACTATTTCCAAGTAAGGTCACATTTTGAGGTTCTTGGTGGATGAGCATTTTTTTTTTTTTTTTTTTTTTTTTTGAGATGGAATCTCACTCTGTTTCCCAGGCTAGAGTGCAATGGCACGATCTCGGCTCACTGCAACCTCTACCTGCTGGGTTCAAGTGATTCTCCTGCCTTAGCCTCCCAAGTAGTTGGGATTACAGGCATGCGCCACCACACCTGGCTAATTTTGTATTTTTAGTAGAGATGGGGTTTCACCATGTTGGTCAGGCTGATCTTGAACTCCCCGACCTCAGGTGATCTGCCCGCCTTGGCCTCCCAAAGTGCTGGGATTACAGGCGTGAGCCACCGCACCTGGCAAGGGCACACTATTTTGAGCGCCTCCTCTGTGACTTACAATGCTGAGCTCCAACCAACCCACAGCAGGATGGGAGGGGGTGGCTGGGGCTGGGGAGAGACCTGATTCAGCAGCTCTTCCCTGAGCCCCTGGTCTCCCTGCCCCACCCTGCTCTATCCTGCAGCGTGGCTAAGAGCCTGGGTGCCAAGACGGTGGCCAGTCGGGCCCTGGAGTGCATGCGGATGTGCAAGATCCACTCTGAAGTGGTGGAGGACGCCGAGGCTGTGAGCGCTGTGCAGCAGCTCCTGGGTAGGTGATCCCTGTCCCCCACCTGGGCTCAGAGACCCACGAAGTCCCTGCATCCTCTAGCAAGAGTGTGTTCTGTCTTATCTGTATCCTCAGCACCAGGAACTGGCTAGGTGTGCAGTTACTGTGCACTAAATGTACGTCGAGTAAATGGAAGGGGGTGAGGATAAAGAAGGAGTGTGTCCTGCTGTCTCTAGCCCCCAGACTTTTGTATATGCTGCTCCTCTCTCTGGCTGGCCCTGCTCCCTATTGGTTTGATGTGACTGAGGGCTATCAGCCATCATAGCACCTCCTTCAGGAAGCTCCCTTGATCACTCACCCCACCCTGCCTGGGTTGTGGACCTCCAATGCACCACTCTCTGTGTTCATAACCTCCTGGTTCTTATCCCTCTACATCACAGATTGTGAGCCCCATGAGGGCTGGTGTGTCTTAGTCACTGATGTGTCCCTAGGGCCTTCCTGGCATAGGGCATGGCAGGTAGTAGGCACTCAATAGATGTTTGTTGATTGAAGGGATGAATGTATGAGTGAGTGGAAAGGTGGATAATGGATAGATGGACAGTGGACGGATGGATGGACGGATGGATAATGAAGTGATGTATTGATGAATGGTATAGAAATGAATGAATGGACAGACACATTGATTAATGAACATGTTGATGGATGGACAGACAGCCAAATGATGGATACAGGAATGGATGGATGGCTATGAATGGGTGGATGGATGGATATGTTGATGGATGGGTACACTGATGGATGGACAGACAGATAGTCTAATGATGGATAGAGGAATGGATGGATGGATAGAGAGATAAAAGGTGGATGGTGGAAGGATAGGAGGCCAGGCTGATGGATGGGGAGAGCGTGAGACAAATGATGGATTGCCAGCAGAGGAGATGAATGGCTGACTGGCTGGAGAGATGGCTGCAAGGATCTGCAGTGCCCAGGGCCTGCTGAGCACCGAGTGGTTCTTCTTTCCTTTCCTTCCTCTCTCCATCCCCCTGATTCCGGCAGATGATGAGCGTATGCTGGTGGAGCCTGCCTGTGGGGCAGCCTTAGCAGCCGTCTACTCAGGCCTCCTGCGGAGGCTCCAGGCCAAGGGCTGCCTGCCCCCTTCCCTGCCTTCAGTTGTGGTAATCGTGTGTGGAGGCAACAACATCAACAGCCGAGAGCTGCAGGCTTTGAAAACCCACCTGGGCCAGGTCTGAGGGGTCCCATCCTGGCCCCAAAGACCCCTGAGAGGCCCGTGGACACTCCTGTGGCTGGATGAGAAGGACTCAGTGCTGGTGGATGACAGTGGAAACTGCCCTGTGCAACCGTGCTGGCTGCCTCCTGAAGGAAG
This sequence comes from Hylobates moloch, assembly GCF_009828535.3. NCBI lineage: Eukaryota > Metazoa > Chordata > Mammalia > Primates > Hylobatidae > Hylobates > Hylobates moloch. The sequence goes on along the minus strand of NW_026652287.1, from coordinate 19,475,136 downwards.
CCCACCTGGACTGCTCCTTTTGGCTCTCCGACAACTCCAGCCAATAAACACTTTCTGAATTGAGTTTGTGACTGCTATGGATCCTGTCTTTCCATGTCAATGAGCTCACAGGAGACAACAATCCTGTTGCCATTTCTGTGATAAAGTGACTCCAAGACCCATCTTAGGCAACAAAGCCAAGACTTGAAAACCTCAGTCTCTAAAGGAATCCAGCCATTCTGAGATCTTAAATGGGCTTCCTTTACCTGGAGGACCAGCCCAGGTTGACCAGGTCAGGAAGGAGAGGGAGATGTTCTATCACTTCTCAGGCCTAGGCAGGAGACGAAAATAACACCAGTCTTCATCCAGTGCTTGTTATGTACCAGAAACTCTGCTAAGAACTTTCTACTCATTGTCTTCTTTAACATTCACAAAGGTACTAGGAAGTAAAAAACCATTATTACCATCCCCATTTTACAGATGCAGAAACTGAGGCTCGGAAAGTTTACATAACTTGCCCAAGATCACATAACTAGGATATGTGATCACTTGTCTCACTGTCTTTCCGTCCATCAACCTGATCACCTATCCCTTTACCCATCTATCTTTTATCTCTCTATCCATCCATCCATTCCTCTATCCATTATTAGACTGTGTGTCTGTCCATCCATCAGTGTATCAATCCATCCATTCATCCCTCTATAATCCGTTCATCCATAATCCATCTATCCATTCATTCACAAGCCATCCACCCATCCATCCATCAATTCCTCTATCATTAGACTGTCTGTCTATCCATCCACATATCCATCCATTCATCTATAATCCATCCATCCATCCATCCATCCATTCCTCTATCCATCATTAGACTGTCCATCCATCAGTGTGTCCATCCATCCACATATCCATCCATTAATCTATAATCCATCCACCCATCCATTCATTCATCCATCCATTTCTCTATCCATCAGTAGACTGTCTGTCTCTCCATCCATCAGTGTATCCATCCATCCACATATCCATCCATTCATCTATAATCTATTCATCCATCTATAATCCATTAATTCATCAATCCTCTGTCATTAGACTGTCCATTCATCAGTGTATCAATCCATCAACATATCCATCCATCCATCTATAATCCATCCATCCATTCATACATTGATACATTCACCCCTCTAGCCATCATTAGGCCATCTGTCTGTCCATCCATCAGCGTATCCATCAATTGACATATCCATCTATCCAGATTCCCTGATTTTCAGGGTCACTCTGTATTGCTTGGATCTGAACTCTCTGTGTCGGGGTGGGGGGTGGCGGAATATTGAGGAAAGGGTAGGAAAGGGTAGGTGGGTCTGGACACACCTGTGGGTCACGGGAAGAGGCAGGTTCTGTGCCTGGAATTGGGAACCTCCGACTTCTGTGAAGTGTCTCTTAGAAGTGGGATGGAAAGTTGCACTCCTTTGAGCCACAGGGGGGCAGCAAAGTGTCTCCTATGGGGAAGGCTGGCTCCGGGCAGGAGAGACCCTCTCCTTGGGTCCTCCTGGACGCTGCCTCTTGTGGGGCCCTCACCCCAGCTGGGCATGCTGAGTTCCACACGGTCATGGCATGCAGGAGCCTTTTCCAACCCCTCACAGCCTTGCTGGGAAGCAAAGCTCAGAGAGTGCAGGGTCCGTGCAGCATCATAGGCCCTGGCAGAACCTGGATCCTGGCCCCTAGTGACATCCTCTCTTCTGACTCATGTGGGCTGTGTAACCTTGGGCTAGTGCCTTCCCCTCTCCAGGCCTCAGGCAGCACCTCGTGCTGTAGGAGGCCCACTTGCCACTTCTCACCTCTTTTCCTTTGCTCAGCCTGTTCCCTTCGCCAGATGCCTCCTCCTTTTCCTTCTTTGTTTTTTAGGGACAGGGCCTTGCTCTGTTGCCCAGGGTAAAGTGCAGTGGCACGATCATAACTCACTGCAGCCAGGAACTCCTGGGCTCAAGTGATCCTTCTGCCTCAGCCTCCCGAGTAGGTGGGACCACAGTCATGTGCCACCATGCCTGGCTAATTTTAAATATTTTTTGGAGAGATGTGGTCTTGGTCTATTGCCCAGGCTGGTCTTGAACTCCTGGGCTCAAGCCGTCTTCCTTCCTTGGCCTCCCAAAGTGTTGGGATTACAGGCACCATGCTCAACCCCTCCATTTCTGAAGAGCAAGATTTGAGAGCGACTGTGACCTCCCTCTGTGCCCCTGCTGCTTTGGTGTCATTTTCTCTTTAACCCCAGACATAGCTCTAGGTAGCCAGGGACCACCACCCCCACCCCCGCCACCTACCAGCTCCAGAAACCCCTAGGAGCCAGCCCCATTTGCTTGGAGTCATGCTTTGTGAATTCCCCCAAATAGAGGAGACATTAAGAGCACCAGAGCTAGACGCAGCCAGACCTGAGCCTGGAATCCATTCCTGCTTAGCAGCCTGGGCAATAGAGCAAGACCACATCCTTGAGCAAAGGATGCTCCTTCTCAGTGCCTCAGTGTCCTCATCTGTAACATGGGTGGTTGGAGGATTGTTACTGTGGACACGACATATCTAGCCTTTCAATAAATGTCCATTCTTACTGTCTCCTGGGCATTCGTCCCCAAACAATGAGAGGAACTAGAATTTACTCATGTATTGAGCACCTACAATATGCTATGGTCTTCAGCAGCTGTTTCATTTAATAACCCACATGGTAGACACTATTATTATCCCCATTTTTGCAAATGAGGAAACTGGGGCATGGAGCAGTTAAGCCACTTAGTCTGGGTCACCCAGCTGTATGGGAGCCCCGATATGTGGAAATCTGAGGCTCATGTGTCTAACCACTCCGGCTCATACACCTCCTTTGCTTTGCTTAAGCTCTGTCCCTTGCCTGCCGTGCCTGCTATGCTTCTGAATCCTACACATTCTTCACAGCCCAGTGTGAGTGCAGCCTCCTCCCTGAAGCCTTCCTGGATTGGTTCAGCCAGTGATGATGGTCCCCCAACCCATGCTCCTCCAGGTGAGTTGCAGAGCCCACCTCAGCTCCAGGTGTTCTGTCTCCCAGCCGGGCCTCCCCACCCACAGTCTCATGCTGTTGGCTCCCCTCCTGGGAGACTTGTCAGCTGCTGTTTGCTTCTCTCTTGGTCTCAACGAGTTGGAGATAAGAAGCCGAGGGGGCTGTTGACCCTGTCCAGATAACGTGTCAATTAACTCAGTTTAGCCCTTCCTGGTTGACACCCAAGGAACACCGAGAGCAGGGATGAGGCACAGGGAGAGAGCCAGGAGATAGGGGAGTGTTTGAAGCTGAGGCCATGGCTGAGAGCAGGGACGGGTTCCAAAGGCAGAGGCTCTTCCAATTCTGCCTCTGCCTTCTCGGCCTCTTAGCTGGGGAAATGGGGAGGAGGGGCCTCTCTGTGTTTGTCTAGGCTGCATAAAGAACACTGCCAACTGGGCCACCAGGTGTGTGTACCTGCCTGAGATATGCCCAGCCTCCCACCCTAGCTGGGGTCCCTCTCCTGAGGCTGGGGGACCCTTTGGCTCCCTGTGGCTTCTAGCAGCTGAGGCTCCCTGTGCCCCCTCCTCAGGATGACCCTAACACCTCCACCTCCAGGGGCCTCACCTCCATCTAGTCCTTCTTTCTAGTTTTAAAGCCAGGTGACAGGGAGGCTTGGAATCTTGCCTTTCATTCTGAGGTGCTCTCACCCCAGAGCTGGGCCCACGCAGGGCAGGGACATGAGGAGGGGGATCAGGGTCAGGCGTGCTCCTCCCCAACCCCATCCACAGCCTTGATCTGAGCCCAGTTCAGGGCAGAGTAAATGCCCCAGCATCTGCCGAGGATGGTCTGACTCTCATATAGGAAGTGATGGCTCAGACTGACTTTGTGTCTTAGTCTGTTTGGGCTGCTATAACAAAATGCCATAAATGGGGTGGCTTATAAACAATGGAAATGTATTGCTCGCAGTTCTAGAGGCTGGGAAGTCCAAGACCAAGGTACTGGTCTTGGTATCTGGTGAGGATTTGGTGTCTGGTGAGAACCTGTGCCCTCAACAGCCATCTTCTCACATTGCCCTCCCATGGTGGAAGGATCTCTCTCAGACCTCTCTTATTTTTTTCTAGATGGAGTCTCACTCTGTTGCCCAGTCTGGAGTGCAGTGGTGCGATCTCAGCTCATTGCAACCTCCTCCTCCTGGGTTCAAGTGACTCTCATGCCTCAGCCTCCTGAATAGCTAGGATTACAGGCTCACGCTACCATGCCTGGCTAATTTTTGTATTTTTGGTAGAGATGCGGTTTTGCCATGTTGGCCAGGCTGGTCTCGAACTCCTGGCCTCAAGTGATCTTCCTGCCTCAGCCTCCCAAAGTGCTGGGATTATGGGTGTGAACCACCGTGCCTGGCCTCAGATCTCTCTTATAAGGCACTGATCCTTTCATAAAGGTCCTCTCCCCATGACCTAATCACCTCTCAAAGCCGCCAGCTCCTAAAACCATGGGGGTCAGGGTTTCAACTGTGAATTTTGGAGGGACACAGACATTTAGACCACAGCATCCTAAGTATCCTAAGTCAGCTCTGTGGTTGTGTGTGCACCTGTGTAGTTGTGTACCTGCATGCATGTGTGTGTCCATGAGTGCATGAATATTTGTGTGTTTATGAGGGAACAGACACAGTAATTGAGGGCTACTTGATTTCCCCCTCAATGTGGTGCTTCACATTGTTGCATTCGGGACTTGTGATGTAATCACTAGCCAGACATCAAACTTTGATGTCTACAGTGAAGCAGCCTGGGGGCTAGACATTAAGGAGTGATGGGGACTGGAGCCAAATGGAGGGCTTATGCTCTGTCTAAAGAACTTAGCCACTACTCAGCTCCAGCCAATTGCAGGCCCAACATAACACATCTCCCTTTCATAGTGTTCACTCAAAATCAAAGCCATTTGGGAAAGGCTGTTTGTTCCATTTGCTCACGTATTCATATAAAGGCTCTGACAAGTCCTGCAGGAAAGTCACTGAATCTGGGGGAGGAGCATGTGACCCCGACCTGAGCCAATCAGAGCATTACATTTTCCATGCTAATGGTGATTGGTTCAAGGGTGGGCCCCCGGAGCCAAGCTGTCCAATCAGAGTAGCCCTCAGGACCTTAGCTGGGAATAGGGAGGCACCCCTAGCTATTCATTTCTGTAAGCCAATAAATGTCCCTTTCTGCACAAGCCTGGACCTCCTGTCATTTGAGATTGAAAGGATCCCGATGGATGGGGTACACACTTCGTACATGTCTGCTGAATTGAATTGATTTGCTTCGAGCTGCCTGGATTTGAGTCTTATCTCAGGTTGGCCCTCAGCAAAATGAGGGCAATCTTCTCTTTGGATCCACTTTTTATTTTTGCTCCCAGGAACCTGGGAGTTCATGCCATTTGCCCTTACAAGAAGAGCAAAGTAAAACTCAATGTCATATTGCTAAGGAGTTGGGCGGCAATATTTTATGAAGATAGGGAGATTTTAAAAATCAGATTGGGTAAAGTCTCTTTTGGAAGTGACTGGTGTAAATACTGGTTAGGGCTGGGGTAACCCAGAGACACCTCCAACATTTAAGATTCAAGCCTGTTAGGAAGACCGTTTCCTAATTTTCTTCTTTTTTCCTTTTTTTTTTTTTTGTGACGAGTCTCACTGTCACCCAGGCTGGAGTGCAGTGGCACGATCTCGGCTCACTGCAACCTCCACCTCCTGGGTTCAAGCAATTCTCCTGCCTCAGCCTCCTGAGTAGCTGAGATTACAAGAGCGCACCACCACATCCAACTAATTTTTCTATTTTTGGTAGAGATGGGGTTTTACCCAGGTTGGCCAGGGTGGTTTTGAACTCCTGGCCTCAAAGTGATCCACCTGGCTTGGCCTCCCAAAGTGCTGGGATTACCGATGTTAGCCACCGCGTCCAGCAGTTTCCTAATTTTCCATCCATCTTAGGGGCTTGGAAAATTACTCTGAGTTGGAGCCTCCTGCCTGAGCTTCCTGGAGGCCCGGTAGAGAAAACATGCAGCCGGGCGCGGTGGCTCACGCTTGTAATCCCAGCACTTTGGGAGGCCGAGGCGGGCGGATCACGAGGTCAGGAGATCGAGACCACGGTGAAACCCCGTCTCTACTAAAAATACAAAAAATTAGCCGGGCGTGGTGGCGGGCGCCTGTAGTCCCAGCTACTCGGAGAGGCTGAGGCAGGAGAATGGCGTGAACCCGGGAGGCGGAGCTTGCAGTGAGCCGAGGTTGCGCCACTGCACTCCAGGCTGGGCGACAGAGCGAGACGCCGTCTCAAAAAAAAAAAAAAAAAAAGAAAACATGCTGATGGTGAGGGGCATCGGGAGGTCCAGAGATGGGCAGCTGCTCACTTCAGGATGCCTGGTGTGGGCACCCAAGGGTCTTCCCACTTGCCTGGTGGGGTGCTTTGTTCTCATGGGGACATAGTGATTGATTGGGGACCTCCATGTCCAGCTCCTCCAGGGCTTTCTGGGTCAGACTGGGCACCTTGTGTCCCATGGCAGGGGGATTTGGGAGATCCATTCTGGACCTGCACACCTATTTCCATTACTTTGTGTTTCTGGTTCATTTCAGAATGAACGAATGAATGAGTATATCAGTTAGGGTTTGGTTCAGCTTGACAATTCAAGAAACACAAGATAAGAGACTTAAACAAAATAGAAGTTTGTTTCTCTTTCACTTAAAAGTTTGGAATTAAGGCTGGGAGCAGTGGCTCATGCTTTTAATTCCAGCACTTTGGGAGGCCGAAGTGGGCAGGTCACTTGAGGTTAGGAGTTTGAGACCAGCCTGACCAACATGGTGAAACCCCATCTCTACTAAAAATACAAAAATTAGCTGAGTGTGGTGGCATGTGCCTGTAATCCCAGCTACTTGGGAAGCTGAGGCAGGAGAATCGCTTGAACCTGGAAGGCAGAGGCTGCAGTGAGCCGAGATTGCGACACTGCACTCTAGCCTTGGTGCAAAGGGAGACTCAAACAAACAAACAAACAAAAAAATAAACAAATAAAAGTTTGGAATTAAGCACTCCAAGGCTGGTGTTTTGTCCAATGGTGTCGGGGACTCAGACTCCTTTGCTCTGTTTGTGTGGCCGTGAATTGCTTCCACTCCCATGGTCACCTCATGGTCCCAAGTGGATGCTGGAGGACAGCCACTGTATGCTAATTCCAGGCAGCAGCAAGGAGGAAGAGATGAAGAGATGAAGAAGGGAAACTTCCTTCTCTTTAAGAACACTTAAAATAGTTGCTACACACTACTTCTGCTCATAGCTCATTGGTCAGAACTTAGTCATGTGCCATAACTAGCTGCAAAGGTGGCTGAAAAATGTCAGCCATGCAACTCAGCCAAAATCAGAGGCTCTGCTATAGAGGAAGATGAATAGAATGAGCTGGGCACAGTGGCTCATTCCTGTAATCCCAGTACTTTGTGAGGCCGAGATGGGCGGATTGCTTGAGGCCAGGAGTTTGAGACCAGCTTGGGCAACAGGGTGAAACCCCATCTCCACTAAAATTACAAGAATTAGTTGGACGTGGTGGTGTCCTCCACCATTCTACTCAGGAGGCTGAGGCACGAGAATCACTTGAACCCAGGAGGTGGAGGTTGCAGTGAGCCAAGATTGTGCTGTTGCACTCCAGCCTGGGCGACAGAGCAAGACTCCCTGAAAAAACAAACAAACAAACAAACAAACAAGAATACAATGGATGTTGAGGATGACAAGAAGCCTTTGCCATATGGAGGAAATGTGTAAGGGTATAGATTAAGCTGCTATAACAAAAAGATCTAAAACTACAGTGTTATTTCAGGGCAGGAGGCAGCTCTGCTCCACAAGAAAATACAGGGAACCAGGCAGGTTCTTTCTATTCTGTTGCTTCACCATATCTTGAAATATGGTTCTCATGTGCCTGGTCAAAATTGGCTCATAATTACCAAGGCTGCAGTAAGGGGAAAGAGAAAGTAGAGAGCAAGATGTTTCCTTTTAAGGGCATTACCTGGATGTGGCACATTTCCCTTCTGCTCATAGCCCATTGGTCAAGACTTAATCACCCAGCTGTGAGAAAGTATGGGTAATGTAGTCTCTAGCTGGGAGGACACTTACCCAGCTAAAGCTCAGCATTCAATTTCTAAAAAGAAGACTTGGGACTGGAGGGTAACTAGCAGTCTCTACTACAATGAAGAATGAAGGAGTGGAAGTGTGGATGAGGAGGTACTCCAGGTGAGCTAAAATCTCTCTGCTTTGGGAGAAGCTGCCTGGAGGACCAGCTCCAGACTGATCTCTGTTTGATTGGGTGGCCCTGGGAAGGGCCCTGTAGGCTTAGACCAGGTCATGTGGTTTGCATGAAAAGGCAACAAGTTTGGAGAAATTAAGAAGGTGAAGTCAACAAAGCTCAGTGATTGATTGGGAAGGGGGTGGGCCAAGGGTGGCCACCAAGTTTCTGGCTTGGGCAACCATCTGTGTAGATGTCTGAGACAGGGGATCCAAAAGGAGGGAGTAAAGGGGGTTGGGGAATGAACAGCCTAGGGATCCATGCAGTCATTTATTTAGCAAATATTTATTAAGCACCTACTCTGTGCCAGGCACTTTTCTAGGCATAGGGATACAGCAAAAGCCCTGTCTTCAGGAGGCTTACATTCTAACGGAAAGAGACAGACAATGGCAAAGCCCCAAATAAAAACACACTGTGTCAGACACTGATAGGGGGTTTGAGGAAAGATGAGACAGGATAAGGGGAGAGAGAATGGCAAGAAAGGGGTGGGGGGTTATTTATTGTGTTGGAATATTTTCAACAAATCCTAAGCATTACACTGTTTTACTCATCAAGTATATCAGCATGGATCTCTAACAGATAAGAAAAAAAATTTTCGTGCCTGGGCAACATAGAGAGACCCCATCTCTACAAAAAAACACAACATTTTAGCCAGGTGTTGTGACTCATGCCTGTAGTCCTCAGCTACTTGGGAGGCTGGGGCGGGAGGATCACTTAAGCCCAGGAGTTCAAAGCTGCAGTGAGTTGTGATTGTGCTACTGTACTCCAGCCTGGGTGACAAAACAAGATCTTGTCTTAAAAAAGAAAGACAAGGTCGGGCGCGGTGGCTCACGCCTGTAATCCCAGCACTTTGGGAAGCCGAGGTAGGTAGATCACTTGAGGTCAAGAGTTTCAGACCAGCCTGACCAATATGGTGAAACCCCATCTCTACTAAAAATACACAAATTAGCTGGGTGTGGTGGCACACACCTGTAATCCCAGCTACTTGGGAGGCTGAGGCAGGAGAATCGCTAAGACCCGGGAGGCTGAGGTTGTAGTGAGCTGAGATCGCATCACTGCACTCCAGCCTGGGCAACAAAAGCGAAACTCAATCTCAAAAAAAAAAAAAAAAAAAAAAAATAGAAAGGGGGCTTGGGGGGGGGGGGTGGAGAGAGAGAGAGAGAGAGAGAGAGAGAGAGAGAGAATTAGTTTGTTGGATCAGAATCTAAATAGTCTTCATACTGCATTTTGTTTTTGTTTTTTTAAAATAGAGACAAGGTCTTGATATAAATGCCCAAACTGGTGTCTAACTCCTGGGCTCAAGTGATCTTGCCTCAGCCTCCCAAAGTGCTGGGATTACAGCCACGAGCCACCATGCCTGGCCTATGTTGCGTTTGATTGCTCTATTTCTTATGTCTCTTAATCTGTCACAGTTAGCTGAGAGAGAGTGATCAAAGAAGGCCTCTTTGAAAAGGTGAAGTTCGAGCTGAGGCTGGAAGGAAATGAAGGAGGCCGTGTGGGGCACGCAGGGGAAACAGCACGTGCAAATGTCCTGAGGTGGGAATGTGCGAGGAGGCCAGGGTGGCTGCAGGGAAGAGGGTGAGGGGAGAATAGTAGAAGATAATAGAAGACAGACAGAGCACGGGGTGGGGGTGGGGGTCAACAAAAAGGATACTGGATCCTGAAAGGCCCTGCAAGGCTTTGGTTTTTCCTGAGCATGAGGGAGGTCCTGGAAGAGTTCAGCATGAGACATCTCCCCTGCCTGCCTCCCTCAGCCTTGTTCTCAGCCTTGATTTCCATCTCCCGTCCTGGGCATCCTTTGCCTCTGTAGTGGACATTACTGGTGCCCTCCACTCCTGGATTCAGATCCTTTAACCAGGTAGGTGCAATCATCCCCCAGCTGCTGGGACGTGTTGGCTGCTAACAGACTTCAGCTGCACCCTGTCCAGAGAACTGCCCATGGGGGTCGCCTTGTCCACAGATGTGTGGGGTCACAGCTGCTTGAGGGTGGCCCACAGCCAGTGACTGGCTAATACAGGCATATATTAATAAAAAGCACACCCCGCCCCGGGCTGGGTGCAGTGGCCCACACCTCTAATCCCAGAACTCTGGGAGGCCGAGGCAGGGGGATCACCTGAGGTCAGGAGTTCAACACTGGCCAACATGGTGAAACCCCATCTCTACTAAAAATACAAAAAATTAGCCAGGCATGGTGGCAGGTGCCTGTAGTCCCAGCTACTTGAGAAATTGAGGCACAAGACTCACTTGAACCTGGGAGGTGGAGGTTGCAGTGAGCTGAGATTGTGCCACTGCACTCCAGCCTGGGTGACAGAGGAAGACTAGAAGAAGAAGAAAAGGAGAAGAAGAAGAAGAGGAAGAAGAAGAGAAAGAGGAAGAGGAAGAAGGAGGAGGAAGAGAAGGAGAAGGAGAAGAAGAAGAAGAAGAGGAAGGAGAAGAAGAAGAAGAAGAAGAAGAAGAAGAAGAAGAAGAAGAAGAAGAAGAAGAAGAGGAAGAAGAAGAAGAAGAAGAAAAGAAGAAGAAGAAGAAATAATAAAAGCAGATCCCTTCATTTCAAAGTGGGGCAACCCCGTGGGTACCATTCAGGGTCCAGACTCCACCTGAAATTGCGTCTGAGCCTGGCTTCTCCCCCATCGCTCTATTCTGCCTCTCTCATTCTTTCTACCAGAAGCCCCCACTTAGTAAACCATGTGCCCAGAATCCCCATCTCAGCCTCTGCTTGTAGAAAACCCAGTGTAAATGAACACTCTCCACCTTACCCCTATCCCATTGGCCTCTCTCTTCCCTGGTGTTTGTGCTTTTTAAACTCCACCAAAAATGTCACGGGCAGGTTTCTTGCTTGGCTTCTAAACTCCCTGATAAATTCCGCTGGCTGGGCAACCCCAGGAGAGGTTTTCTGGAGCAAGAAACCCCATAAATCACCCCGCTGCCACTCCGGCGTGGGCAATATCTTATGTAAAAAGGTGTTTCCTGGGAGCGCCACAGGCAGGAGAATCCTATTACAAGCTGCCCCATTAATTATAAAAAGTCAAGTCGACCCTTTCCTGCGATTTTTTATCTTAAGTCCGAAAACGGCCTACCTTCACCAATCCTTCCCCTTCCAAAAAGATCTAAAAAATAAAATAAATGTTTGAAGGACAAATACCAAAGTTTCTCCTTTTAGGGTAGAGCCAGCAGAGAGAGAGGCGAATGAGAAAATACCTTTTTTATTTTCTTTTAAGGTAAAAGTGCATGGGGACTTAGCCTGTGTGTGGCGTATTTCTTTGACTACCTCAGCTCTTGGAGGTGGGTTCTATAAACTGGCCCATATTACAGATGAGGAAAACTGAGTTTAACCTGAAATTACATGGTTGGCCCATTCTTCTGAGATGATGAGGCGGGCAGAAAATAGGCCAGCCAGGTATATAAAAATCTGAGTTCAAATCCCACCTCTGCTCCCTACTAGCTAGGACCCTGAGCGGGTGCATTCACCTCTCTGAGCCTCAGTTTCCTTTTCTGCATAATGGGGAATGAAAGCATCCCTCAAAGGCTTCCAGGGAGAAGCTGTGCCATTGTGTACACAAAAGACACCAACAGGCTCGTCCCTCATCTGAGGGAACCAGCAGCCTCCCCCCAGCCTCCCTGCTGCTAGTCTTGAGGCTGGTACTCCCAATTTAATTGCCACCCAGAAGCCAGAAGTCAGGGTAGTCTTTTTTGTTTGTTTGTTTCATCAGAGCTTGCTCTGCTGCCCAGGCTGGAGTGCAGTGGTGTGATCATGGTTTATTGCAGCCTTGGACTCTTGGGCTCAAACAATCCTTCTGCCTCAGCCTCTGGAGTAGCTGGGACCATAGGTGTGCAACACCCCACCCCCAGCTTATTAAAAAATTTATATATATAGTATATGTAATATATATTATATATAACATATATAATGTTATATATAATATATATTATATACATACATTATATAATATATAATATATGCATATTATATTATAATATATAATATATGTAATATATCGTACATGTAATATATAATATATAATATATGTTATATATAATATGTATGATACATATATAGTATATATATTTTTTGGGGGGGGCCAGGCATGGTGGCCCATGCCTGTAATCCCGGTACTTTGGGAGGCTGAAGTGAATGGATCACTTGAGCCCAGGAATTTGAGACCAGCCTGGGCAACCTAGCAAGACCCTGTCTCTACAAATACTAACAAGATTAGCCGAATGTCATGTCACGTGTCTATCATCCCAGCTATTTCAGAGGCTGAGGTGGAAGGATTGCTTGAGCCTGGGAGGTTGAGAGTGCAGTGAGCTGTGATTGCATCACTGCACTCCAGCCTGGACGGCAGAGTGAGACCCCACCTCAAAAACCAAATCCAAAACCAAAGAACTATTTATTTTTATTACTCATCTTTTGGTGCCTCTCCCCTTAAATTTTGCACTCAAGGTGAGTACCCCACTTGTACCCTGGGCCATCCTTGCCGAGTACCCCTCCCATCACCCAGTTTCTCAATCTCATCACTCTCTTTTCCTACCATGATTTGAAGTTATTGCTCCCTTTCTCCTTTGGTTACCGTCTGTGGGCCCCCCATAGAATATTAGCTCTGGGAGGACTGGGACCAAAATCTATTCTACTTACATGGAACCCAGGGAGTCCAGGGAGTGCCTGGTGTACACTAAGCCATTAAAAAATGTTTGCTGAATAATCGAATGAACTAACAAATGAAGAGAAAGTTCAGGAAGTCAGGCATCACCTTTCTTTTTTTAGAGAGATAGGGTCTTGCTCTGTAGCCCAGGCTAGAGTGCAGTGGAGTGATCATAGCTCACTGCAGCCTCAACCTGAAATCAGACAAGTCAGAGGTCTGCACAACTTGGCTCCAGGGTCTTTGGTCCACTTTCCACCCATGTACTTCAGATGAAGAGACTGAGGCCCAGAGAGGGTGAGTAACCTAGTCACAGTCACACAGCACAAACATGGCAAAGCCAGTCCCAAACTGAAAATCCCATGGGGCTGTGTGGTTACTACAGAGAGAGCTCCAGTGACCTGGAGTGGGCCAGCTGGGGACCAGCTGTCTCTGAGTAGGCATATTCCGGAAACATCATCCCCAAACCCATATTGCCACCTAGGGTTTTGCCAGATCCCCATGAGTCATTTTTTTTTTTTTTTTTCCTAGAGAGGCAGAGTCTTGCTCTGTTGCCCAGGCTGGCGTGCAGTGAAGTGATCATAGCTCACTACAGCCTGAACCTACTGGGCTCCAGAGATCCTCCCACCTCAGCCTCCCAAGTAGCTGGGACCACAGGCATTCACCACCGTGCATGGCTAATTTTTACATATGTTTTTGGTAGAGATTGAATCTCACTGTGTTGCCCGAGCTGGTCTTGAACTCCTGGGCTCAAAAGATCCTCCCGCTTTAGCCTCCCAAAGTGCTGGGATTACAGGCGTGCAACATGGTGCCTGGCCTCAAGCGTCATCTTTACTATTCCCTCATTCACATTTTTCTTGAAGCTTTCAATGCTGTTAGAAAGAAAATGTTATCACCACTCTAAATGGAAAAACCGTATCACTTCCCAGAATTAGATACTATGTGTGGAAATAGATACAATGAAAAACAAAACAACATCATTACATAGTTACTAGCTTCTGCCCACCAAGTCTCCAAGCCTGAGCCTATGGTTGCTTGGATAAGCAAGTGTTAGAGGGCACTTAAGATATGCTAAACCCCAACAGAGAGTCTCCTTAAAACAATCAGAAGTGCTGAAGGAGAGCTGGAAAGAGAGTGACTTCCTCACGGAATGTTAGGCATCTCTGAAAATACCTGGTTCTCCAGGGGTACCCGTCCCACACTTCAGGAAACCCTGCCTTGGTGGGAGCATCACATAACGAGGCTGATCTTTATTTCAGGGACCACCCCCGCCAACAAAGGGTGCAAAGCAAACTCTTTCTTCAGCAACGTCTGCAGTCAGACAACCTGCAACTGGTATTATAACACAGACTCTCAAACACTCTTCGTTAGGCACGGGGGTTCGTGTTTAGCTGGGCTTGAGTCTTCCTTAAATCCCCAAGTATAACAAAACTGCATTTTGTTTCCTTCAGATTTTTTTTTTTTTTGGAGACCGAGTCTGCTCTGTTGCCCAGGCTGGTGTGCAGTGATGGGATCTTGGCTCACTGCAACCTCTGTCTCCTGGGTTCAAGTGATTCTTGTGCCTCAGCCTCCCGAGTAGCTGGGATTATAGGTGTGCACCACCACCACGCTTGGCTAATTTTTGTATTTTTAGTAGAGATTAGGGTTTCACCATGTTGGCCAGGCTGGTCTTGAACTCCCGACCGCAAGTGATCTGCCTGCCTCAGCCTCCCAAAGTGCTGGGAATACAGGTGTGAGCCACCACGCCTGGCCTTTTCTTCATTTGTTTTGTTTTGTTTTGAGACAGAATCTCTCTCTGTCGCCCAGGCTGGAGAGTACAGTGGCATGATCTCAGCTTGCTGCAACCTCTGCCTTCTGAGTTCAAGTGATTCTCCTGTCTCAGCCTCCCAAGTAGCTGAGATTACCTGCGTGCACCGCCACGCCCAGCTAATTTCTGTATTTTTGGTAGAGACGGGGTTTCATCATGTTGGCCAGGCTGGTCTTGAACTCCTGACCTCAAGTGGTCCGCCCACCTCAGCCTCCCAAAGTGTTGGGATTACAGGCGTGAGCCACTGTGCCTGGCCTTTCTTCATATTTTAATAATGTGAAACATAACATAAAATTAACCCTTTAAAAATAAACAATTCAGAGGCATTTAGTGCATTCACAAGGCTGTGCAGCCAACTCTTCTGTCTAGTTCCAGAATATTTCATCACATGGAAAGGAAACCCTGTGTCACTTTAGCAGCCACTCCCTATTCCCCTCCCCCTACCCCCCGGCAACCACCAATCCACTTTCTATGGTTTTACCTATTCTGGATATTTCCTATAAATGGAATCCTATAAGGTGTAATTTTCCTGTGACTGACTTCTTTAAATTACTGTAAAATTTTCAAAGTTCATCCATGTTGTATGTATCTGCATTTCATTCCTTTTTATGGCTGGATCACATTCCATTGTATAGATAGACCACATTTTGTTTATCTTTAATTAGTTAATTAATTAATTAATTATTATTGAGACAGAGTTTTGCTCTGTTGCCCAGACTGGATTGCAGTGGCGCAATCATGGCTCATTGCAGCCTCAACCTCCCAGGCTCAAGGAATCCTCCTATCTCAGCCTTCCGAGTGGCTGGGACCACAGGCACGAGCCACCATACCCAGTGAATCCTGTGTGTGTGTGTGTGTTTTTATAGAGATGGGTTTTTGCCATGTTGCCCAGGCTGGTCTCAATCTCCTGAACTCAAGCAATCCTCCCGCCTTGGCATCTCAAAGTGCTGGGGTTACAGGCATGAGCCATCATGCCCGGCTCACATTTTGTTTATCTATTCATCTCCTGATGATGCATTTATTTTTATTTTTATTTATTTATTTTTTTTAAGACAAGGTCTCAGTCTCATGCAGGCTGGAGTGCAGTGGTACAGCCACAGTCATTGCAACTTCAACCTCCTGGGCTCCAGTGATGCTCCCACCTCAGCATCCTGAGTAGCTGGGACTGCCACCATACTTGGCTAACTTTTAAATTATAAATTTTTGATTTTTTTTGCAGAGATGGGGTCTCAGTATATTGCCCAGGCTGGTCTCAACTCTTGGGCTCAAGCGATCCTCCCACCCAAGCCTCCCCAAGTGCTGAGATTACAGGCATGAGCCACTATGCCCAGCCACATTTCTTTTTTAAAAGATGTCAGATTATTCTCCACTAGGCCTTGACCTCTTACTATATGTCAGACCCAGTCTTTTGTTGTTTTTTTTTTTTTGAGATGGAGTCTTGCTCTGTCACCCAGGCTGGAGCGCAGTGGTGCGATTTCAGCTCATTGCAACCTCTACCTCCTGGGTTCAAGCGATCCTGCCACCTAAGCCTCCTGAGTAGCTGGGATTACAGGCACACACCACCACACTTGGCTAATGTTTTCTGTGTTTTTAATAGAGATGGGGTTTTACCATGTTGGTCAGGCTGGTGTTGAACTTCCGATCTCAAGTGATCCACCCGCCTTGGCCTCCCAAAGTGCTGGGATTGTAGGCGTGATCCACTGCACCCAACTCCCAGTCTTATCTTCACAGGCTCTATAATTTTCCATTAGGCAGCATGGGTAATCTTGAAGTATATTCTGAAAAGTAATAAACTGCCTGTTTGTCCAATAGGCTGTGAAGTTACTCTTTGTTTTAAAAAATGTTTTAAGCACTTCCTCAAAGAAGAAAATGGAATAGATAATAATGACAGCATCCAATGAATGACCATTGTCATGATTACTATATTATTAATATTATTTCATTTTTGTGTTTATTACTCAATGGTCGGCTCTCTAACAGGCACTGTGTTTAGACTATGACACATATGGTCTTATTTAACCCTTACGATGAAACTTGAAGTTAGACGTTTTTGTGTCGTTTTTATAGGGCCTTGCAAAGCTGCGGCTCAGAGATGTTGTGGACCTAATGTGAGGTCACACGGTCCCTGGTCTCAAGTTGCTCCCAGCAGTGGGATGGAGACACAAACACAATGCGGGTTGAGGTGTTACAGTGGAGGAAGACATGGACAGGAATGCTGCAGGTGACCAGGAGGGCATCACTAGCTCAGCCAGCTACTTCCTCTACACTTACTCAGCTAGACGACAGAGTTGGGGATCTCAGCTGTTTCTGAACAAAGAAAATTTACACCATAAGGTTTTCCTGCAGTGAAAAAGGGATCATGGAGAATCTGGGTGTGATTTCCAAGCCAATGCTCCAAAAATGGAGTGTGCACACAGGTCCCCTAGGAGCTGTGCAATCTGTGGTGTGCAGTTCTGGAGTGGGGCCTGAAACGCTGCGTTTCTAACCAGCTCCCAGGTGATGCCACTGCTGGTCCGTGGACCACACTTTGAGTAGCAAGAGGCTAGTAGATATGAATCCTGATCCCAACTCCTCTGTAAACTCTTTGTGAGACTTTAGGCTACACTCTTGCCCTCCTTGAGCCTCAATTTCATTCCCTGGTCAGTTCTCTGAAGAATAAATAAATACCAGCTGTGGTGTCACTTCCTGTGTGCTTGTCAGAAAGCCATGAGCACCTGCTGGGGTGAGACATTTCCTCCCCGAGCTCCCAGGAACCCATCAGCAGGTGCTGGGGGGCAGGGGCAGGTGAGGATGGTTCTGAGCTCTGGCACAAAATTCAGAAAGAGGAAGCCAGAGGTGGTGCTGGCCTGGAGAAGCGGCTGGAGAGGTTTCCGTTCATCACGGAAATGGCCCATTTGCAGTGATCGGTTACCCAGGTGTTAATAACGCTAATGGCATAGGAAGGGTAAACTTGGTCACTTGGCTGAACAGAAGAAATATGCAGAGAGGTGCTTGAGTTTCCATAAATCAGCCGTGTGCAGCGCTATGAGTGAGGCAGGACTTAAAATTCCGATCAGGAGATGGGTATTCTCATAATCCAAGCTGGAGAGGTGATTTATTCTGTTTATATCTTTTTACTGCACGACAAGGCTTGGGAGCAGGCGCCCTCCACAGCCATTCTGCATTTTAAATATTAGTCTTAAGCACAGTGGGTCAGCCCTCGTGCTCTGCAGGGTGTATATCTCGGGGCAGGAGGACAGGGACAGGGACAGGAGGAGAGCATGCATGACGGGGGTTGGAGTACGTGTGGTTTAAGTGTCCAGTGTTGGCCAGAATTATCGCCTAGGGGCAGCAAGGGGACAGGCAAGGTCCCCCTTTTTCCAGTGCTGGAGGGCACTGGCAGGAGAGCCTGGCTTGCCTCTTTACCTGTATGCCCTGGGATGTTTTTTTCTTCTCAGAAATCTTATTTTTAAGAGATAATAAATACAGGTGATGAAGACAGAAGGAGATGAGCAGATACATTAATGGAGGAGGAAAGGGAGGAGGGCGAACATGGAGAAACCAGACGTCCTTATGTCTTCTGACCTTGGCAATGTTCACGATGCCCTCTGCTCTTCTGGCTAGCTTTGTTTAACCCGGGAGGGGGTTTTAAGCAAAAGCCAGTGAGGTTATTCATTAAGCCTTTCTTAAAGAATCCCTTTTTATAGCAGCTGAATTTTATTCATTCATTCATTCATTCATTCATTCATTCATTCATTCATGTAGTTACTAGAATCTGCACTGGGCTCTGTCCTGGGTCCAGGGACAATGTGGGCTCTTGCAGCAAGAGTTCTCAATTCAGAACCTGGCTCTGCCACTCCCTAGCTGTGTGACTTTGGTCAGCTCACTTCACCTCTTGGGGCTCGGTCTCTCCATCTGCAAAGTGGGAAGAACAATGCTAATCTCGAAGGGACATTGTGAGGATGGGATGAGACGCTCCAACCTTGGAGACAGGTGGCATCACGTTGAGCAGTGGTCCTGCATGTCTGGGAGGTGCCAGAATCTCTTGGGGACCTAAATGTGAAGCATCTTGCGCCCCACTCCAGAGGACAATTCAAGCCATAAGTGGTGGGACCTGGGGCTACAATTCGTAGCAAGCATTGTCCTTGGATCATACTTTGAGAAAATGGTTGTGGATGCTGCAAGACAAATGTCCCTTCCCAACTGCTCCCCTTCCCCACCCAGCCTTTCTCAGGAACTGCCTCCTTAATGATGTGCCACCTAGTATCATGGCTGTCCACCTGCAGGGGCACTGTGCCAGGCCTGGGGTGGGAGAATGTCTCCTCCCAGAGCCCCTGGGCCCCGTAAGTGCTTGGGGAGTTAAAATGAGCTCACGGGAGTGGGAGTGAATTTGGTGTGAATCAGGCCCTCTCTCTCCTCTTGTCACCCTCCATGGAAGCTGGTGTGTGTGTGTGTGTGTGTGTGTGTGTGAGAGAGAGAGAGAGAGAGAGAGAGAGATGGAAATGGGGATGTAACCCAGGCCCTAGATTTCCTGAACCTTGGCAACAGGCTAAGTCACTTCTCTTCCATCCTCACCACACCCTGTGGAGGAAATGATGTTGAGACCCCATTTCACAGGTGAGCACACTGAGGCCCAGAAAGGGGACATAGTGACCAGAAAGGTGACATAGTGAGCAACCTCCAGTTCCTCAGCCAGGTAGTGTCCTGGATCCCAGAGCCCCTGCTCTGTTCTGCCTCCATCCCATTCTCAGGTGACCTAGGCTGCCAATCCTCTTCACTCATGAATACTCAGAGGAAGGAACGATGGGGAGTGTGGCCACGAGTACTCATCATGCAGAAATCATGGCACCCCTCCTGGAACCTGGCTTCTGGAGCCACCCTCGGAGATCTTGATGGGGCTACCCCAGGGTTATTTAAGTCTCCTGACATAAAGGGGGACCTCTTCCTCTCCCAGTTCTCCCAGATTGAAGCTGTGAGTATTTAAGGGGCAGATATATATCCTGTGTACATGTGTGTTAGCATGTGTGCAAGGACATCGTGTGTGGGTTTTTGTGTGTCCACAGGGGTTAGACATATTGTAGGTGTGTGCATTTGTGTACACAAGCCTGTGGGTGTCTGTTAACGTACATGTGTGTGCATATGTATGTAGATGTGTGTACCTACCATTGTGCCCTTGTCTGTATTTGTATGTGTCTCTGTGTGCATGCACAGCTGTGTGTCCATGTGGCTGCTTTGTGTGTGTGTGTGTGTATCCATATGCCTGTGAACATGCATTTGTATATGCTTGTGTTTTTGTTCATGTACATGTATTTGCATGTGTAAGTGTTCATTTTGTGGGCCCGTATGTATCTGTCTGGTGCGTGTGTGTGTGCGTGTGTGTGTGCATGTGTGTGCCTGTACTTGGAGAAAGGGGCAGAGGGCTTGGTTCTGCTGTGGTTTCTCATCCTGTAGCCTCACCCTGCTGCCTTCACTGAAGGACACCTCTGGGTCTAAGTGTCCTATCTGGGTAGGGGCTGGGGGGTCTCTGGATACCATGGAGCCGGAGCAGTAGGTGACTTGGCGCACCTATGGGGGCTCTTCCTCCCACAGATTTAATCTCCCTTTTCCCTCCTCCTAACCTTTCTCCCTCCTCTCCTCTTCCTCTCTTTCACCCCTCCTCCCCTCCCCTCTCTCCCCAACCTCTATCTCCCTGTCACAACCCTGTTTGAGGAAGGGGTGAGTCCTCTCCTCCCCCTAGCTTCGCTTCCCCCATATCGCTCTGGTGCAAGTCCTAAGTGGGCCCTTCTGTAAAGTTCACACATGCCCAGAAAGCATTCAGGGACCCGCCAGAGATGAGGTCCACGTTGCAAGTTCTCTGTTGGCCTCTAGAATCTGTTACAGTTAGGGCACCGTAGAGAAGTAGAAACACAACCCAATACATGGGTTTGAATCTCAGCTTTGCCACTTCCCAGCTGTGTGACCTTGGGCCAGTCCTTCAACCTCTCTGAGTACCCTGAGGGGCCAATAATACCTACCCTGATACACGTCCAAGGATTCAGCTGCAAGGATATTCTGATGTGGTTTAAAGTGGTGAAATATTGGAAACAAACCCAAATATCCAACAATAGAATTGGTTAAAAATAAAACAAAAACCATAAAAGGATGGCTGAGCCATTGAAGAGAACTTTAAGCAGTGACTACACAGAATGACATAGCTCTGTCTATGAAGATCAGTTTATACGTCTGAAAGCTATTGCTGAGTGAACCAGAGCAGATGACCACGTATTGAGTGTAGGGTATGATCTCTAGTTTCAAAATAAAAAAAATAAATAAAAAACCCCCCAAAAAACAAGAAAAAAAGTCTGAAAGAAAATGTGTCAACTAGATTTCCACAGTGCTTGAGATCCTGGGTGGTGACATTTTCTTCCTTTTGTTTATCTGAGATTTCTAAATTTTCCACAAGCAAGTAGCATTGGTCTGATAAAGACAAATGTGCTGTAAGGAAAGAAAAGAAAAAGGCGAGCCACCTTGCATGATTCTTGTGAGGAACACATAAAGAAGAAGGGCAGAAGAGTGGGGCTCTGAGCATGCGCCTGTCCCATGGTGGTCTGTTCCCCACCTTCCCCTGCTGCAGCTACAATGGGCCTGCTTCCCTCACCCCAAGCTTGGGTGAAAAGTGATCCCAATGCAGGACACTCTTCTATTTATTTTTACCTCCCTCTCCTGCTTTTGTTTTCTTTTTCTTTTCTTTTCTTCCTTCCTTCCTTTTTTTCTTTTTTTTGAGACAGAGTCTTGCTCTGTCATCCAGGCTGGAGTGCAGTGATGCTGTACCAGCTTACTGCAACCTCCGCCTCCCGGGTTCAGGCAATTCTCCTGCCTCAGCCTCCCAAGTATCTGAGATTACAGGCATCTGCCACCACACCTGGCTAATTTTTGTATTTTTAGTAGAGACAGCGTTTCACCATGTTGACCAGGCTGGTCTTGAACTCCTGATCTCAGGTGATTCACCGATCTCAGCTTCCCAAAGTGCTGGGATTACAGACGTTTGAGTTGGAAGGGAATGTAGGAAGCACTCTCTCCAACCCCTGCTTTTGCAAGTAGGGAAACTGAGTCAAAGAAGGAGAGTGACTTGTTTTAGGTAGTGGCCTCAGGCCTCCTAAATCTCACTGGACACTGTTTCCCTCATGCCTTTACCTAAAGACAAGCATGCACTGCATAAGATTTGCAGAGCAGAACAGCCTTACTTTGGGGAGGAGGGGCACTTCAGTCCTAACATAACCTTGCAGATAACCAGCATCAGCTTACCAGCCTGCTCTTTTTTTTGGCCACCAGAAATTACACGGGGGAATAGTTAGGCGTGAAGCTGTAATTCTTTTGATGTGCTGGCAACAAACAAATCACACATTCATTCATTCATCAAACATTCTGAAGACCTACTATATGCTGGGAAGAACTGTGTTAGAGCAGGGTATTACATAAAGCATGGGGAGATACGGTGCCTGGCACGTAGTAGCTGTCAAAAGAGGACAGCCACTTTCATGAACCTGGGAGTCACTAGAAGAGCTCCCCCTTTGGGTGAGCAGAGGTTTTTGCATCCATCAAGG
The DNA here is from genome assembly GCF_009828535.3 of Hylobates moloch. Taxonomy (NCBI): domain Eukaryota; kingdom Metazoa; phylum Chordata; class Mammalia; order Primates; family Hylobatidae; genus Hylobates; species Hylobates moloch. The sequence goes on along the minus strand of NW_026652287.1, from coordinate 19,452,873 downwards.
GTTTAATGTCAGAGAGGAGAACCAGGGAAAGGAATGGTTTCATTCGCTCTGAGTCATTATCAAGGTAGGGACAAAAAAAGAAAACCACACAGCGCCGAGGGAAAAAAGATTTTTTTTTTTATTAATCTTTCTTTTTAAAAAAAGTTGATTTTTTTGTTTTTTTGGTTTTTTTTTTTTTTTTTTTTTTTTTTTTTTTTTAGGTAAACCTCTTTCTGCTTCCCCTCCCTCACTCTGCCCTACCTCCTCTTAAAAATATAAAAATGTCCAACCCCGGATAACTAGAGTACAATAAATAAACAGTAAACACAAAAACATACTTTATTTGTTTCTTCTTTATACAAAATAAGGAAACTAGAAGCGTTCAACTTCCAAAAAAGTATAATATTGTACATCCTGACGGCCCAGCCTCCAGGCCCCGGGCAGGGAGGGTGGTCTGTGGGTCTGAGCCCAGCAACCCTGGCGCCCCACCCAGAGGGAGAGCAGGATGTGCACGTGTTCGAGTCCGGCCTGCACCCTCGGGCTCAACATAAACGTCAAAGTAAGGAAGAGCGGGAGCTGGACCCGGCTGGCCACGTCCTGACCCACAGCCCCCTTCCTAGAGAAGCTGACCTCGAGCCTCAAGATTGGCCACCAGGGAGCGCCAGCGTGCAGGTGGCTCGGTCTCCCTCCCAGTGGCTCCCGGTTCACGCGAGTTCCTCGCTCGCTCTCCGTCTTCTCCCTCTGGCTGACGCTCTCTCCATCTCTCTCTTCCTCATCTTGCCCCCTTTCCTCTCCCTCTCTTTCAATCTCTCTCCTCCTTTTCTGCTCATCTTTTTTTTTTTTTTTTAAGACGGGGAAAGCACAGCGAGAAATAAGATTACAAAATGCCACTCGGATTGCAGAGAGAGGGAAAAACACCGTCTCCGCCCCTTGGCCTCACCCTCTCTCAGTCCAAAGTGGTGGCGGTGGCTGGGTGGGTGGGTAGGGGCCCAGGGAAAGTCTAGAGCGTGCTCGAAATCTCTTGACCCTCCGGAGTATTGACTTTGGTCCCAAGAAATTGCTCGCGGTTGCTGGGAGAGTGCTGGCGGTGGGCTGAGGCTCCTGGAGAGCCCGCGGGGTGGAGATGGGGGTCGGCCCCCCCTCGGCGCCCAGCCGAGGAGCAGCTGCCAGTTGAGTGCGGACCCGAGAGAGAACCCCCGAGGGACACCCACGTCTCCCACCGCGTCGGCGTCCGCGTCGGGCGTTTTGGTTTCAGGAGGCTGCTTCGGGGCGGGGCCCTGGGGGCCGAGCGCGGGGGGCGGCCCGGCGGCCTTACCACACAGCGGCCTCGTTGAGCTCGGGGTTGGGATGCGACAGGGGTCCGCTGTAGCCGCTGGTGCCGCTCATTGGGAAGGGCGGGCTGGGCCCGCCGCTGAACACCTCGCCGGGCATGGGGTGCAGCGCGCCCGGCAGGCCCGGCTCTGGGCTCGGTGTGTCCGGGTGAGAGATCATGTCGGTGAACCTGGGGTTGTCTGTGGCGTGCGGGCCGGCGAGCGGCGGCTCCAGCGCGCCCAGCGGCGTCGAGCCGGGGCCAGAGGCCGCCAGGAAGTTGGAGTCGGCCGGGGACTGCGCCTGCGAAGGCGGGCCGTGCGCGAAGAAGTCGTAGTTGCCTCCCGGCGCGTAGTAGTCGCCTTGGTAGTCTGCGGAGGGGGAGCGGAAAGGAGACAGGGCGCGGTGAGAGAAGGCGAAGTAGGCGGGGGACCCGGGACCGGGGGAGGGGACCCGGGCGGGCGAGAGAGGGGAGCGCGCGACACCGACCCGAGGTTAGAGAGACCCGCGGAGGCCGGCGCCCCTCGAGACGGTGGACGTGGCAGACCCACGGGGAGGGTTGGGGAGAGAGACAATGAGAGATCTCGAAAGGGCAAGAGACTCAGACTGCCAGAGACTACACACAGAGACGGGAGAGATTCCGAGACCGTGGGGGACACACGCGGCAAAAACTTGGAGACTTCAAAGTCACAGGTTCCCTGACACCTAGAGATGGAGAGAGACAGAGGCGGCCAGAGACGCAGAGACAGACGATGATTCCTGAGTATCTTAGGGTCGGTGAGAGACACAGAGATGCGGGACAGCGAGAGACAGACGGAGAGATCCGCAGAGGGGCAGAGAGAAAGGCAGAAAAGAGACCCAGAGCCGCGGAGTCCGCGGCTGTCTCAGCCGGAGATGTCTCAGCCCGAAAGCCCGAGACATCGGAGGGTCGCGGAGGAGTCGAGGAGACGCAGAGAGAGGAGAGACGGCCGCGGTTAGAGACACGCGTGGAAACCCCCGGGGGCGGCAGCGAGGGAGTCAGGAGTGAGCCTGAAGATGGTGAGAAGTCGATGAGCCCAGAGAATGCAAGACGGTGGATCAGAGATGAATTCCAGGAACCTCCAGAGAAGCGGAGGCTGACAGGCCCGGGGAGAGGAACCGGGCAGGGACCAACCAGCGGACAGAGCAGAGCGCGAAACGGTTGAGACCGGGAAGCGACCGGGCCGGAGGAAACTGCATCCGGGCCGCGGCCGGAGCGACTGGTGGGTTGGGCCGGACGGGGCGGCCTTGGCGCCCTAAACTTGGTCCCTGCGCCCCACCAACCCAGTCCAAGTCCTTCGCCTCGCCAAGTACGGCCCCCGCGTCGATCCCGGTGAGATCATTTGTACCGGCGTCGCCTAGCCTGAGACAGAGAAAACTGAGCTCCAGCGACTTGGGAGAGGGGGAGGAGGACACGAAGATTCTCTGGGTCATGCCCAGAGCTCCGCGGGCGCCTTAGGGTAGAAGCTCGGCCCTCCAGCCTTGTCCCGGGTTGGTTTTGCCAGCACCCCCAAGTTCTGAAGCATCTGAGGACATTGAGACCTTCTGAGAAGCTGGTGATAGCTATGGGCTCTCTCGAGGAAAATGCAAGGATGAGAATTTTGCCCACAAATTCAGGAGGTGCAGGGACTCCGGATTACAAACCCACTCTGCCTCAACAAATCTGCATCAACTCTCTGATCTCCCCACGTAGCCCCTTTTCCAGAACCTTCGGGATATCCTGCCTTCCCTCACCAGGTGGGGCCCTGAAGGACTGACGTGGGGGACCTCACGAAACGACCACTTTTTGTACCAGGCACCCGCTTTGTACGGCGGGAAAACCAGCGCTTCCAGAAGCCTGAGTCTCTTCTGCGAATCCACTCCCCCTACTGAGTCCTGGGATCTCATTCAAGGGGCGAGTTCCTATTGCCCCCTGCCACCCTCTTCCCTCTCCAAACCCTGAAATCTGTCCAAATAGGGGGTGTCTGGAGGCGTGGCTTGGAGGCAGTTTAAGCAACAGCTAAAACGGTTGCCAATTACTTTTTAAAACCATTAATTTAATTCTCCCCGAAAGTGAAGGGGAAGATGGGGAGCGGCGAATTTGGAGCCCCAAAGGGACAGGGATGGGAGACCGCCGCGGCCCGCAGCGAGCCGGAAAACCAGCGAAGGCCGCGGCCCAGGCGCCGTGCGCGCCGCCTCCGCCCATATGGCGGCCGGGCCGGAGGTAATTGGAACAAACGCCGTCTGAAAAGGGCACAAAAGCCGCAGCTGGGGCTTTGTCCGCGCTCCCACGGGGAGCCGCCGGCCCCGCCGCCCGGCCCCTTTCTCGCCCGCTGCCGGTCGCCACCGCCGGGATCTCCCAGCGCGGATTAGGCGGGGCGGCCTCGCTGGGGGCTGGAGAGTCTTCCCCACCATTCCGGGGAATAAGGGGCCCCCCGTATCCAGCTCCCCACCCCATCCAGCGCGCAGGGAGAGGAGGCAGTGGGATAGGTCGGGGCGGGGGCGAACTGGTCCTCGGGGAAACCTTGGTTAATTACCCAGGCGGGGAAAAATTCCGGTCCGGTACCGCCCCCACTACCTCGCTGCTCCGGGCCCAGATTTTGTAGGGAAAGAGGCAAATTTAGGTGGAGAGAGTCGGTGAGTGGAGACTCCGGAAGACACGCCCACCATCCGGGCTGTCCAGGGTTGGGGGGCTGTCCAGGGTTGGGGGGCTGTCCAGGGTTGGGCGGCTGGGGCGCTCCAGCCTGAGCCCTGCCACTGCGTGGGGTCTCTGCCCTGAAAAAAAGCACAGCCTGGCATTTTGCCCACAATTTCTAGGGGCCCCGGTCGAGTCTCAAGATCTAATCCCCCCTCAGGCTTCCGGATGTGCTGAGGTTAGTGATGGGGTTATCTTCCCTTCCCTTCTGCGTCCACCTGGGTGCCTAGCTCCTGCCTTCCCAACACTGCCACTGAACTCACTTTCTAAGAGAAATTGCCTCTTCCTAACCTGCACTGCAACTCAGAAGTGCAGATGCCTCTCAGACATAGGCAGTGCTGGGGTCTCTCCAAATTCAGAAGCTTCAGAATAGAAGAGGAGAGGTGCTTTCTTGAGCCCTCAGCCCCGGGAAGAACAGGACGGTGAGCTTGGTGAGCTCAAGCAATGCGGCTCAGGGTAAGGAGCTGAAAAAATCCGGTAGGGGGAGTTGGGATGGTTTACCAATCCAGTGTGAGGGAAGTGAGAGGAGGAAAACTGAGGTGACCAAGGGGACAGCTCACCCCAGGCCCAAGCCTGGTACCACCATCTGAAGGCCTTTGTAAACTGGGGCTCCTCGCTCTCTGCAGCCCCAAAGATGGTGGAAATCTGGGGTTGGCCCAACACTTGTGCCCCGAGTCTGTAGGAACCCCAGGGGTCTTGGGGCTGGAGGGTGGACTACAGTCCTGCCCAGAGCAACTGCCGGCATTTGGGCTAACACTGCCAGATGCTGTGCGCACACACCCCGCCACACGGAACAGGAGTTGCTGCCTTCGATGCTAGTGAGCAGGCGGCTTGGAATGAATCCAGACCCCCATCCCCTCCCCTCACACTACCCTCCAGCGCTCGGAATCCACCTCATGCCAAGTACACCAGAAACAGGGCGGCAGGAAGGCTGTGTGTCTGTCTGTGGGGGCGGCATGCATGTGGATTTGCCAGTACTGGCCTCAGTGTGACTGGTGGGAGTGTGCGCGTCTGCGGGGTTGTGTCTCCGTGAGTGTACCTGTGTGTGAGAGCGTGGAATTTACCTGTACGTGATCGTGCGATCGTGTCTAGATGTGTGTCCCTGGAGTCTCTGAACACAAGTGTGAGTGCACCTTGTGCCCTGCGTGGGTGAGTGTGTCACTGTATCTCGTGTGTGCTTCTGTGTGCATCACTGTATGGGTGAGACCACGTATCTGATTTTGTGTCCAGGCGATGTGGGTGAGTGTACATGTGTCTGTGATTGTGTGTCCAGCGAGTGGGCGATGTCCTGGAGCGGCGGAAAGCGTGCTGACCGGGACCCTTCGCCCTCAGCTCCCGGAGTAGCGCAGGTGCGGAGCAGCGAATCCCGGGGCGCCCCTTACCTCCGTAGTAGGTGTACGGGGTGGATCCCAACATCTCAGACTCGTCCAAGCGGCCGCCCAGCGGACGCATGCGCCGCGGACTCCGGAAGAAGGCGTGCCTCCGGGCGCCCAGGGCGCTCAGCTGTTTCATCCGGCGTTCTTTGGACCGTCGGTTCTGAAACCACACCTGGGACAGAGGAGAGGGCTGTGAGTTCAGGATCGGGAGTGTCCTCTCCTCCCCTCTCCTCCCCTTTCCTCCCTTCCCTGACTGGGCTGCCCCTGCTGGGTCCTTGCGCCTCTTCCGCACCAGGACTCCCCCGAGGAGGGGCCGGGCCGGATTAGGTCGGGAGGGGTGGAGAGGGGCTTCGGCGAACCAGCCAAGAGTGAAGGATTTCGCGGACCCGTGGGGCGACTCATAAAGACTTGGGCTTCCTGGTCCTTGGCTAGCCCGCGGCCTGACGGCTCTATAAATGCCTCCCTCCCAGCACGGCTCTCGCCTCGGCCACTCGGCTCGGCTCCGGAGCCAGCCTCTGGCCGTTTGTCTGCCCGCGCTTCGGCGCAGGGAGGGAGGGGGCATCTCCTGTTTCTCTGCTCGAAAGGTGGGAGGTAAAGAGGGATCCTGGACCCCAGAGAGGCTTACAACCTTCCATGAGCAAGGCGGGGGACGGAATTCAGAGAGGTAAAGTGACCTGCCCCCAAATCGGAACACCAGGAGGACTAGATGGAATCTTTCGGTTCACAGTCCCCGACCACGGGCGAGTGCCCCACTCGGGCGCACCGTCTGCTCCCACACCAGAACCAGGCGCGCTCGTAGCCAACGAAGCTTGGTGGGAGACTCCTCCGAGGCTCCCGGCTCCCAGGCCAGCGGGGCTAAGTTGCTGTGCCCGCCCCGGGCCGCACCTGGATGACGCGCATGTTGAGGCCGGTCTCCTGCGCCAGCTGCTCGCGGATGTGGCGCGTGGGCTTGGGCGTGGCGGCGAAGGCAGCCTTGAGCGTCTCCAGCTGCTTGGCCTTGATGGTGGTGCGGGGGCCGCGCCGCTTGGTGCCCGAGTTCTGCTCCTCATTCTCGTTGTTGGCGGTCTCCTTGTCCGACGAGGTCGAGTTGTCCGTCTCTTTGGGGTCGTCCTGCAGTGCGTCCTGGAGGTCTGGGGACAAACTGCGGTCCGTACAGGATGACACTGCGGGCGGACGGATCGGGAAGGGGACAGCGGCGTCAGCGACGGCCAGACGCCTCTTCAGTCCAGTGGCGGGTTCCCGCCGGCCCAGGCTATGGCCTGCCCAGGCTACGTCCGGCCCCGCTGGATTCCCTCCCAAACCTGCGACAGCCCCTCCCCCAGGGACCCGGTGCCCGCCCACTCTCTCCAGGCGGGGCTGGGCCTTTGGAGGGGCGCTTCTTAAGCCCTCTCCGCGCGTCTCAGTTAGTACCTGGGTAAGGGTAGGGGGAGGCGTACCCTCCGGAGAACTCCCACTTTCAAGGAGAGGGGACAAGGAGGGCACAGATTCCCTTGGGGCTTGGATCTTCCTCTCCCTTCCCTCCTCTCTCCAGACCTCAATTAATGTCCTTCCAGTGCATCTAGAAATTAGCTGGAGCTCAAATGACACATAAGGGGGAACTGTGCGCTTCCAAATTAGGGGAGGAGGGCAACTTGGAAAAGTCTCCTGAATTGGAGGAGGGTGAGGAAGAGCTGGCAGATCTCAGATCCCCTGTAAAACCTGCTCCAAAGCCACTTCTCTTCTCTATCCTCTAACCCCCTTGCCTTGCCCTAGAACTGCCTGGGGCTGATGAGCTCCAAGCTCAGCACAGACAGCACACCGGGGGCCAAGTAGGGAGTGCCAGGCTGGGCACGGTGGGAGGGTGCTAAGGCCTAAGGCTAGTGAGGGGCCCAGGCTTCCTACCTGAGTTGAGGCTGCCCTCCTTGAGGCTGGATGAGCTCAGGTAGTCATCTTTGCACACGAACTTGTTCTCGTCGATGACGTAGAGCTCCTCGCCGGTGGACAGCTGCTTGTTACACACCATGCAGGTGAAACAGTTGAGGTGAAAGACTTTGCTCCGGGCCTTGCGCACCAGGTCGCTGGGCGAGATGCCTTGCGCGCAGCCGGCGCATTTGGTGCCAAAGCGCCTGTGGACACAATGTGCCCGTCACTGTGGGGTGGGACCATATCCAGCCCTCCCCAGGCCCTGACCTCTTCCCACCCGACCTGGCTTCTGTGAAGTCCCCATTTCCATATCTGTTAAACGGAACCCCAATCCTGAGCGCTCTGGCCAGAGCGGGAGAAGTGGGACAAATGTCCTGAGCTGTTTTTGGGACTGGGACTGCCATGCCTCCATTGGGGCTTTTCAGACTCTCCTGAGCTGGGAAGGGGTGAGCAGCGGGTGCAGCCGTCAGCCAAGAAGAGAGCCCAGAGCACCCCAAGATGTCCTCCCCCAAACCCAACCCCTTCCAGGCCTGTCTGAGCTGCTCCAGGCAAACTCAGAGTCCATGAATGATTTGAAGCCAGGCGGGGAGGGTTTGGGCCACTTGGTGGCTTTGCCTCCTGGATCCTTTCTAGTCTGCTGGTGCCTAGCTAGGGCCAATCTGCCTGGCTGGCTGAGCCTAGCCATGAGGTGGGGAGCCCTTCTCCTAGGCTGGAAGGAGGAAGCAGAAAGGAGGGAACCTTCCACTGATTTCCAGTACCAATGGAGAGGCTTTCCAATCCACCGCTCTGGGACCCGCTGGAGCTAATCAGGAGCTGGGCCTCATAGTGAGGGACCCTAGAGAGCAGGGATGAGTTTCAGTCCCCCTAAACCTCTGGCCTGGCAGGCCACAGGGGAGTGTGAATAGAGGGCAATCATAGACCCCGCAAGGCCAGGACAGGAATTTCTCAAATCCCCACTTTCCCGCGTTCCTGATCTCATTCCTTTTCTTTCTTCTTTGAGCTCAGGAAGAAAGCCAGCCTCCCCCGAAATGGGAGATGGGTGAGGCTCAGGTTGGGGGTGGGGTGGGGGGAGGACCCAGGACTCTGGGACCCCACATCTCCTCATACCCATGTCTCTAAACAGGGCGAATTTGGGTGACATTGATGTAGTGAGGGCATTAGAAGCCATAAGTCACTTTTGGCCTTATCCGGCAGCGTAATTGGCCATATGCACCTTATCAAAAATCATTAGGCGCTTTGCAAGCACTGCTACATTAGGGGCATCGGGCCTCCGGGTCCAGGGAGTTTACACGTGTAAAGGAGCGGCTGACATTTTCTCCTATTCAAATTCCCAGTGCGGAGTCGCTGGGGCCGGCAGGCTGCCTTTCTCTACGGCGTGATTCACGCCCCCCTTTCTCAGCGCGGGGAATTCCTGTTCACAAAGCCGGCTCTGGGTGCCCAGAGGAAACAGGCAGGGCTCAGTTTCCCCAAACTCCACTGGCTTCCAGGCTGGGGAAACTGAGGCCCAGAGAGGTGATCTGCCCTGGCCAGCCAGAGGGCCCACAGGGGTGGGGGGGCTGGGGAGGTGCCACAGCCCAGTCTAGACCCCAGAAGTCCTGATTCTCAGCCTCGATTTCGTTTCTGCTTTTCAACATGGGAGGAAATGTTTAAGGGGTTGGGAGGTGGAGGGGGGAGGTTCTCTCCTCCCATCACCAGGGGAGACCTTCCTCGCTGGGCCCCCTCTGGAGCTGAGAAGTTTCTGTTTGGAATTGCGGCCGATGGGCTCACACATTCTGCCTGGAGCGAGAAGCCTCCAGGCGTCTCTAACTCAGGCAAAAATCCTTCCTCTCTCTCGGGACTGGGCTTGAAGCTTCTGTCTTGGGGTTGCAACTGCTTGGAAGGGGCGGAGAGGAGTGGATAGCAAGTTTGTCAGGGCTTCCTCCCTCTGCCCCGCCAGCGCTCTGAGCCGGCCTGGAGCCAACGTGAGGCAGCGAAGCAGCGTCCTTCTTCCTCTGCCTTGGCTCGGGACCTTTCCTGGACCAAGGACAGGAGGAGAGCAAAGTGCTGCCCGCTCCCCATCTAAGCTTGTGATCCGGGGAGGCTGGGATGGGTATGGGGGTCTCCCCTTCCCCAGCGCCCCAGTAGAGCGCGCGCAGGGTGGGCGCACGCAGGGTCGGCGCGCAGGCAGCAGCGCGGCGCGGCCTCTTACCTGAAAAAGTCATTTTTGCAGTAGAGCTTGCCCTCGCGCGAGAAGCACTTCTCCGAGAGGTTGGTTTTGCACTCGCAGCACTGAACACATTTGATGTGCCACGCGCGGTCCAGCACGTTCAGCAGAAAGCGGTCGAGGATGGGCCGCTCGCAACCGGCACAGTGCACCATCATAGCCCCGCGCCCCGGCGGCTTCGGCCGCCTTGCCCTCCCTTTGGGCCCCTGGCCCTCGGGCCTGCCGGGCCCTCCGCTGCCCTTCGCCTCTTGTCTCAGCAGCTGCAGGGCGAGTCTGGTCCGGACCAAGACTCAGCCGGTCAAGTCCTTGGGCAATCGCTGGCCTGGCGCTGGGCTGCCCGGAGTGGGGTGGTGGTGGCGGGGGTGGCGTTCACACCCTCATGCCACGGGCCGCACGCCCCGGCGCCTGTTCCGGGCTTCACCAGGTATCTCGGGTGGCTGCTGGCCTCGGCGCTGCGGAGCGGCTTTCCCCGGTGGCGGAGGCGCCGGCACTTTCCCCCACTTTCAAGCGGTCCGGATCCTCATCTTTGTCTGGTCGCCGCGTAATTCGCGCATCCTTATTCAGATTTGGTGACGTGGCGCTGCACGTAGGGGGCCCAGCGGCCAATGGGCGCACCGTGGCCATGGCAACCTCTTAAATTTATAGCATATCTAAATTGGCTACAGCGTTGCGGTCCGGACAGAGCAAAAAAAACAAGGCATCAGTATTGTTGAGTATTAGCTTGTACCTGGTTCGGAGGCTAAGTAAGTATTTACCTTCCAGTTTGGGGCTGACGGGGCGGGGGCAGCGCGATACGAAAACTGCGTCTCTCTTCCTCTCTCTCCTCACAAATATTTGGGGATCACGGGTTCCAAGGCCTAGTCCGGGAGGTACCTCTGCCCCCTTCGCCATCCCTGGAACTTGCAGAAGTTGCCCCACGCCCCACACCTCCCTCCCCTTCTCCAGCCCAGCCAGCCCAGATTGGATTCCCCCACCCGCGCGGCCCGTCTGCGCCCTGAAGCTGCGTCAGCGCGGTTCTCCCGGCTCCTGGAGCCGGCCCCGGCTTTTTTTTGTCATACACGGGGCTGGGGCCCAGCCGAGCCTTTCTCATGGAGAGAGCTAGTGGAGACCGCGCGGCCTGGGTAGTTTTCCCCGCCCGGCCGCCAAGCCCAGGCCCAGGCCCAGGGTGGGGAGGCGGGGGAGGAGGAGGGGTGCCATTTGGCCTGGTCCCGAACTCTAGAGTTTCAGGCCTGAGTGCGCTGCTCACGGGGCTCTGAGGGAGATGTGGACAGGGGGAGATTCAGGGTGGACGGGTCTTCCCGCAGACAGCTCGGAGGTGGCACTCACCACGTCTCTCCTTTCCTCGCTGCACCTTCCAGATTCCAGGTCAGCCTATGGGGCACTGTGGTGAGTGGGTCGTACGGCTGAGGCGGGGGACACCGGCGACTATGAGAACGCTGTTTGCATTCACGCCGTGCGGGCTGGGTGTGCAAGTTCGTCCCCTCATTGGGCGCAGGAGAAGCGGCGCACGTGTGTTCCATGCTCTGCAGGGCGCCCAGAGTGTGAGGAGAGAGAGAGTGTGTGTGTTAAGGGCGGGGGGGCGGCGGGATGCTAGCAGGTGTGTGTGAGGAGGGGGTGTGTGGGTCTGAGGAGGAGAAGGGACCAGGCCTCGTTTCCCCTGGGGCCAGCGTGGCCACCAGGGCTCCAAGTTGGGGAAGCCGGGAATGGGTAACCAGGATTTTCGTTTCGCTTCTGGAAAGGGGGCTGAGGGAGTAGGGCCTGGGACTAAGGGCTGGAGCTAGAGGGGTTTGTGCCAGCACTTGGCTGTGAACGTTTGTTTGGGTGTGTTTCCTGAGCTTGTTAGTGTATACTCGCTGTTTGAGAATTCCATTTTTGCGTCTGTTTATTGTGTTAGTACTATCAATCCTGTGAGTACATTTCTGCGTGTGCGTTTTCGTGTGTGCAGAGTCGTGGGTTTGTAATTGTGTATGGTCCTGTTAATGTTTGTGTTTATCACTATGTGCGCTTTTATTTTTGTTGGTCTGTGCCTATGTGTGTTTGCTTATTTGAGGACGCATAGATGTGAGGGTGTTTTCATGTGTACGCGTGCATTCACGTAAGAGTATTTGTGTCTGTGTTTGCAAGCATTGATGTGAAGGTGTACTTTTAAAAATCTGAATGTGTGTGTTTGTGTGTAGGTGAGGGCGTGCATGCTTGAGACCCTGTGTGTATGAGACTGAGCTGGGTTGGTTGTGTTTGTGAGTGCAGAATTTTGAAGAGCTATGTTTGTGTGCCAGTCGCTGTGTGTGTGTGCCTGCAAATGTGTGTATTTGTGCAAACAGTAGTTTTTTATTTATGCAACTCCTGTAGGCTTTTGTGTGTGTGTGTGGGGGGAGGGGGTTATGTTTGCATTTGTGTTTGTGTGTGTACTCCTAGCTGCGCTTACCTTTGTGGATTCGGAGGTTGAGGGAACAGGATTTGTGGATGCCTGTGTTGGGGCTCAGGGATGCCCACTTGTGCCCGTTCCTCTTCAGGTCTAGCACTGTCCCCCACAGTATCTAGGGGAGGTGATCTTGCTAGGGACAGGGAATTGGGGAGTGCTTGTTACAGAGTGGAGCATTGACTCACCAGCCAGCCCGCTGGAAAAGTAATCCCTAACCCGGGCAGCTTCTGCTTGTTGGTGCTGTTACCTGACCCTCTAGCTTGTCAGGGGACAGGCATCTACAGAGCATAGTAGTAAGGCTGGTTAGAGCCCAGCTCAACCAGGAACGGGCAGGATGAATCTCACTTGGTCTCCTAGGCTCGGCCATGAGAGACTTCAAATGGAACTGCAGTTTCTGGCAGCACTTGGCCCTGCCCGCCTGGGCTTAAAGAATCCTTGAGCTCTGGCAGGGCAGAGCTGGAAAGAAATAAGAAACCAGAGAGGAGAGAGGTGCTCAGGCTCCCGGCAGAGGTGAATCGTGCTGCTTTCTCTGTCTTTGTCTCAGTGGGCTTTTTCTGTCTCTCCCGAGTTCTCGCCACGTCTGTTTTCCTTTCTGTCTCCGTTTTTCTCTTATGCTCAGAATCTGTTCTCTTTCTGTTTCATTTTCTCTTGGTTCTCCCTTGTTTTCTTTCTCCAGTTTTCTCTTTTTTTTATTCTCCTCCCCTGGCCTCTCTGCTGGAGCTTCCAAATCCAGCATCCGACTCAACGCTGAGATGAATGTTCCTTATTGTGCATCGTGCAGATTTTCGGGTGTGGGGGGAAGACTTGCACCCCCACCACGTGCTTCATGATCATTAAAAACCTCCATCCGACCACTTTCTTCTCTGCTCCAGACTAGGCACACTGAGCCCATCCTCCCCCAAACCCCACAAAATATGCAAAGTGCCCTGTCTTGTGTGTATTTCCAGCCCAGGTGGTGGCTGGGGGCCTGTGTACCCAGCTCTATCTGAATCTCAGACCCACTTGTCCTCATCTCCCAGAGAGCTTCAATGCATAGCCAGGCTCCAACCACCGTGTGGCCAGGCCAGGGAGGTGATAGGAAGAGGGAACAAGATGAGAGCAGCCCTGAGTAGGGATGAGCGTCCGTTACCTGGGGCTGGATGTTTGGTTGCAAGAGATGAGGACTCTGTTTCCAGAAGCCCTGGTCTGACCTTCCATCTCTTGTAGGGGAACTCACCGATCCTGCCCTTGTTGCAGTCCCCTAGAGTTGCGTTGGGGGCCTCACCCTCAGTACAGCTCAGCCCCAGTTCCAGAACTCCCTGGACCTGGGCTCAGCCAAGCTGCCCAGAACCCGCCCGGCCTTCTCTAGCCCACCACCTTCCCTGGTGCACAGCATCGGAAAATGCCAGCAGACCAGCTATTAGACTCATCCTGCCCTAACAGCGCTAACAGATGGCGACCAGGCAGCGAAATCCCCTCCTATATGTAACTAATAAACCGCTTGTGTCTTAACAGGGTAATGCATGGAGATGCAATGTCATTTATACAAGATGTTGATGGAATTTACTATATAAAAATCTTCCTCCTAGAGTAAAGAGTATCAACATTACAACTCGACAGACGGCGGCGGGATAAGTAAAACAGACAAAAGACAAACAAGATAATAATCTGTTTCCAATCACTTAAGCCCTGTAGAGTTAGTAATATGCAGTTTGCATATTCCCCCTTGAATTCGGTAATTAATTACGGGCTAGGAGGCGCACACTAGCCTGGGGTGGGAGTTTTGAGGAGCGCTGAGCTGGGGAGTAGGGGATACCTCTCTTGAGTTCTCCAGCCCGGGACACGGGGCAGCGGCCGCAATGAGGGCGCTTCCCCACGTTTGGAGCTGACCCACCGCAGGTTGAAGAGGTCGTTTCAGTTGCACCTCCCTATTCCTCACCGGAAAGCCTCCGGCCTGGGAGATTCTGCAGCCAAGCAGGAAAGGGGGTCTTCTCTGGCAGCCAGTCTCTCTCCTGGCTCCTCTTAAAGCATCCCCTCTCTTCAAACGGCCGGGAGTGGCATCTTTATTGGGAAACGCGCGCTCTGGGGGCCGGGGTGGCTGCGGGGACCGGAGAGGCGCGCGCTTTGCCCACTTCTCTTGGTGGCATCTTGTGCGACCCAGCCCGTCTTCTCCCGACTTCGATCATTACCGCTCCCACCCCAACACGCATACTCCCCCCACCCCACCCCCAAGAGCCAGCGCGGCTTTAACATTAAACAAACGCAGCGAGCCCCTCCGAGCTGCGCTCGCGGCCGGGTCTGCGCGGCGGCGGCGGCGTTACAAATTGTAAATTTAAATTGCTCGCCGGATTCATTACCTCCCCTCTTTGATTTCAGCCAGCCGTGAAAAATTATACTGGTGTACCACTGAGAAACTGTTTTGCCGCAAAGAGCCTACGCCTAATCACTGGCTTTCTCCCTCCGACAAAAGTGTAATTATTTTGTTTGGGGTGTAAATATAGGCCGCGCCTCGCACACACACTCAGCGTCCCGCAGCGCCGCAGAGCACCGCCCGCCGCCGGAAGGAATCGGGCCCCCGAGTAGGAGCGGGCGTGAAGGCTGAGCCCCGCCGCCTGGAGGCCGGAGGAGAGCGGCTGGTGTGGCGCTCCGGCGAGACCCAGCGAGCCCAGCCTCTGCCCTCCGCAGTTCGGGTTTGCCCGAGAACCTCGGGACGCCGGGATCCCAGGCGGGCCAGAGAGGACGCCGGCGGGGTGCAATGGGTGCTCAGGCCTAGACATCCGGGCAGAGATGCGAGAGGGATGGCGGGGGTGGGAGTGGGGTGGGTGGGGAGGTGGTGAATTTTCTGGGGAACCCTTGGGGGTGGCCGGCTGAGAGCGGCCCGGAGCCCAGGCGGGGAGAGTGTCCTGGCCTGCGTGGAACTCTGGGAGGCGGGGGCGTCGTGGCTGCTGTGCCCCACTGGCGCTGGGCCGCGGACTGCTTGCTTTCCAGAACATCTCTGCGGGGCGCAGGGCCTTCCTGTCAGTTGAATCGTGCTCGGCTTAATTAACGGTCTCGTTAACTGGGCAGGCCCGACCCGGGACGTTTAATCAAAAAGGCAGGGAATTCCTCCTCCCTCTCTTCTCTCCTCCTTCCCTCCCTCCGTCCACCTTCCCTTTCCTTTCCTTTTCGTTTTTTCCTTCCCTCCCTCCCTTCTTTCCTTCCTTCCTTCCTTCCTTCCTTCCTTCCTTCCTTCCTTCCCTCTCCTCCTTCCCTCCCTCCGTCCACCTTCCCTTTCCTTTCCTTTTCGTTTTTTCCTTCCCTCCCTCCCTTCTTTCCTTCCTTCCTTCCTTCCTTCCTTCCTTCCTTCC